>NC_143052.1:164105833-164414166 GCF_052426305.1 Pelodiscus sinensis | reverse complement strand
CTCACCAAGGCACAATAAGTAGCACATTCCCTGGGAATCTCTGGCACCCACTGGCCAGCTGTGGGAAAGGATTGAGCCAAGTGAAAGGGTCATTTGGAGCCTCTTTTGGCTCTGTTCTAGAACCTTACCCTAACCACATGAACTTGGAATGGAAACCTGACTTGACAGATTTTGTGGGTTTAACAAAGTGCCTATGTAGGAGGGGAGGAAGATTTGGGCAATCACTTTAGTGTTGCCTGACAAACTGCAAAGAGGAAAAATATATCGTTTACTGTAGAATTTCCTTAGAGATCCTCCACCCTCCTGCTGATTGTTCCTGACTCACTGAAGACAATGCCATTATATATGGAGTTTTTTAATGCAAACAGGATTCAGCTCCATAAAATCAAGTAACTGGTAGCATACGCTAGTCTTAGTGACATGGATGAGAGACAACAGCCACAGTTATGCAGATAAGTGAGCTATCTGCCACAACACTGTTTCATTTTGTGTTTAGTACAGCAGATAGCTATTCTCAAACAATTGTAGTGATCATTGTATTTAGTTAGTGCTTTTCATCTATCAAGAAGTTTACAAACATTATGTGAATGATATAATGGGCTGTTATGACTGAGACTCATACTAATCGTGTTTCAATTTTTCTTAGTGTTGCTTATAACCACTACCACTTACCCTACTTTTCAAGAACGGGAACTGTTGTTTGTTAGTCATATCCAGAGGCCACAGTCTGATATATTTCTCAGATTATCTGCCCTGCTTCACCACCGAGGAGAGCATTTTAGCTAAACATGCTATGGACTGATTCTGGTACATCCTTATGCCAATGTATGACACTCCAGATTCTTCAGGTCTTATTGTCCTATTATTGCTTGTGTGTTGTGGTGGTTTGTTTTTCTTTTTAAATATCCAGTTGAGGAGAAAGTGATAGGAAAAATATATATGGCTCCAGGTGACATTACTATATCACTGCTTTCTTCAAATTCATATGTTGGGCCTTTAGGAGATGAGGTTTTTTTCTGAATGCTTCCCTAGCAACACTAGTCATAGCAACAGCAGTGAAAGTATCAGTAATGTGAGGGTTTTCTAATAGAGCTTTGATATTCTGGCATCTGAGCTGCCTATGGGAGTGAGATCCCAAACAGTGGCTGTGACCTTTAACATCATGTTCTGTGATTTTTTTCCCCCCTTCTTTTCTTTATTGCTGAGATTCCATTGAGTTTTTATATAAACAAGATGCTTTTGTCAGTGGGCTATACAGATGAGACTTCAGTAAGATGTACAACACAGAAAACAAATGTATGACAAATAGCAAAGGCATTATTGTGATGTTGCTTGGAAATTGAAATGTCTATTTAATATTAGGCATTACCTAAAGAGTAGGATATATCATCATAACTAAACTTCATCATTTACCAAGACCTTCCACGCTGTGGGATCGAGATACCAGGGTATTTTTTCTATTCACTGAATGAAAAAAACCTGCTTTCTGAGATACCATATTGTGGCAAATATTGGAATATATTGACTTGAATCATGGTAACTAAATGCATAATTTGTGTTAGTGCATAAAGACTTCAACTGAGACAGGATTCCTGTGCAAACACAGACTTAGTAGCCCCTTAGCTGACTCAGCATGGAATTGCCCAAGTGAGACTAGAACCCAGATACCTTGAATGCAAGTCCATTCCTTCCATCTCTCTAGATTGAAGCAAAATGGGAGTCTTGGGATGCAGGGGGAGAGGGGAAGGAAGGTAAGTGTCTGTGGTTCTGGGGGAGGGATGGGTGCATTGGGTTAGAGCGGGGGAAATGGGAATACTTTGTAAAAAGACTGAGAAACACTGATCTAAGATGACTGCTGGAAGTATGTAATGCTACATCGAGACTGCACTACTTTTCTGGGATAAATTTTTGAATAAACGGACATGCTCTTTTGCCATCCCTGTAAACCTTGCTTTATAAGGAATAAAGGATGTGTCAGAAGAGGACTTCTTTCTGAAATTTGGCGCCATGTAGACACACCGAATTTCAGAAAAGCAAAAAGAGATATGCAATTTGCATACTGCAAATTACGTATCTTTTTCCAATTTAACTCTGGAGTCTAGATGTAACCTAAGACTCAACAGGCAGGAGGATTAGGCCTAACTTGGTAAATTTCTGAGCTTGTGAGAAAAGAATGTTAGAAGTATTATTAGGGTAAGAAATTGGATGTAACAAGTTTCTAGTGTGTCATGCATAGCTGGCATGTTTTATTTTGTTTTGCTTAATAACTTACTTTGATCTGTCTGCTATTACTTGCAAGACTTGAATCCTATCGTTCATATTTAGTAACATCACTTTTGTTTATTACTAAACAGTGTAAATCACTTTGTTTGAGGGGACAACAACTGTGCATCTCTTTCATCAATAAAAGGGGTAAACAAACATACGAGCTTGACAGGCATAATGTTTTGTGGCAAGGTCCTTATCCAGGCCCCTTGCCTTGGGACCCCTTCTTGGGTCACAAATCAACTGGAGACTCTTTCTGGTGTAGTCACCTGTGTCTTTTATTGTCAGTGCCAATTTCCCACCACTTTCTATTTACAGAGCTTTTGTTCACAGCAAACTTAGCCAGCCTTTGCTGGCTGGGGAGCACACTCAGCCACACTCTGGCTCCTGGTTCCTCCCCTTTCACTTCCCCTCTGCTGCCTTATCTAGTCCTTTGGCTGATGAGGCCCACAGCTGCTTCTATTAGCCCTTCAGGCCTGGGCTTACTCACCTGGCTGTAATTGGCCTTTTCAGAGCTGCCAATTGGTAGTGGCAGAGCTCTAACTTAGCCAGCAGTCGGTCACAGTTTATACAGAGTGAGATGGAGTTATCTGGGTTCTGATCCCATTGGGGCTGTGCACCTCGATGTTGGGTTGCATCAAGTGCTTCTGATTGAGCTTTTCCAGTGCTCAGTGGAACTCAGTGTCTGTGTTTCTCTGCTGTATGCCAGGATCCTACTCTATGGCATCACTGGGAAACACCAGAGGTTCTGGCTCAGCAGGACAGGGTGGTGAGGCACCTCAGAGAGAAGGTATAGAGCCTCAGTGGCATTTAAGCCCATCAAGTGACAGTCTTAAGGAGATCTGTGACCCAATTCATCACAGGGTTCTCTCTCGATGAGCACTGTACATGTGACCCCCACAATAAGCCTAAACTGAGGATACTGAAACCTATATGCCATCAACATTAATGAGAGAAGGAACTGGAACATCATGGACACCTCTTTGCATACTTCCTGGATATGCTGCTGTGCAGTGTTCCTTTCCCCCCCCTCCCCCCCACTTTCACTACAGTTAAACCACTAGATTTTCATAATGGATTAAGTTGGTCAAATTTTCTCCAAAACCACATCTGACGTTAGCAAGTTCTAACTGCCTCTCACACTGAAATGGAATTGTGTGAAACCATAAAGCTACATTATGTCGTGTTCAGGATATGCTGAACTTACATTCTATAGTTAAAAAATATTAGATACTACTACCATGAAAAATGAGGCAATGTTGGGTGCAAAGGAGAATGTGAATAAATCAAGACAAATCTCCTTGGGTATGTCTACACTACCCCGCTAGTTCGAACTAGCGGGGTAATGTAGGCATACCGCACTTGCAAATGAAGCCCGGGATTTGAATTTCCCGGGCTTCATTTGCATAAGCGGGGAGCCGCCATTTTTAAAACCCCGCTGGTTCGAATCCCGTGAAGCGCGGCTACACGGGTCTCAAACTAGGTAGTTCGGACTAGGATTCCTACTCTGAACTACCGGTACATCTTGTTCCACGAATAGGAATCCTAGTCCGAACTACCTAGTTCGAGCCCCGTGTAGCCGCGCTGCACGGGGTTCGAACCAGCGGGGTTTTAAAAATGGCGGCTCCCCGCTTATGCAAATGAAGCCCGGGAAATTCAAATCCCGGGCTTCATTTGCAAGTGCGGTATGCCTACATTACCCTCCTAGTTCGAACTAGGAGGGTCGTGTAGACATACCCCTTAAGATTGTTTTGGTGAGGGAGAAGTGAGATTTTTCTCTAAAATTTATTTTTAGGGTCATCTCTCTAATCATCCAACAAAATGCCAATACTTTATACCATTTCATTTTTTTTATACTATGTGGTCACTTTGGAGTTTTGTTAGTTTCCCCTCCCCCTTTGAACATTATAGTTATTACTTCTGATGCGGAACATATGAAAATGGCATCATGGAGAACTGGGTTGCAATGGCTGCTTGGTCTTGTCTGCATTATTTCTAGGAAGGAATTTTCTATAAATCACTCCTAGATAAGGTAAAGAGAAATCATTATCTTACCCTAGACTTGCATCAGAGAAGTTGAGTGCACAATAAATGTCTTTGCAACTTAAAAAGGCACAATCTAGAGAGTTATAGAAATGTAGCCATGTTAGTCTGGAGTAGCAGAAGCAAAATGCAGGACTATGTAGCACTTTAAAGACTAAGAAGATGGTTTATTAGATGATGAGCTTTCGTGGGCCAGACCCACTTCCTCAGATCAAATAGTGGAAGAAAATAGTCACAACCATATATACCAAAGGATACAATTTAAAAAAATGAACACATATGAAAAGGACAAATCACATTTCAGAACAGAAGGGGGATGCGGGGGGGGGGGGGGGGGAGAAGGAAAGTAAGTGTCTGTGAGTTAATGATATTAGAGGTGGGGAAAGGTAGATGTCTGTAAGTACAATCATGACAGAATGGTTTATATTGAGGCAGAGAATATTCATACGTGTGAAGGTGGGTGCACATGTCATATTGATAAACATGGCCCTTAATTTACACTGCATTAATTTTAGATAGTAGAAGCTCTCCTATGTATATGTATCCTCTGGCATATCCTCTAACATGGAGTAACTAGACTGCATCATTTTCAATATGATGCTCATATATATGCAAAAAGCGAAAGGAAAACTGAGCCCCACATTGAACAACCCTGGTTCTGTTAAATTTAAATAAATCATCATTATCTACATTAGCCTGAGTTTAACCAATGGATCATTTTTTCTGCCACTTTCTAAGTTCCGCTCCTAATATTTTTGTATTAAAACATCAATCCATGTTACAAACTAGAGGATTCAGCATGCATTTGGAAATTAGTAAGACACTTATCCTTAATGTGGGCTGAAAACTGCTAGTTAAAAAGCAATAACACATAATTTGAAAAGCTTTTTTTTTCTTTTTTTTTCTGACAGTCCTTGACCAGATGGTGTGCATGTGTAGCTATAATTTCTATGGCACACCATTATTGCAAAGGCAGAAAATAATTAAAGCAGCCCAACACACACCAACCATGTTTCACATGGGGTAAAAGGTTGTATAAAGCCAATGATAACTTGAGAGAGCAGAAAACACCACCTGGTGACAGTGGACTTTGAATGACATTCTCAACATTGGATGAATAGAAAGATGCTGACAGATAGGGAGTTCAGAGGCTGGATCTCAATAGATTGATTTATGAGAACAAATTAATGAACTAGATACCTTCTGTGTACATTGATTGAATGATGACAATGGGCCAGATTTGAAGTCAGTGGGAATACTTGAACAAGTACTCATATTAGTGAGGAGGGGATCAACAATTTGTCTGTTAGGAAAGTGAGAAGTGCAACTACCCAGAAATACTTGAATAGCATAGACCTGAAGAGGGAGAGAATAGTTTAGTCTATGGCAGGGTGATCAATAAGAAGGCAGCAGTTCCCCAGGGCTAACTCCTAGTGGTTTGACGCCACTATATTTATCTGCACTTCTGCAGGTACAAGTGAATGCAGCTCTCATGGATCACTGTTCCCAGCCACAGGGAGTGGTGGAAAACGGTACAGGGGACACCGGTTCCCGCAGCTCCCATTTGCCGGGAACAGCAATCCGTGGCCAATGGAAGCTGTGATCGCCCAGACCTGCAGAGGTGCAGGTAAATACATTTGCTAACCCTGGTGGACCGGCTCTGGCTTGTGGGCTGGTATTTGCACCTCCTACTCTATGACAATGTGAATAGAAGTAATGGCAGGAAACAAACAAAAAAAATAGCTGTCATGACTTTCCTAGAAACTTTCTTTATCTAAACAATGGAACAGTATCTCAAAAGATATAGTGCGTTGCCCATATCTTCATTCATCCAAAATTAAAATGCACTGTCAAAGTAATAATCTCACTTGTGGCAGATAAGAGGCAACGATTTAGTGCAGAGATTGAATAATTCTGAAGCGTGACTAGGAAGACGAAGGCTGTTTTGAATAGGGTGCTTCTGTGTATGTAGAAAGTGTTATGTATGGGATTTAGTAGTAATCAGTGTATAAATTTAACTTTCAATCTGGCCAACTGAAATCCCATCTTACCTCAGTTATTGATAAATATTATTTGGAAACAGAGGGTTCTGCGTACAGAAATGTTCTCCAAACCTAGCTGAAACTTCAGATTGTAACTAAGGAATTGTCGTCTGTATTTTATATAGTGTCCAGGCTGATGGGTCTGAGTTGTATTGCTGCCCATGAGATGCTAATATAATATAAATATTTACCACAAATAATAGTACAAAAATAGGGAACATCAGGACTGAGAGCACTTTATTCATAGAACTATATAAAGAAGAACATAAACAGGGCACATAAAAAAATAAACCAAAGAAGTCAAGACTTCCTCACCCTTTACTCCCAGCCTTCCTAAAACAACTGTACTTAACTTGAAGAGATTGATACTGGAAGGTATTTGAGATTTGTAGTCAGAATGTTGCTATCTTCCCTAAAAAGGGTATGTAATTTAGCATCTATTCTTGCTTATTGTTAAATGTCAGAAACCCCATTCTTAAGCACTTCCAACCCCTGACTGGAGAATGACATCACAATTTCTAGAATGACTGCTTGGCAGAGCCTGTTACCACCTTCCTCAAAGGAACACCTTAAGAGAAGGGATTAACAAAAAGCTTTTGGTCGCCCGGTATTCAAAGGAGTGTAAAGGTAGAGTCTGGAAGGGTATATTACTTATTTCAATAACTGCACTTCTTGAAATAACAAACTCCATAACTCTGATTATCAACTTTCTAAAGGAACTGGATACCTAATTCCTCTTAATTGTTTTGGGAATTGGTATCCAAATCCCTTAGATAGTTTTGAAAATCTCACCAAAACTTCTTTAAACAATCAAGAGATTTAAAGACAGTTTAAATAGTTTTACTTTATTAACACCAAAAAGAAAAGATGTTTTACACACTTATTGCTCAGTTGAAAAACCCTCATGGTATTTTCTAATAATAAAAATACAGGAAATTGTTTGCATCCAACCGTGAAAGAGCACTCTCTGCAGTTAATTTGCAGAATGACATTGAAACAAAAGATGACTGGATGCCCCATGTTCAACCTGCCACTCTGGCACTGGTTCTGAAAATACAATTTGATTTGTTAATAGAATACACTGAGCCTGCCACCAGCAATAAAGCCAAAGAACTTTTCCACTATCAATCTATATAAAATGAAAAAAAAAACAATTTAAATAGTACAGGTTTCCTGTACAAGTTCCTCAGTATGCTACATATTTTTTATTGTAATACATCATTAGATCAATGCCATTGCCTCTTCAAGGTGCTAAAACTCTAACTTTTTGCAATGGCAAGTAGATTCAACTATATGAAAAAAACCCATCTGGATAAAATAAACTGTGTGGAGGGCATTAGATAATGCAGTTATTTGTGTACTGATATTTTTGCTGTGTAGACCTGAAGTCAGATGAGTTAATATCAGCAGTAAGAATTCTGGTCTGTTTTATTGCCAACTCAGATTTTGTGTGTAAAGTAATATTGGCATCTAGTTTGGCACAGTAAGAAAGGTGATTTTTGTTTGTTTTGTTTTGTTTGTTTAAGTTTTTTTGCAGGGTGAGGAACCCATGGAAGCGATCATGGAAGTGATCGCGAGCATAACTTTATTGGGTTAAGGTGAAATTCTCTCTGCAAACCCTTGGTTTGAATAAAGAGCATTACTGTATATGGGAAACTTGCCCAAGAAACATTCTCTACCTCAGTTTTCTTATCTGTATAATCAAATCATTATGCTTGTCTACTTTGCAAGTCTTAATTAAGCATTGAAATCTGTAAGATGCTTGATAATCTTGGATTGAAGATACTGATAATTTTCAGTAGGGTAGGGTAAGAGAGCTATGTTTATGAGGGTGGAGAACTGAACTTCAAATTTATGAGTGAAGGGAAAAACACTCATTTTGCTCAATAAGCATTTGCTAACACACAGAGCCTAAAGAAGACCCATCTCTACCAATTTAATCTATGATAGTGCTGCCCATTTTTCAACCTGAGCAGTTGGTGAAAGTTTGGGGCCCTGCCAATGTTCCAGTTGAAAGTTGAAATTAATAAGAGTCTATTTTCTTTGATGCCATCTTGTTTATTTACAAGGAACAATTTTTAATTTACAGTCTCCCCCCCCCCCAAAAAAAAAACCACTACATAGTTGGCCAACATTTAACCAATCTTTTTGGCTCTTTTCAAGAATCACATTCTGTCTTCTAGCTCTGGATTGGCTTTCTTGCCTCCAGTAGTCTTTCTTGACTTGTAGCCCACACTCTATTCTTGTCTGTTTTCAATTTGTGTGATACCTTTATCTCTATCCAATAATCAGTCAAAAGCTCCTGGCAGGTTCATGCACACCTCATCTCAGGTGGAAGCTTATGCTTATGTTAATAATTGTGAACTCCCTTCTGTTGCAATGGGGTGTTAACCCACAACCAGATTTTACCCAACTCATAACTTTAGCTAACATACCTAAGTTTTTCGAATAGGACTTGACATCCTGGTATCTAATCACTGGTGAGTCCACCATGGACATTCACTCAAAACATGGTAATGAGTCCAGAGGATGCTGCCTTCAAGCTGCTACTGCTGACACTAATTACATGAGGCAAATTGTAAGTCTGTCATTTAAATTAGAAATGGACTCAAATGGAGCTTTCGAATCCAAAGCCCAGTTTGTTTCAGTAAAAGTACTGATTTAAATCCCAGGATCCAGACACACCATTATGGGCTTGATTCAGAGTTAAATTCCAAAGCAGAAGAAAACTATTCAGGACAGGATGCTACTGAAATCTCCAGGAAAAGTTGTTATTTTGAGGGTTTTGTTATTTTGAGGTGGAATAAATAAAATCCTAGTTGAGACTGAGTAATTTCCACCATGAACAATTGCAAAACATCATAAAAGGGTCTGACTTACTAAGATCACCGCTGTTTCGGATAAAATGTTGAAAGAAACATTCCTGAAATTTCAGCAGGGTAGAATCCAAGCCCTAATTACATTAATCCCAACTGAAACCTAACTAAATCTTAACCCAATCTCATTCAAGATCTATACCATGCTACTATTATTGCCCAAATCCAGTTGAAACACATTCAGGATGCTAAGAATTTGATTCTGTTCACACATACGGTTTCACTGCTGATTCTAGTGGAGTTACTCCTGACTGACTTTGATATAAGTAAGAGGGGTATCAGGTTTTACTTTCTATTTTTCCTCAGTGGTGATACAGCTGTTTTGTAAATCAATTTACTGTGACCTTGTAGCACTTCCTTTGCAGAAGAATCAGTTTAACAACAGTGGCACCAAAAGTAGCAATCCAGCCCTTTGTTGTTCTGTTCCCCTTAAAAATTTGGGGCTGGAGTCTAATCTCACTGACATTTGTATAAACCATGAGGAGCTCCCGGGAGGTTAATGGAGTTACACAGGCATAAAACTGGAATAAAGGAAACCAGACTCAAAACCTCATTAGTGCTATTTAAATATTAAAACTAAGAATAGCTGATGCTTTTTGCCATTTATTAGAGAATATTTTTAAATTAAAAACAAATCTGAAGTAAGGCTGGATAGTTTACAAAGGGAATGCAAAGGTCATAATTTCTGCAGTATCAATCTGAAATATTTTTAAAATACGTGCAATATGTAAACATACTCAACTGTTCAGAAATATAAGTCATAATGCAGATGATATGATCAAGTTAACATTGTATTAGGAGCGTTAGCCTTTGCATTTTCTGAGGGGATCTCACTCTCTAAGGGTACGTCTAAACTACATGCCTCTGTCGGCAGAGGCATGTAGATTAGACAGATCAGCAAAGGCAAATGAAGCCGCGATTTAAATGATTTCATTTACATTTACATGGCTTGCGCGCTAGTCTGGACGTTCCCCCTGTCGACATCAAAGCCCTTTGTCGGCAGCCCCAGTAAACCTCATTCCACGAGGAATAACGGGGCTGCCGACAAAGGGCTTTGATGTCGACAGGGGGAACATCCAGACTAGTGCTCGAGCCGACAAACAGCTGATCAGCTGTTTGTCGGCTCAGCGCAGCAGCCATGTAAATGTAAATGAAGCCGCAATCATTTAAATCTCGGCTTCATTTGCCTTTGGTGATCTGTCTAATCTACATGCCTCTGCCGACAGAGGCATGTAGTCTAGACACAGCCTAAGGGTGCATCTACACTGCACCTGTAGGTCAAAATAAGATATGCAATTTGAACGACACATCTTATTTCATCTTATTTCAATCTAATTTTGAAATGGCTTTTTTTTTTAATTTGGTGCTGTCTACACAGCACCAAATTTCAAAATAAAGCACAATTCTGAAACATCCCTTAATCCTCATGGAACGAGGGTTACAGGGACATCAGAATAGCGAGCCCATTATTTCAAAATCTATTTTGCAATAACAAGTTGGTTCAAAAGACACGGAATAGCACCTCAGTCTAAACATACTATAGGTGGAGAGAAAGGAGAAAAACTTGTGATTTGAAAAACTTGACACAGACAGGAAAGTGTCCTAAATGTTAGCATCAGCCACAGCTCTACAAAGAATCTCTTCCCAGACTGGTAAATTGGTTTACAACTTTGGGACTTTTTCATTACACTGGGTGTGTCTAGACTACAGCATTTTTTTGAAAAAAGTGTCCTTTTTTAAAAAAAAACTTCCCCTGCTTCTAGATTGCTGCCACATTCTTTCGAAAGTAAATGAAAAGAATGCGGCAGTTTTTTCAACTGTGGAAAACCTAATTTTATGAGTAATAACGCCTTTTTTCAAAAGTGCTCTTTCGAAAAAAGGCACTATATAATGCAAACTGTACTTTTTCGAAAGAGAGCATCCAAATTGCCTGGGTGCTCTCTTTCAAAAAAGCAGCTCACTTTTTCGAAAGTACTGGCTGTAGTCTAGACACTCTCTTTCGAAAGAGGCTTGTAGTCTAGATGTACCACCAGTGTTGTATATCCATAGAGTTACAATGGCAGACAATTCATACTTCCCTATTTGATTGGGTAAGAAACTGTGTTCAGTCCTCTCAGACCTGGCCACCCATTTGTAACTTCAAGACTGATTTTGTTTGTTTTGTTTTCAACTCACAGCTAGCGCTATGGCAGGGATTTTCTAAAATTAGTTTTATAAAAAATGCTAGTTCACGAAAAGAACCATTGAATGGAAATGGTGTGGTGTCAACAAACTTCTGTGGTAATGCATGTAGGGTTCCTGGCTGGAGCTGGAACTTCCTGGGTACCAAGGCTCCTCGCTCTGTGGTAGGGTGCCTGAAAGGTCTAAAAATCCCAATATGAGGTGGGCATCCAGGCTCCCTCTTGTGGAGTCAGGAGTCTGTGAACCAACAGGGCCAAAATCCATGACAGGCCCTGGGGCAAAGTGTTGTGGGGAGCAGCTCCACATCTCTGGAAGGGACAGGGCCTTGGTCAGTCAGCCGTTAGCCCTGCCCTTAGCATAGTGTTTCCCCTCTTCCCCAGCCTTGAGAGACACATGGAGCAGTACTCCAGCAGCAATTCAAAGTGGCCCAGGTCTCTGGACTGCTGCTGCAGTAGTGATAGGACCTAGGAGCTACAGGCCGCTTTGAATCTTTGGGTCCCAGGGCAATTGCACACTTTGCCCCCATCTGTCGATGAAACTGCTGTCAACTTAGTAGCCATAGGTAAAGCCAAGGCTTTCAGGGCTTCTAGGATCCCTGTTTTACAGGGTGTGTCTAGACTACCTAGTTTTGTCGACAAAAGTGGACTTTTGTCGACAAAACTATACCTGCATCTACACTACCGCTGAGTTCTGTCGACATAACGTCGACAGAACTCAGCAGTTTTGTCGACGCTGGTATACCTCATTTTACAAGGCATAACACCTTCTGTCGACAGAACTCTGTCGACAGAAGGTGTTATTGCCTGTAACATTGCGTCCAGACTATGGAGTTCTGTCGACAAAGCAGCTTGCTTTGTCGACAGAACTCAATGTGTCTGGACGCTCTTTGTCGACGGAAGTTTTGTCGACAGTATCTGTCGACAAAACTTCCGTCAACAAAATGCGATAGTCTAGACGTACCCACAGTGATAGACTCCCCCAGAGATGGGGAGTATGCAGTGGACTGATCTCTTTAATTTTGGGACAAAAAAACTTCTTTTTAATTTAAAAAGACACCTACCTGCTCAGCATTTGCTTGACCTGGGAAATTTTAGAAGTTCTAGTTTTCAAAATGCTGGAATTTCCTGTAGCACAGTGTGATGGGTTGGCACCCATCACAAGGCCTGAAAGGGTAAGCTAAGACAAATAATCTTAGGCTTCACCAATGAGTGCTAGTGCCTAATTGCTGATGAAGTCCAGCTCGAGGTGGAGTTGGTTGGAAGTTGGTAGTCTGCAAGGAGAAAAAGCCTGCAATCGGGCTCTTGCATACAAGGGGGAAAGTGGACAGGGCCAGATTAAGGCATGGACTAGCCGGGCAGCTGCCTGGGGAGCCAACCTATGGGGGGGCGCCTGATGGCAGCTGTAAGGGATGCACAGTGCTCCTTATAGCTGCCATCAGGTGCCGCGCACCCAGCTCCTGAATTGTGGGCTGCAGCAGCTCCCACTGGCCATCCTGCAGTGGCTGCCTGAGGCAGGGGCTGTGTTAACCCCTGCAGCGCCGGGCACCAGCATCCTTCCCCCCGTGGCTGCGGGGCCCTGCACATCCAGGCTCAGCCCACTCCGGGCTGCCCTAGGCTGTGCGCCAGCAGCAGTGGCTGGGCTGGGCATGTGCATCCTGCCACCGCCAGCTCCACGTGCCCTCTCCCACATGCCAGCAGGGGGGCGGGGCTGCGCATGCTCCCTCTCCCTCACAGGGGTGGGACCGCACATGCGCCGTCCCCCAACCTGGGGTGCAATTAAACTGTCTGCCCGGGGTGCCGGAATGGTTCGGTCCAGCCCTAAAAGTGGGAAACATTTTTGGGGAAAGGAGTAGTCAGGGTTGGGAGAGTAAAAGCCCAGAGCTGCTGTGTTGAGGGTCTATGAACTGCAACCCAGTGTAGATGACAGGCCCAAGATCCCCTATTTGTCACTGCTATAGTGACACACTAAGGATATAGTGACACACTGGGGAAGGCTGGAAGCACTCTGGAAGAAGCAGTGTGTTGGAAGAGGCGAGAACCTTTAAATGACTTGGCTGGAGGGCTAAGCCATGAAGACGAAAGCACTGCAGCTCCCAATGTATGAGGTGCCCCAGAGTAAGGGAGGAGAACCATGGGCTAAGTAATAGCAGGAAGGTGTATGAGAGCTAATTCCCCAGAGGTGCCCCAAGGAGTCACTGCCAAGCAATAAGTAGAGCAATCTCCATCACAAACATGCATTCTAAGTTTTGATCAGCTATATTCAAAGCGAGGTTTAAAACCACAGACTCTGGAAAAGCTTCAGTTAGTGCAGAAAGAAAAAAAATTGAATAGCCAGGCCCCAGTGAACATATTATTTTTGCACCTGCTGTTTTGGGCCACCAGTGAATGCAGAGCCCAGTTCCAAGTCTGTGTCCTAATATGCCAAGACTTCTGTGGAATTGGTTATAGCTAACATGTGAGGAATTATCCCCCCTTCATCACTTTGGCCTCCCATTTTGATCTCCTACTATGAGATCTGTTAAACAGTTGACTAACAGTGGCAGGGGGCAGAACTTTCACAGAAGGTAGACCTAAACTAGGGAGTTTATAAAGTGTTGATAGGAAATTCAATTCTTCAACTTAGCTTTCCTTCGCAGCATGCCACACAAGCAAAGGAAACTAAACTTGATAAACTATTTCTCCTACAGCTTAGAAAGGGAAAGAGATCATTTCTGTTGCTGTTTTTTTTCTTCACAGATATTTATCTGGGTGTCTTCAACGATGATGTAGACTAGAAGTATGGGGATAGATCAAATGTTGACTCGTACATGGATTTATATGACACTGCATTTCATGATTGTTCCCAGTTTATAGTGTGCCTAATTAGAGATCATCAGTGAAATCTCAAATATCTTAATACGGTGGTGCTATGAATATTCTTTCGGTTAGTAAGCAGGTAACTTATTGGACATATGACTTTACTGCCATACTGAACATATGTCAAAAGTGTCTTATTTTGTGGGGGCATATCTGTACTCAGAATTATGTGGTATCTCTAAAGGACTATGTATGTTGACAGTGTTGTAGATGATGTTGTTTTTGTTCCAGTATCTTTTTTTAACATAATTTACAATAGTTGGTGGTATTGTGTATTACTTCAATGGGCATTATGTGCACTCAGTTGGATGGATACATACTACTAATTTTATATTATGAATCACAGTGAGGTCTGTGTGGGCATACTCATGGACCCAGAGAGAGATCTTCACTGATAATGGAGCTCTGTGCAGGCCTATGTTTCTCACCACGGGTAGCTTATTTCAAGGATAGAGACCATGCTTCTGTAACACTGTATATACTAAATCACTTGAAAATGCAGGTTATGAACAGAAACTCCTTAGAACTGCATGGTTGCCCTGTAGTGCTCTGACTGACATACATTCGCAATTATGGAGCTCTTTTTTCTAGATATAAAATATTCAACTATAAGAACCTGTAATTTGGGAGGGGCAGAGTTAATTATTTCTCCAAGCAGGGAAAAAAAAGTTTACAAAAGCGGAAGGAGAGGCTATGTTACCAATAATTTTGTAACATAAGGGAGGAGAAGCCAAGTCCCCTGCTGTATCTGCAGACTACAGACTAAAGTATCTTTAATAAATGAACAACTAGAAGATTTGAGTTAACAAAGACCTTAATTAGATCTATAGGCATAGGGTAACCCAGTTCAGAGGATTGAGATGAGACAGTTGATCAACATTTATCATGGTGTATTGCGGTGTCTGTCCTGCACTGGCTTTTCCAAGGGTTAAATCCAGCTCTGGGATAGGGCTGGGCAGTGGAACAAGTAGCTGTGGCATATAGCAGCCAGTTAGGGCCTACCTACATCTGTATAAACATGGGTTTGTGGAGAGGAGGGAAACAGCACACTCTTGCTTGAACTGGAAGCAGTTAAGCTAGAGAGGGTACCTGAGGAAGAGCAGGATTGGGGAAAGTCAGAGCCTGAGACAGGGGCCTGAAGGGTACTAGGGCTGTAGGCAGGCAGCCCAGGCAGGAGAAGGCAGCAGTTCCACCCCTCTTGCCAATGAAGAGTGGCCGTTTCAGACTGCAGTTTGCCTCTGAGGCAAGGGTTAGATGATGACTAGCAGTGGGTCACTGAGGCAAGGTGGGTATAAGAGATTTGAGTTCCCTGGGAGGGGAGGACCCCAAAGGGCAGAGACATTGCCACAGAGCAGTATCGTGAAGAAAAGACTCTGGGGTGGGGGAACACAGGGCCTGCAGTAACTCAGAAGATAGATAATGAAGGGGGAGACATCGGTCAACAGGGGGGTGCATTGAGGCTAAAGAGCTAATTCCCAAGAAGACCAGCAGGTGGTGCTATAGTGTTGAGGAATGACCCTGTACATAAAGAATAGTGATAGAAATGTAGCCGTGTTAGTCTGGGGTAGCTGAAGCAAAATGCAGGACAATGTAGCACTTTAAAGACTAACAAGATGGTTTATTAGATGATGAGCTTTCGTGGGCCAGACCCACTTCCTCAGATCAAATAGTGGAAGAAAATAGTCACAACCATATATACCAAAGGATGCAATTAAAAAAATGAACACATATGAAAAGGACAAATCACATTTCAGAACAGGAGGGGGGTGCGGGGGGGGGGGGGAGGGGAAGGAAGGAAGGTAAGTGTCTGTGAATTGATGATATTAGAGGTAGGGAGAGTGGGATGTTTGTGAGTTAATGGTATTCGAGGTGATAATTGGGGAAGCTATCTTGGTAATGGGTAATCTTAAAAGAAGGTATCAGTGGTGAAGAAGGGTGGAGAATTGCTCCTGGGGTCTCCTGCAGGTATAAAATCTATGGAGTGACTTCCTCCTGGCCCTTAGTTTTTAAATGGAGCTTCTGAGTGATCAGTCTGGCTGGTCTCAGGTTCCAGTGGCCTCGGGTTGATATAACTTAACCCAGAAATTTTGGGAAGGGCTCAAAATAAAGAGAGCAAACAACTTTTGTCCCCCCCCGCCCCACCTCCTCTCTTCCTGCAATAGGCACAAAAATGGAATAATTCAGTCAGCATTTATTGGACACGTCATTTTTGGAAGCACCGACACTTCTAAATTTCAGTCTACACATACTGGCAATTTTACCTTTGCTAGTTCTGCTTTTGGAGTCATCAGTGAACTTTCTGATCATTCTAGTTAGTGATTAAACCCATATTGGCAGTAATAGCACAGCAGGTATAGTTTCTCTTAAGTGTAGTGATAACAAGGGTTTCTAGGCAATGAAATTTTTGGAGCTGTCCCTTGAGGATACATGGAAATGTGTAAGGTCATGACTGACTTGATGATGTAGTTAGACATTTCTGCTGAACATTAAATATGTTCTTTCTCATCCCTGTTTGGTTATTAAGGAACCCAAAGAACATCACTTGGTGTCAGGAGTGTGGCGTGAGGAGGATTATAAGAATGCTTCAGAAAAGGTCAAAGCAAATAAAGTGAAATAAAAATAAGAGCTTTCTTTAGTTGCTCAGGGCTATACAGTAATACAGTTTCTTAGGCACTGATTCCCATGATTAATATTTAGAATGGCCTCAGACCCAGATGTTTCTTTCAGCAATATATATCTAGCACAGTAAAAGAGAATATGAACGATAAAGAAAAAATTTAGCTAAAATAACTTGGGATTGTTCTGAAAATACACATGACCTCAGATTTAGGCCTCAGTTTGGCAAAACATGTATATTTGTGCTTAAATTCTATTGCAGTAAGTGGGAATTAAATACACCTTGAAGTACTTAATTAAATCAGATGCTCATGGATCCTTGAAGCAACTAGAACTGCCTAAATAAAGCTTAGTAGGGTAGTTATCTGGGGTGATTTTAGCCTTTTTTGGGGGGTAAGGTACCTCTGCTGAAAGCATTAAGCTTGATAGAAGGAAAAAAATAGCTATATCCTTATTTAAGTCCCAGTTCAGCATATGAGTAGTCTCTTTGAAGTCAAAAGTAGGTACATGATTAACAGCACTTGAATTAGGGCCTCAAAGGTGCCAGGGTTTTTAGGCATGGATGGTTTTTCCTTTTTCTTTAAGAATATCAATTATGAAAAAGCTATTAGAAAATGAAAATGTTGAGTTACTAAAATTTTGAGAAGGGAAAAAATAGAACTTGACTAAATTTTTTGGATGACACTTTAATTGAAAAATGCATGTTAACAACCAAACCATTTCATTAATTTTTTAATGGAAGCTGCCAAATTATCTTTGTGGGGTTTTTTCTTTTTTTTTAAGTGTTTTTAGATCGTTTTTCAATGTTCCATGTTGATACTTTCTAAACAAAAAAAATATTTAGAATTTCTTTCCTTTTCAAAATATTTTTGTTTCAGGTGAAACACAATGTTTTGTCTTACCTAGAATAAATTTCAGTCAACTGAGCAGTTTGTTGAAGAAGGACATTTTCATTTTGAGTGAACCCCAAACAAACTTACCTTTAATCCTTTACTAGAGTATGGTGTCTGGTGCATTTGGGGTCTCTGGAGATTTTCACTGTGAGGTTCCAGGAAGTCTCTATAGAATGTGTAGAAAGCTGTAATTTTGTTTCAAAGACTTTTAACTTGGATGGATTTTCAGAGGGATGTCAAACAGCACGTCTCTTGCAAACCACCTGACACATCTTAAGACCTTAATGATAAATCTTCTCAAAGACATAATCATGAGAATTTTTCCCTAGCTGCCTTCTGAGAAATTGCTGAATCATTTTGGGTAGAAACTTTCCCATCTTGTTCCCCCCTCTACCACTGAACCCAAAAATTAAATAAGAATTCTGTCTGCGGCACAAACATAAAGGGAAAAAATTGGAACAATTTCAAAAAATTGGTTGAAGTTTTGGGCCAATTTATGAGTGACTGGAGTAAGGGTTTTACAGGAGGAAGCATGGGGTGATCTTAGTAAGAAGTGGTGTTACCAACCATACTTACAGAAAAATGGGACGGTCTCACTTTAAAAAAGGTAAGGGTAGTTACAGGTGGTATGATTTATAGATGATCGCTGAGATTGTTAATCCTTTGAGTATTAGAATTTGGAGATTGACCCAAGAGCTGTTTATAACATTTTATAATGTGGTTGATTGGATCACAGTTTTAAGTTATTCCTGGGTTCCTCTTATATCCACTCCAGCTCATTAAAGAAGTGGGTTTTGCCTATGAAAGCTCATGATACTATAAAATTTGTTAGTCTCTAGACAGTGTTATTTTTTGAAATAACGAGCACACTATTTTGGCATTCCTGTAACTCTCTCTCCAGGAGGGTTAAGGGATGTCTTAAAATAGTGCATTATTTTGAAATTTGGTGCTGTGTAGACATGCCAAATTTCCAAATAAGCTATTTTGAAATACAATCGAAGTAAGATATGCAATTTGTGTAGCACAAATTGTGTATCTAATTTCGAGTTTAGGGTGCTGTGTAGATGCATCCTAAGGTGCTACAGGACTACTCATTGTCTTTAAATTTTCCTGAGCATTAAATAATCTTTCCCCACCTCATTCATGGTTTGGTTATTTAACGTCACCATAAGAAGTGCATTTTACTAAAAAAGTGCATAAACATATTGAAAGCCTTCTGTTTTTATACTTCAGAAAGCAGTATACTTACTCTGCCAGATTATCACTGTACCATAACTAGGACACAATCTGCTTGTTTTAATGAAAGACATTAGGAATTAGATTTAAAAAAATAAAATAAACGGCAACCTTTTCCACCAGGTCATATGCTAAATGGCAGCTGGTTATGCATGAGAAAACAATGATGCTTTGCAGGGCAACTGTTCATACACTCATGAGGTATCTAATTTTTTCTGGCATCCAAACTGAACTACACATTGGAAAAGAACCAGATTTTATAAACAGGCTTAAAAATTACGTATTTTTTTCAGGAAAACAACATTGACATTTTGTGAGATTGGTTCTGTCCTATAGTATTTTATAGAAAAAATCCAATATTTGTCTATTAAATAGTTCCATTTTTTCAACAGGTAATTATTTGCATTGTTTAATCAAAAAACTTCAAAATTGGTTGCATGCTGTTTGGTGGGGGGAGATTTTCCAAACGCACAAATAAGAATGGACACCAAACTGCCATTTGTTATCTTGAAAATCTCTCCCTTCTCCTTTATTAATAATTGAATGTCCAGCTCATCTGAAGAAATGGGCTGTGCACAAGAAAGCTCATGATACTATCTGTATTTCTTGTTAGACTCCAAGGGTGCATCTACACAGCACCCTAAACTAGAAATAAGCTACTTAATTTGTGATATGCAAATTGCATGTCTTATTTCAATTGTATTTTGAAATAGCCAATAATAAAACTTGTCACATCTACCCAGCACTAAATTTCAAAATAACATCCCTTAAACTTTATGGAATGAAGGTTACAGGGATGCTGAAATAGCGTGCCCATTATTTCAAAAAATATAATGAAAGAACAGGCACGTTTAAAAGATGCAGGGTAGCTGTTTCAGGATACCAGAGGTATCCTCTGGTATCCCGAAATAGCCCTGTTGTTTAGACATATGGTAAGGTGCTACAGGACCACTCGTTTTTTAAGGTTTTTTTAAGTTACAGACTGAGATTTCCATTCAGAAAAGCATCCCTATTCAGGAAGTGTGTATATCTATGCATTTACCTTAATACCTTTAAAATCGGTGCTTCTTAAGCATATGCTTATATGGATTTCTGAATTAGGGCCAGTAATAAAATTATTGCCTCTAAGTCTTTCTGAAACCTCCAAAAAGCAAGCTACACTTGCATCTCTCTCTAACAAAACATTTTTCTAAGTAAATTTTACATTGCATTTTAAAAAAGCAAACAAACACTCTTATCAAAACAGTTTTTCAGTGGAAAGCTTTCAACTAACTCTAAAATTAATGTCAATTTTTTTCATCTTAAACATAATATTTCTGTACTTCAGTAATATTTTATGATATATACAGTAAAATTCCAATAGTCTGGCATCCAATAGTCCGGCACTCCTGATAGTCTGGCATCAAAATGGCAAGAGCCTAGTGAGTGAGCTTCGGCAAAAAATGAGTCACAAGGTAACGGCAGCAGCAGCTGAACTGAGCAAAAATGGTAAAAAAGGTTTAAAAAACTAAAACATTACAGTATACTGTATACAGTATGTACAATAAAAAGGGTTAAGAACACTTTATATACAGTATATAATATATACAGTGTATATATATAACCAGTTTATAGTACCTCCTGATAGTCCGGCATATCTGATAATCCGGCACCACCTAGGTCCCAAAGGTTCCGGATTATCGGAAGTCTACTGTAATAAAGCTTACAATAGACGGATATGATTTCACATTTCCTTATGTAGGCCTGATTTAGTGTAATACATTTTCAGTTGGTACATTCACTAAAATTCTTTTAAATTTGATAGGCATGAAAAAAAATAGAGATCAGATAGTATGGATAAAATCTCCCATGGTTCTATTCAACTGCTAGCCACTGAAATGATTAAGTCATTGGATCCAAAGGACCGTCTTAAAATTTTAAACACTGAATCTTTTGTTTCGTTAAATAAATCTGAGCAAATGAATAAACACTCATATTTGAATGTAGAATGGAAATTTAAGAATTTTTAAAACAGTTGGAAACAATTTCTGGTGAATAATGAAATGGACAAATTTACCCTTTCATATGTTCATGAAATGGCTAAACTGACTTGAATATGACATGATCCTCCAGGGGAAGTCTTGTTAAGATGGGCCCAAAAACTATAGAAAAGCAGCTCATTTTACAGTAGTTTTCCTTCATTGGATTCAGTGAGTTTCACACAGTCATGCTGTAATCAATTGCCATTTGAAGGGTGTTTGTTTTCTTTGGTTGTTCTTCTCATCCTTTATCTATCTCTCATCAGTTCCTCAGGGAGTTATTCCATGCTGGTTTTGATCACAGTTATCTTGTCACAATTTATAAGTGCTTGCCTCTTATTTTAGAATCATCAATCTGCTCTTCTCCTGCATCTGAGAAGGAATATACAAGAATCTCCTGGTGCCTTTGTGGATTGTACCCATGAATGCTCATGATCAGGGCTCGACAAATAATATAATCTACTCACCTGTGGTGAGTAGATTGCAACCTGGAAGAGCCGGGTTCGGTCGATCTGCTCATGCACCGAACGATCTGCGCATGCGCAGATCGCTGGACTGCGCGGCTGGAGAGCGGGGCTTGCCACATTTTGGCGAGCCCTGCTCATGATACTATTATCATGTTTTGTTAGTCTTTAAGGGTCTGCTGGACTATTCATTGATTTTCAAGTTTTTCCTGGTGCCTTTATGTCTGTCCTCTGCTTCTCCCTAGACCATCTGATCCAGTGATGGCCCTCACACTTATGTTCTAATACACATTCCTCATTGGCACACAAAACAGGGTTTATTTCTATGTTACCCAGAAACAGTATGAACATTTAAGCAGAAAAGACAAGTTACAATTTAAAGAGAACAATGATCACATTTTTCTTTATTTCACAATGTTAATTTTAAACCTAAAACAAGTGGTGACCATAAGGTGGATTTGGAATCAACTCCAGATACAAGATTCTGATGCACCTATACCAATGGCACCCTAAGCCATTCCTTTCTGTTTTCAGAAATGGTGGCTGGCAAGGTACAAGAAATCTGTCATAATAAAACACATCAATACATTTAATACCTAAACTACTCATCCGTAACCTACAATATGATTTTTATATTGCATTATTCTTCTTTTGTCCCCACCCCAAAAACAGTAGCATAGATATGATTGGGAGTGCTAATAACCAAGATATAAATGTATATACTTAGAATGACTCTGACCATGAATGAGGATCTAGGAAGTTAATGAGACTCATGAGCCTTGTAACACTATATTCAGTATGATTTTATTTTTATTATTATTTTATTAACAGTCAAACAGCACTTATGTCTGCTAATTAATTTCCAAAAGGGGAGGTAAATTCCAAAGTTTCTGACCTTCTGCAATGTAATTCTGCAAATTAATAGACAGTAATGACAACTTTTATGTTGATTTTATCATGTCTAGAGCTCATACTGGACAGGTTGATAGAACGCTAGAAAGAAGTCAATGAGATGAGCCTATACCGCAATTCTATTAACATTAATTTAAACTACAGATTCTATAATATCCATTTGCTGTGGAAGGTGGATTTTCTAGTACTGAAAGAATAGCAAAACAGAATTTTCAGCAAAAGTTCACACATCTATTGCTACTTGTTTACAAGTTTGCTATACTAGTGGTGTTATTGGGATTGGGTTTAGCAGAATGTTATATGTGAAATGTAACTCTTACAAAAGATTAGCATGTCGTTTACAAATGTCACAAAGGTAGTTCCACTGAAATTAATGAGACTGGCTAAGTAATGTGGATCAGTGATTCATAACATGGATCTTAGAGAGCATTCATCTATTGACTTCAATGGGCACAAGATCAGACCATATAAGAGTGCTGTTGGTTTTTTCAAATTTTCTTTTTTGTACAGTATATTACTAGTATTTCTCAAGTGTAGAATATGTCTTAATTGTGATCCCCTCTTTCATACCTGATCCAAAGCCCAAAAATGTTTTAGAAAGACTCCTCTCCTCTTGAATGAGCTTTGGACTGGGCCTTAATTTAGGAGTGTGGTCTAATACTTTTAGCCAATCATTAGAGCTTATTCCTGTGCACAAGTCTTGAATACCTAGATGTATATTAACATTTACTGTCAAAGAATTATGATAGTATGTAGGAATATACTGAATCCTTTTAAGATTTCATCAGGAACAAGGTAGAAATTGACTTACATAGAATTAAATCTGGATTTACATCAGTTAAATGACTTGGCATTTTTGAAATTATATCTTCATTTCAATATACAATTATTCATGCTATCTGGATCACTTGAAGAGAGAATCTTTAAGGTATTCACATCATGCATTAAGAGCTTAGATGTTGCATCTTTCCTTAATATACTTGTAGGTTCATCAATGATGATTGCTTACAACAAAGATTGATAGCCTTTAATCTTACATTTTGTCTAAAGATCATCATGATTAAAATTGCTTGCTTTATAGCCTGCTGGATAAATGGTGTATAAGACCCTTTTCTGACTTTTCTAATTAATATAAGTGTCACAGTGAGGGAGAAAATCCTGGAAGCAGATTGTTGCAAATGTGTTTTTATTCAATGTCAACTGGCAGATAATGCCATCTGTGCTAATCCTTAGCCCTCTTTCCTCTTAAGGTGATTTAAGTTGCCTTTGCCTTTGATTTATAAGACAGCTGACCCTGGCCTAACCCTGTCAGCTTTAGTTCAGAGGGACTCTCTCAAAAGATAGGCCACTGATATGACAAATTGATTGGCTGCAAGGAACAGTTTAACTGGAAAAGGATCTCCTTAACAAGTGATAAAGCACTTTTCTTTAGATCTTACAGCTATGGGTATGCAGGGAGCATTAATAAACAGCCCTATTGCAGGGAAAAAAATTATATGCTGTCTCAAAGAGCCAAGTATAAAGAAAAATATTAAAAGGCACACAGCTTCATACCTAATGATAGGTCTGAGAATAGAGGAAAAACCCATTTCAATTTAAGAAGCTGGTAAGTGGAGGTTAATTACAAATAATTGCCCTAATTAGAAAACAAACATTAAAATTCTATTAGAAGTTCAAAATGAACTCTGTTGAAGTAAGATGATTAGGCACTAGAACTGTCAATTAAATCTATAGAAATGATACTAATTCAAGTAAAGGACAGATTAGATAAAAAAAGGTCATAATAAAATGGTCTTTCTGATGAGTTATTTACATATCTCTTTGGCAGGAAAAGCTTGTTTAATTTAAAAACAGATGTTATCATTCAAATCAATAAGTCACTAAAATGATTATGTTCATTTTACTACTGTAAAAATGGGATGACCAATTTGAGATTAATTGACTGATAAACAGTTATATGGACTGATGAACAAAATATAATAAGAAAAGCCAAAAAGGAGTTTGAAGAACAACTATGCAAAAACTCAAAAAGGAATAGTAAAATGTTTTTAAGTATATCACAAGCAGGAAGCTGGCTAAACAACCAGTGGGGCCACTGGACAATCAAAATGCTAACAGAGCACTCAAAGATAATAAGGTCATCACAGAGAAACTAAATACATTATTTGCTTCAGTCTTCATGGCTCAGGATGTTAGGGAGATTCCCAAACCAGAGCCATTATTTTTAGGTGACAAATCTGAGGAATTATCCCAGATTGAGGTGCCACTTTAGTAGGTTTTGGAGCAAATTGATAAACTTAACAGTAACAAGTCAATGGGCCCAGATGGCATTTACCCAAGAGTTCTGAAAGAACTCAAATGCGAAATTGCGGAACTATTAACTGTGGTTTGTAACCTAGCCTTTAAATCAGCTTCTGTACCCAATGACTGGAAGATAGCTAATGTTTAAAAAGGCTTCTAGAGGTGATCCTGGCAATTACAGACTGATAAGTCTAACATTAATACTGAGTAAATTAGTTGAAACTATACTTAAGAATAGAATTGTCAGACACATAGATGAACTTTGTTGGGGAAAAGTCAACATGGTTTCTGTAAAGGGAAATCATGCCTTACTAATCTACTAGAGTTCTTTGAGATGAGTCAACAAGCCTGTGGACAGGAGGGTTCCAACGGCTATAGTGTAGTTAGATTTCCAGAAAGCCTTTGACAAGGTCCTTCACCAAAGGCTCTTGAGTAAAGTAAGTTGTCATGGGATAAGAGAGAAGGTCCTTTCATGGACTGATAACTGGTTAAAAGACAGGAAACAATGGGTAGGAATAAATGGTAAGTTTTCCAAATGTAGAGAAGCAACTAGTGGGATCCCCTGAGGGTCCTTACTGAGAGCAATACTATTCAACCTATTTATAAATGATCTGGAGAAAGGGGTAAACAGTGAGGTGGCAAAATTTGCAGAGGATACTAAACTGCTCAAGATAGTTTTAAAAAAAGCAGACCATGAAGAGCTTCAAAAGGATCTCACAAAACTAAGTAATTGGGCAACAAAATGGCAAATGAAATTTAATGTTGATAAATGTAAAGTAATGCACACTGGAAAAAATAATCCTAACTATACGTGCAAAATGATGGGGACTAATTTACCCATAACCACTCAAGAGAGAGATCTTAGGGTATATGTATGCAGAGAAAGGCTAAGGACGAATTAAGCTACGCAACTTCAACTATGTCATTTGCATAGCTTAAGCTGAAATAGCTTAACTCAGCTTTATGCACTGTCTATACATCAGGAAGTCGAAGGAAGAACCCTCTTCCTTTGACTTCCCTTACTCCTGATTAAATGAGGGATACTGTGAGTCAGAGTAAGAAGTTCTCCAGCTTGACATTATTTCAAAATAAAGGCTTGTATTGTAATCTCTCTCTCAGTTATTTCAGAATAACGCTGCTATGTAGATGCACCCCTAGAGTCATTCTTGATAAGTCTCTGAAAACATCCAGCTGCAATCAAAAAAGCAAACAATGCTAGGAATAATTTTAAACGGGATAGGGTATGTTTACACTACAAAGTTAATTTGAACTAACAGACGTTAGTTCGAAATAACTTTGATAGGCGCTACACATACAAACCGCTAGTTCGAACTTAATTCGAACTAGCAGAGCGCTTAATTCGAACTAGGTAAACCTCATTTTATGAGGACTAACGCCTAGTTCGAATTAAGTAGTTCGAATTAAGGGCTGTGTAGCCACTTAATTCGAACTAGTGGGAGGCTAGCCCTCCCCAGCTTTCCCTGGTGGCCACTCCAGGCAACACCAGGGAAACTTGTCTGCCCCCCTCCCGGCCCCAGAACCCTTAAAGGGGCACGGGCTGGCTATGGTGCCCGTGCCAGGTGCAAGCCTGCCAGCATCCAGCCAGCAGACCCTGCACCTGGCACGGCTTGAGCCAGCCACCCGCTGCCACCCAGCCCTCTGCCTCTTCCTGGGACCAGGCTGGCGGCTCCCAGGAGCCTGCCCGGGTCCACAAGAGGCGGGTGCCCACCTGGTTTAGTGCGGACATCGTGTACCTCATCCACGACCTCCGCACTAGGCACAGGAAAGTGACCATCTAGGGCAGGAGAGCTGCCAGCCTGGCCACCCAGAAGCAGGTTTGCATGAAAATCAGGGTGGTCCAGTGAGACCCCCGACCCTGAGCCCTGAGCTTAGAATGTCCGTACTGGGTCAGACAAAAGGTCCATCTAGCCCAGTAGCCTGTCTGCTGACAGCGGCCAACACTAGGGAATATGGAGGGAATGGACCAAAACAATGACCAAGCCATTTGTCTCGTGCCATCCATCTCCAGCCTTCCACAAACAGAGGCCAGGGACACCATTTCTACCCCTGGCTAATACCACTCCATGGACCCAGCCACCATGAATTTATCTAACTTCTCTTTAAACTCTGTTCTAGTTGTAGCCTTCACAGCCTCCTGCAGCAAGGAGTTCCACAGGTTGACTATTTGCTTTGTGAAGAAGAACTTTCTGTTGTTAGTTTGAAGCCTGCTACCCATTCCTTTCCTTTGGTGTCCTCTAGTCCTTCTATTATGGGAACTAATGAAGAACTTTTCTTTATGCACCCTCTCTACGCCACTCATGCTTTTATAGACCTCTATCCTATCCCCCCTCAGTCTCCTCTTTTCTAAGCTGAAAAGTCCCAGTCCCACTCTTTAGCCTCTCTTCATATGGGACCTATTCCAAACCCCTGATCATTTTAGTTGCCCTCCTCTCTCCCACCCTCTCTCTTCCCGTCTCCCACCTCCTTTTCCCAGTCTCCCCGAGTTTTGTTCAATAAAGAGAGTTTCTATTTTTGAACACACGTGTCCTTTATTTTGTACATCAGGAAGGGGGGCTAGGGAGGGGTAAGTGGAAGGAGGTGAGGGAGGAATGGGGTACGAGCCCCTAACGGGGAGGGCTGGGGTGGCTCTGCGGGCTCCTTGGGGTGGAAACTTTCCTGAAGCCCCTTGATTGACCTCCCCCCCCTCCGGATGACAGCCTGCGGCAAGTGCAGCCGGGCTGATGGCCAAGTGCTGTGATGTGCCGAGTGTGGGCACTCAGGGCACTCCAAGCCAGACTGATTTGCAAGTGGGGAACCCCTGAGAACTGTCGGTCTGGGGTGGGGGTCGGGTCCCTTTAAGTACAGCCCTCGGCTAGCCTGAGACAGCAGCTCCACGCTCTAAATCCTAATCTGATGCCCTGCCGGCACTGCTTCTGGCCAGCCTTAACCTCGGTTCAGGGTCCACTCAATGTGGACATGCTAGTTCGAATTAGCAAAATGCTAATTCGAACTAGTTTTTAGGTCTAGATGCACTAGTTCGAATTAGCTTAGTTCGAATTAACTAATTCGAATTAAGTTAGTTCGAATTAGTGCTGTAGTGTAGACATACCCACAGAGAATAAGACAGAGAACATCTTATTATCTCTATATCAATTCATGGTATGCTCCCATATCTTGAATACTGCAAACAGATGTGGTTGCCTTATCTCAAAAAAGGTATATTGGCTTTAGGAAAAGTTCAGAAAAGGGCAGCAAAAATGATTAAGGGGTTTGGAACGGGTTCCATATGAAGAGAGATTAGAAAGACTGGGACTGTTCTGCTTAGAAAAGAGGAGACTAAGGGGGGCAGTATGATAAATGTCTATAAAATCATGACAGATATGGAGAAAATGAATAAGGAAAAGTTAATTACTTGATCCCATAACATAAGAACAAGGGGTTACCAAATGAAATTAATAGATAGCAGATTTAAAACAAACAAAAGGAAGGTTTTTTTTCCACTCAGAACAATCAATTCCTTGCTAGTTCCTTGTGGAACTCCTTGCCCAAGGATGTTGTGAAGACCAGGACTTTAATAGGGTTCACAAAAGGACTAGATGAATTCATGGAGGTTAGGTTCATCAATACTTATTAGCCAGAATGGGTAGGAATAGTGTCCCTAGCCTCTGTTTGTCAGGGGCTGGAAATGGATGACAGGAAGGGGAATCACTTGATGATTCCCTGTTCTGTTCACTCCCTCTGGGGCATCTGGCATTGGCCACTTTCAGAAGACTGGATAGTGGGCTAGATGGACCTTTGGTCTCGCCTAGTATGGCCATTCTTATGTTCTAAACACTTTGCTTAAGTAGTTCAAATAACACATTATATGAATGAACATGCACTTGCTGAACTAGTAATACTCACCATCTTCTCCTCCTCCTCTTGTAAGTGATCAAGATGAATTCATCTTTGCATTCTTCACTGACTCCAGTTTCCTACTGGAGTGCAATTCAAGGATTTTGTTATCATAACAAATATAGGACCTAGCTGCTTTAGAGGTTGCTTTTCCTTTGAGAAACATTATTGTAAAATAGAATTCCCAGGGCCAAACATTTCAGCTGAGTGTAAAGATTAAAGATTAAATTTAAGAATGGTGAGATCTAGTAAAACAAAACTGAGCCATAAGTGCATGTGTAAATAAGAATTTTATTTCAACAAAAAAGTTTGTCGTCTATAAACATAATTCTTCATATCACTCACATATGGAGCTTTTAAGAGAAGGTGTTGTTTTTTTAAATCTGTATTAACAAAACACAAAAATGACAGTCATTGGGGTGGAGTTCTGTGTGTGTGTGTGCGTGTGTGCACACATAATACATAGATTCATAAAGTAGATATTGGGCTAGTTCCTGTCCCTAACTATGTCAATGTCAGAACCCGTAATTAACAAGAGTTGTAGGATTTGGGTCTATTAGTTTTTATACTTTAGTTGAGTAATCTGAAAAGATATTTTGAATCATCTGCAAAGAATGTATTGTTTAATTAGCCTGAATCATACAAGCTTACTTGCTCAAATCTGAAGATACTCTATATTAATTATCACTTTTAATGTGTGCTAGAATTATTTGTCTCTCATGGTCACCAACGGTACGTCTAGACTACAAGCCTCTTTCAAAAGAGGCTTTTTCGAAAGAATCTTTCAAAAAAGCCTCTTTCGAAAGAGACCGTCTGGACTGCAACCTCTTCTTTCGAAAAAGTGAGCCGGTTTTTCGAAAGAGAGCACCCAGGCAGTCTGGATGCTCTCTTTTAGAAAAGCCCTGTTTGGATTCAAGAACGCCTTTTTTTGAAAGAGCACTTTCGAAAAAAGCTGTTCCTTGTGAAATGAGGAGTACCACCGTCGAAAGAAAAGCCGCTTTCTTTTGATTTAATTTTGAAAGAATGTAGCTGTAGTCTAGACGCAGGTGAAGTTTTTTCAAAAAAAGGCCACTTTTTTCAAAAAAACCCTGCAGTCTAGACACAGCCCAAGTCTAAATTGATTTATGACACCTCATTGCTCCTTTCAGTCCTCAAGGCAATAAATGTATTAGGTAGATGTGTGGCAGCCATTTCTGCTGATGTTCGTATTCATGTAAAAGCCCTTGAGGAAAAATATAATATGACATAATAAAACATTGTTTCCAATAATTAAAACAAATTTTAAAGGACAAGACGAGGTAAAAGTGATCTATGCAAGTGACCAACTTTATATGGTAATCACACGATTTCCCTCTGAGTAGCAGCTCTCTATTTGACTTTATTGATGGTTATCCACCTTACCCTAATCACATTAGTCTGTGTTGTCACTTTTATTGTGCTTGTTTAATTTAGACTGTAAAATGCAAGGGAATCTTGAGCCATGTTCATCACTGCAAATAAAAATAAACAATAATTCAAATAAGGAGATATAGTAGTAGATGTGAAAGAAAGAAAGAAAGAAAAGGCAAGAACAATTAAGAAAAAGAGGTCTATTGGATCCATCAAATACAAACTGTTGCAATTAGTTAGTATTCCTAGGCACTATTCTTTATGTGCCACTTTTGACTAAGGGGTCACAAGGTACAGGATGATTCTACAAATGTCTGAATAGTAGTAGCCTCCAGTTCAGGATGATAATAATCTTAATTGACTTTCCCACACTCCATAAGTAGGCATGATATATATCAAAGCTATCAAAGATCCATTCTTTCTATGGTGTATGTAACTGTTACCTTTTTATATAAGATGCCTGCCTAGGAGCAGGACTGTATGGAGATTCAAGATGGAGAATCTTAAAGAGTGAGAATGAAACTTCTTTATCAGGGAGATATTTTTTGTTTGTTTTCCTTTATCTAATATTGTCTTTCTAGAAAATTATCCAGAGATTTGAGGTATTTTCATACACCTTGGCTGTGTCTAGACTGGCAAGTTTTTCCGCAAAATCATCTGATTTTGCGGAAAAACTTGCCAGCTGTCTACACTGGCCGCTTGAATTTCCAGAAAAGCACTGACGATCTCATGTAAGATCGTCAGTGCTTTTCCGGAAATACTATGCTGCTCCCGTTTGGGCAAATGTCTTTTTCCGAAAGACTTTTGCGCAAAAGGGCCAGTGTAGACAGCAGAGATTTGTTTTCTGCAAAAAAGCCCCGATCGCGAAAATGGCGATCGGAGCTTTTTTGCGGAAAACCGCATCTAGATTGGCCACGGACGCTTTTCCGCAAAAAGTGCTTTTGCGGAAAAGCATCCTGCCAATATAGATGTGCTTTTCTGAAAATGCTTTTAACGGAAAAGTTTTCCGTTAAAAGCATTTTCAGAAAATCATGCCAGTGTAGACGTAATTTTAGTAATTTTAAATTGTGATGGTTTTCCTCACTAACAACACTGCTGTTTCTACTACTCAGTATAGCCTACTTTGGACCTGAGGCTTTATCTTTTTCAAACCATGCGTCCAGTTTAAACTGTTAGATGCAGAAGCACAAGCTACTTGATAAATCAAGTAAAGATGCTGGAATTTTTAATACATGTGAGTTCTATAGGAAATAGGCATTATTTCTTTTGACAGCCTACCATACATTTAAACATTTCAAGTGGCATTTCAAAATGACCACATCCAAAAATATTTAAGATATGCAAATATTTTTCAAACATGCTCTTAAAATAATGTGAAGCATGTAACTTACTAAACCACATTTTCCCTGTATCTTTTTTTCTGGCAGTGTGATGTATCATGGGATTATTTGTCATGCTGGGTTTCATCCACAAGGTTTTTGAACCATCTGAGTTATCAGCCCAGCATAAAAGGGGGATTTTTGCTTTAATCACAACTATTTGATATGTTTAATATCAATGTCTTGGTGACAGCATTACACAGATTTTGCAAAAATATGTAGGAAAATAAAATAACGGAGAAGCCAGGAGGTGCTATTTTCTAGCTTTGTTACATCTGAACTAAAATATTCTGACATTAAAATACTTTATTGACTATAACCAGAATACTTCAGGGTAATTTGAAATGATAGCAGTATTTGAATATTCAATAATGTCAGCATTATTATGCTATTTGAACTGATTGCAATTAAGGTACAGTCTTGTATGTAAATTGCTAAATATTCCCTTTGGCCTTTCTTTATGACTGTTCCCTTTATACATAACAGGGATACATTTACAAATGATATATTAACTTGATAGCCATGTTAACTTCCATCATTAAAAGTTATCTTTGTTTATTCTGCAGTAATTAAAGTTTCTCCTTAGCTATTCATGAGAAACAAAATAGCTCCATGATGTACATAATTTCTACAGGTATGTGTACAGGAAATGTTTCCTTCTTGCCAATCTCTGCCCTTTCATCTTTGTGATGTAGTGGTGTCTGGCAGATTTAGGATTCATTTACCAAGAAATATATCTAACAGTATTTTATTGAATTGATAGAATTAACTAGCAAACCTTGTGTTGTATACAATAATGTTCCAGTCAACAATAGGTGCCATTGATATAATATGCTTTTTATAGGTTTTTCTTAAAATTGTATTCTAGTCCTTTAAATATAAAGTAGGAAAGTCTTGTGCACTTGAACCCTGAAATGGATACAGTGCTTGCTGCACTAGTAGCTAAGTATTTACAACAGAAAATGTAACTGCCACACATTGCCAGTCCACCATACTGTATTTGTACTGGGGGGTATGGATTGAAGAGTTGTAGAAAAACTAGAGAGGAAGGACAGAAGGGCAGAAAGGAATTGATTAGTATTATATGAGGTGACAGAACTCACCATTCCATTAAAAATACAAAATTTAACTTACAAAGTGATTCAAAATGTTTGCATGCTTGGGGATGACAATACTGCTGCAATACATATATACACATATAGGCTGTGTCTACAATGGGCCACTTATTCCAGAAAATCAGCCGCTTTTCCGGAATTAGCTGCGAGCTGTCTACACTGGCCCTTGAATTTCTGGAAAAGCAACGACGCTCTACTGTACAAAATCAGCCACTATTCCAGAAAAGCTACGCTGCTCCCGCTCCGGAACACTGTTCCAGAAAAGGGCCAGTGTAGACAGCCCAGTAGTCTTTTCTGGAAAAAAGCCCCGATCGCTAAAATGACGATCAGGGCTCTTTTCCGGAAAAGCGCGTCTACGTTGGCCACAGATGCTTTTCCGGAAAAAGGGCTTTTCCGGAAAAGCAGCCTGCCAATATAGACGCTCCTTTTCCGAAAAAACTGAAAACAGAATAGTATTCCGTTTTAAGCAGTTCCGGAAATTCATGCCAGTGTAGACACAGCCATAATGTAATCTTTCAGTATGTATCTGGGACTCAGACCGGTGTTCCTGCAGAAAATAACTTGCATTAAAATATAAAATATGCAAAGTAGCTTTTTTACTGTATGAAGAGAGGCACAAATTTTGGCAACATATTAACTATATGTGGATTGTCTCCTACTCCAAAAAAGGAAAACCTGTTATACTTCTCATTCAGGTGCAATCTCATTGAGAGGAGTATTTGTTTGTTTTTCTCTCTATCATTTTTTCCTTTTTTATCTCAATCATGACAGTGCCTCTTGTGCTTTCCAAAGCCCTTACCTGTAAGCAGCTGGTCAAAGATTCCATTTCCTGTGTCATTCTGGATGTGGTGCCATTGTCTAATAATAGTAGCCCAGTGTCTGTGAGTCTGTAACACCGAAATGCTGACTGTTCCCTCTGGGCGGCACTGTTGCCTGAAATGCTGGCTATTCCCCCTGGGCGGCCCGTGCTGCATTGGGAGTGTGGGGCCCAAACGGCTGCTTGCACCGCTTGCTCCCCCGTGGTGGCCTGGCTGAGCAGAGCAGAAGTCAGCCGAGTGCCACGGCGGAAGGGGAAAAGGGGCAGGAGGGTGACATACATGCCCGGGGGTAGGGCCTGGCCATGTACGACACTGCCTTGCCCCCCTTCACCTCCTGCTGGAGCTCAGCTGATTTCTGCGCCGCTCAGCTGGGCTGCCACAGGGAAGCCCAAACAGCCGCTTGCTGCCCCGCGATGGCCCAGCTGAGCAGTGCAGAAGTCAGCTGAGCGCCACGGTGGGAGGCGAAGTGGGGCGGGGCGCTGATGTGTGGTGTGACAGCGGCTCCAGGCCCCGCCACCTGGCCGTGAACGTCACAGCCCCCCTTCGCCTCCTGCCATGGCGCTCAGCTGACTTCTGCACTGCTCAGCCAGGCCGGCACATGGGAGCAAGTGACCATTTGGACTCTGCGGGGGGGGGGGGGGGGGGGAAGGGGGAGAGAAAGAGAGGGGGGGGAGGGGGAGGGGGAGACCTGAAAAGCCCGTCTTATGATGGGCTAATTGGCTAGTTGTCTAATAATATGTCAGCATTACTTGCATACTGATTATCTGTAGATTGAAGTAAAATATATATTGGAGTTATTCGTGATTGTTATCTTATCTGGGCCACATTGGATCCCCTCTTCAATGTTTCCTTGGGCATATTTGTGATTTTGACTCCACCCATTGGGAAAGTGCTTTAGGAGATATCGCAACACACTTGAGAGAAGGAGGAGGATTGGTTGAATTCAAAGTTGCAGCGGTATGATTGGAATGCCATCCACACCTAGAAATAACCAAGTGCCTAAACTCTTAAAGGACGTAAAGAGTATGCTAGAATAGGCTGCTAATAAAGGCAATGTATAGTTAATTGAGAACTAATTATTACCAGAGTGATGTGTGTAGTGGATTGTAGTTAAATACTGAGGCCTATTCCTCTTTTTCCAGTTTCTTAACTGTAAGCAACTATCACCTCAGATAAAATTTACTCTATGCAGAAAAGATCCTAGGAAAACTGAATAAGCTAACATTTTTTTACACTCAGTAGGCTTTGTCTAGATTGCACCCCTTTTCCGTAAAAGGGATGCAAATTAGACACAGCGCAATTGCAAATGAAGTGGGGATTTAAATCTTCCCTGCTTCATTTGCATAAACATGGCTGCCACTTTTTTCCGGCTCGGGGCTTTGCCGGCAAAACGCCAGTCTAGACGGGGATCTTTCAGAAAATAAAGCCTTTTCCTAAAGATCCCTTATTCCTCTTAAAATCAGGAATAAGGGTTCTTTCGGAAAAGGTTTTATTTTCCGAAAGATCCCCATTTAGACTGGCGCTTTTTGCCAGCAAAGCCCTGAGCCGGAAAAAAGCGGCAGCCATGTTTATGCAAATGAAGCGGGGAAGATTTAAATCCCCGCTTCATTTGCAATTGCGCTGTGTCTAATTTGCATCCCTCTTACGGAAAAGGGGTGCAATCTAGACACAGCCTAATAGTGTAAAATATGAGACTATACAATGCTTTGTTTTCTCTTATAAGAATACTGATGCCGAACAGGGAGATGAAAAAAATCTTGTGAGTGATTGAATAAATTAAGCAGCTGTTCAGAAGGTGAAAAACCCCTGCAGGTTTCAGATATGACTGTCTGTCCCAGATGCTTTAACAGAAGAAAATTGTTTGATAACATCGTGAATTACAGAAATTGTAACAGGTGAATCTAACACCTTTTGCTTCTCTGTCAAGGCCTAGAAAGTTAAAGAGCAGAAATGAAATTCTAAGCTGATATACAGAAGCCCAACTGTTTCCTTGATACAGCTGTTCATCATTAGCACAGAAAACTTTATTTATGTTTTAAGAATTAATGAGTCTGGTGTCCTGTAGAGAATTTTCTTGGCTGAGAATGTTGAACTATTGTCTGATTGTTGTAGGGAAAGCACGGAATGTTTCTAAAAGGTCCAATTATGATGAAAACTGTAATGGAATCTTCAGATTCTTATAATAAGGATGTTTACTAACTAACCTGAAAATAGGGTGAAATAATATCTTTACCACTTTATCCCACCACAGAACCTGATGCCATACTAACATTTGAAGATCTAGAAGAACCCCCCCATCCATAATTACCATGCCCCCACCACTAGTCATAACATGAAAAAAATTATCTAACTGGACACCCCATACTGCATGAAACCACCCCAGTAGATGAGTGTATTGATTGCTTCAAGGAAAAAAGTGTGAAATCCTTGTGAATCTCCCACAATCTGTTGCAAAGAGGTCATCTACACAGTCCCTGTATCCATCCACAAGATATTGATCAAACCAACAAAGGGGGTGCTGTTGTAGACTTTGACCATGATGACTACATTAATGAGCCCATCCAACAACTCTCCCACTCCACCGACTATATTGAACTCACAGAAAATCCAAAAATGTAAGGATAATTTCAAATCCTTCCCAATAATGTCCAGAGAAATTGTATATCATCCCCTAAAAACCCATTCTAGGGAACTTCTTCATGTTTCCCAAGATATACAAACAAAGGGAACCCAGACAGGCCAGCATCTGGTCATGACTCTCTTCTGAAGGACTACTGGGACTCACCATCTTCAAACCACTCACCACATAAAGGGCCAGTTTCCTGCAGTACATTTTTCCCAGAAATTATGCAGTATTAACAACCTCTCCCAGAACAGCCTCTTTGCCCACATAAACATTACCTTCTAAACACCAACATCCCTTGCAGTGACATCATCGTTGTGTTCCTCAAATACTTACAAGACAATGAACTACACTCAGCTTTTCAACTCAAATTGCTAACCTAATTCATTACATTTTCATCCATAATTTATATTAGTAACAAATAGCACAAAACTGGGAAGTAGCTGGGGATATTAGGTTGACTCCACAGTATGCCAATCCCTTTATGGGCCGTTTTGAGGAAGGATGCACCATGCAATCAGTGAAATATCTAAGATACATAAATGATATTTTCATCCTCTGAACATAGAACATAAGTTCCCTCACAGACTTCCACCACAACTTCAAGAACCACAACTCACCCTTCAGATTCACACACCAGAATCTATTTACTGAACACCATGATTGGCTTCTACAGTGGAATCTACAGAACACTATGTACAATAAAATCACAGATCACCATATATATTGAACTTTGCTGGTGTGGGAGTGTCTGGTCCAGCAACATCCATAGATCTTGCAGGACCAGAGAGCCCAGGTGGCTGGAAGTCCAGTAGCTGGAAGAGGGACTAGAGTGCCAGGACTGGGAAGGAGCTGGAAGCCCAGCACTGGGACTGGAAGAGGAGTTTGGTTGGGTCAGTGGATGGAGCCTGGGAGAGTGTGCAGTCCACTAGCAGAAGGTTAGAAATTGATCTCCCCAGTCCAGCAAACTTCCACATTTGGAACCCGTCAGGTCCAAGAGTTCTGGATCAGGGAGGTCCAACCTGTTTTTATCTTCACATATTCAATAACCGCATCAAACTAACCAAGAAACTTATTATCTATAACTCGGAACTCAGATATTGCAAAATATGTTCTGAGGAGAAAGTCCAGGATATACATTTAAATACTGTTGTCACAAAACCATAACACACCATCAGAGATCTCATCATGCAATGGGTCACTTAAATATCTGTTTCAATATTGGGAGGGAAAAGGCCCCTTCAGTGCACACATCTTGTCATCTCCATCCCTCCATTGGAACCCATACAATTATTAAACAATTAAATCACATCCTAAAATAAATCTTTCCTAAATGTCCTGTTCTGGCCATCACACAACTTCCCAGCATAAGCAAACTCATCATTAGAAGCAAGCTGCCCATAGACTAGGACACACCAATTCAAAGTGGGAACAAGACCCTGCCAAAAAAAACCAAAAAAACAAAAAAAACCATCATGCAAAATTGCAGGCAAAGTTCCACTGCTATGATGGACAATTCCCCTCACAAAACACCTCTTAAGATTCATGTATACCATGTATGCCTATTATAACATAAGGGGACATGTAGTGCACTGGATGAGGTAAACTGCTGTGATTACATAGGTGAAACCAGACAATCACTAGACTCTTGAATGAACTCACATAGGAAAATGAGAAAACAGAAACATGGGTGAATATTTTTCACAAAGCAATCATTCATTATTTGACTTTAGTCCTCAGTCTCGAAGGAAATCTGCATAATCCAAAATACAAACCTGGAAGATTAAATTTATAACTTTTGGTAGACATTAGAAATCATAGACTTGGTAAAAACACTGGATTTATGGCTTACTACAACAATCTGTAATCTACTCACTCTCATTTTTTATCCCGTGACAGTTTGTGTTAATTGGTCACTTCACCTTAAATAGTGTCTTACAAAACTTACTCAAAACAGTCTGTTCCACCTTGTATTTAACTGTGACACTCCAAGGACTTTTCCCAGATCACAAGAAGAGCTCTGTGTAAGCCTGAAAGCCTGTCTCTGCCAGAACAGAAGTTGGTCAAATAAAACATATTACCTCAGCCACTTTGTGGTTTCCATATCTAGCTACAACATTTTAAACTAGCCTATGAGACATTGTTCTAGCAAATAAATTGATTTAAATAATATTGTATAATAAATAGATAAAGCCAACTTGCAGTATTATTCAAAGATTTGTGTGTGTGCAATCTTTTTGGTTACGTGGCTACCACGGGGAGTGCTATTGGTATTTAAGTTAGCCTTTTTCACTTTTTGCTCATTTGGGAACTGACCCTGCAAAGAATAAGTATGGGAAACTACGTATGTGAATAAATCAGCAGGATTATGTATGTGATAGACACGGGGGCCCTGCTTCTGGGAGTTGATGCATTGTCATCTGAAGCCAATAGGAAGCCTTCCATTGACTTCAATGAGCACTGGATCCAAATTTACACATCCATATTGACCCACATCAGCACCTTTATCAGTACTATTTGTAAATGAAGATAGTAATTGCTGCTGTGCCAGCTACATTCTGATTTTTGTCTTTGCTGAGGTCAGAGGTCTTTTTCAGAGGTATCTGTCAGTGACTGTCATCACTTTCATTCTGAGCATTTTTTCTAACTTTCGGAGACTCAATAAAATTGCCTTAAACAGCAGCAGACTTGTTTTAGAAAATTATAGAAACAGAAAAAAAATCATAAAACAAAAGGATAGATTCAGCCAACTGAGAATAGCTTTTTATCTTGGATAGATTTGTTTATGGCATCATGTAGATTTTTTTTCTAAAGTTCATCCAATCAAAGGGATGTGAAAATTAACTGAGTAAGGTGATTGTTCAGAAGGGGCGTACTTAGACAATGTGGAACGGTTGAAAGAGGATATGCAAATTCCATGGGAATTTCCATATCTTCTTCTGCTCGCACTTTTGAAAGTGAAAAGCAAAAGTAATTAAGACACAGCTTTTTCGGCAAACCGCCCCCTTTGTTGAAAAACTGCTTTTCCTCAAAAAAGGAGGTTTACACGTCTTTTCAACAAAGGGGGAGGAGGGCCACCGCAAAAGCCGTGTCTTAATTACTTTCACAAGCTCCACTTTCGAAAGTGCGATCGGAAGAAGATATCTTCTTTTGACCGTTCCCTGTAGTCTAAATTAGCCAAGGAGTCTAGGGATATATTTACAGAAAAGCAATAATAGAATTACTAAATCTCACACTTTCAAAGGTTTAGTTTTCCCTATTGTCCCAAAATCACAACTATGAAATACTTTTAGAAAAAGAAATTACTTCATATGTAGGATATGACATCTGAGGTTCAATATTGAGGAGGAAGCAAATAAATAGTGTTGGATCTCATATTATGTGATTTACTGTTTTTGTATGTAAAATATCAGGCCTGAATCTGATTTATAATATATTTACACTGGTGGAATTAATTTTAATTTACAATAGTATAAATGAAATCAGAATCAAGCTCTAGTAGGTGACAGTATGACTACTCAGTTTGTGATAATTCATTGACTACATGTGGCTCAGATGTTGTTGGTGAGATTTATATAAGGTTAGTTCCAAGCCTCATTTAAAGTCACAATGAATTACAATGTTAGAAAGGTGAATAGTCAATATGACCTTCTGAATGATTGTAGAGGGGGAAAAGGTACTGGCTTAATCTTATTAGAGGTAGCCAAATGGTTCATAAAGTGACTGAAGGCTCATCAGCCTGGGGGATTGCTACAAGTCTTTTTGTAATGAGTGCAATACTTTTTATTTTTAAAAGGTTTGTACAACCCTTTCCATTGGTATGGCAGAAATAGAAAATGAAGTGTGCCATTTGATCTAGCCAGTCACTTGAGCCTAATTATGTTGTTAGCTGGATGCATGTTTCCTATATGAGGAACGTCTGCACTAATATTAGGCAGAGAAAATTCCTTTCATTGTAGGTTTACAAGCAATTATTTTTTAAAAAATAATCAACACACACACAAATCAGCACACACACAAATCAAACAGCTGTATAAAATGAAAGAATAAGCTGCAAATTTGGAACTCCAGCTTTACAAAAAGAATGCTCTAAGAAAGAATGCAAACAATGAACACAATATAAAAGGTTTCACTGCATGTATACATGACTTCATTTTCTTAAACGCTAAGATTATCTATCTTTGAAAGGCAAGTTTGGAGACAAATTTTCCCTTAGAAGCTATTCAGGCTTAGTTAGAGCTTGAATTGGAAAATATAAAGTCTCTCAAACTCCGCTCATTAGCCCAGCTTCTCCCACTTACACCAAAATCAGATACCATTCATATTTTAAGCATTTGCAGAATCTGTGATCAGGTAGGACTAGCTGGGTTCCTGGGGCATGGCTTTGCATTGGTGGGATTCAGAGGTACTCTTGGTTGTCCAGGGCCCAATTAAGGCTTGGGAACAGTACTCATGCACTTAGAGGCCAAGATCCCAGTGAAATGCTGTCTCCAGAATATCAGTATTTTATCTTTTAAGAAGTTTCTATTCCTCTTGGTGACAAAACAAAACTTGAAAACATGACCTGAGTGCATCACATGCATTGACATGTGAGGGAGGAGACCTCGCCATTAGATCCAGGAAGAAAACCTCCTTGCAGCAGACCTGATCCCTGCTGGTCCAGGATGGGTCTTTCTAGGTGAAGGCCTTGGATGTTCCACTGGGGTGTACAGGATTGTTTCCAGATTTGGTTGAGTTCAGATGGCATAGGAGAGGAACAGAGAAATGAAGTGCTTTAAGGCTCCCCAAGTCAGATGAGAGAGGGAGAAGAAGTGATGGTCCTTTCCAAATGCCATCCACTTGTAGCACCAAAATGGAATGCCACTCACAGGAGATGATGCAGGTCTGTCCTCTTCCCTTTCTGTTACGGACACTGTTTGACCAGCAGTGAAAGACTGACTTAAGTTATTGTCTTTGAACACCTGAGACACATGAGTGGGGCAGTTCTTGCCTCACAGAAATTTCACCTGGGGCTCTCTGCAGACTGAGGTGTAATCCCTGCTATATCACAGTTTTCTCAGGAAATTTTACAAATCAGATTCAGGCTGCTCAGTTTTCAAAGCTAGAAGCTCTGATTCTAGAAAGCAGGATGCTATCCATAAAGAGTAAGTACCAGGTCAGTATCCTGGTGTCACCAGGCCTAGCTGCAGCCCTGCCATAAAATTTTTTCTAAAGAGCCCAGTGATTAGGGGTGCTTCATCTTTGGGGTGACTAAATGGAGACATCTACAATTCAATCGATGAATACCTCAAACTCCAAGTTGTTGAGAATATGTATCTCTCATTTACATCTTTGAAAATTAGGCTCTAAGGGTATGTCGACACTGCACTAAAATATCAATGGTTGTCCCATGCCACCTGACTCAGGTTGGTAATGGGAGTGCTATAAATAGTTCGACAAACATGGTATACAGACAGCCTCACTGACTTCCAACAAAAGTTCTTAAGCAACACAACATCTGTGTCCCTACCTCACTGAAGATCTAGAGTGCAGGGATTCAAACATCTTTTCCTTTTTGAGATGTGGACTCTTTTTAGAAGTCACACTAAACAGCTTGAGCAAATTTACGTGCACCCCCTCTGCTCTATAATGAGTATTTCCTGGCAGGATAGAGTGAACAGTACTAAGGTTCTAGAGAGAGCAAACAGCCAGCATTAAAGAAATTGTTACTGAAAGCACAACTTAGATGGACCAGAAATGTCATCAGAAAGGAAGACCACCATCTCCCCAAGGAGATCTTGTATGCAGCACTGAGTCAGGCCAAGAGAAAAAAGGATCATCCATACAAGCACTTCAAAGATAATCTGAAGCACATTCTCCAGAGGGTTGCCATTAATCACAATGAAATTGAGCAAATGACTCAGAATTGGACTCACTGGTGGTCTCTGACATGATCAGCATGTGATAAGTTTCCGTGGAATTGACAACATCATCTCGAGGCTCCACATGAAAGGTGCCACAGAGTTGCCTCAAATATTTGATTCAGATTTCCACTGCCCTCAGTGCGGCTGTCTGTGCATCAAGAATCAGACTGCAGAGTCGTCTGTATAGTATGAGAAGTGTGACAATATCCTCCTCCTCCTCCTCCTTGTGGGTGATAGACTACCAATAATAAAAATATCCTGCAATAAAAGCTTCCTTGACTGCTCTGTCACCTGATTTGGATTTATGAGGCTCAGGCTGTGGGTTTATAAAACTAAAGTATAGGTGTCCAAGCTCTGGCTGCAGCCTGAGCTGGGGACCCTTCTTCATGTGGGATTCAAGAGCTGAGGCTCCAGCCTGAGACCCTTGATGTCTCCATTGCACTTTCATAGCCCCACAGCCTAAACCATACAAGTCCAAATCAGGTGACAAAAGCCAGCCGCCGGTGCTTTTACTATAGGGTAGACATATCATGCCTGTCTAAATATACATATCCCTCACATTACCACACTATGAGCATGTCTACACTTGCTTTCACGTTCGAAAGAAGATATGCAAATTAGGCATGGATTTGCATATCTTCTTCTGATTGCTTTTTCGAAAGAGGGTCTTTCGAAAAAGAAATTAGTCTAGATGTGGTTCTTTTGAGAAAAACCCCTTTTTCGAAAGAACCGTGTAAACCTCATTTTTTTAGGAAGAACGGTTCTTTCGAAAAAGGGGTTTTTCTCAAAAGAACTGCATCTAGACTTTTCTTTTTCTAAAGAATCTCTTTTGAAAAAGTGATCAGAAGAAGATATGCAAATGTGTGCCTAATTTGCATATCTTCTTTCAAAAGTGAAAGCAAGTCTAGACGTGCCCATTATCTGAGTACCTTGCAGACTTATGTCTTATCCTCACAAGAACCCTGTGAGGCGGAGAAGTGCTATTATCCTCCTTTTCGTGAATTCAGAGCTGGAGAATAGAAGAGCCAAGGGTTTTGACTAGTCACACTGCAAATCTGTGGTGGAACAGTTTTCTGAACCTGGGGCTCCTAAGGCTCAGTCTAGCACCCAATCTACTGGACCATTCTGCTCCTTACCTCAAACTGGGAGTGTGCACAACCTGTGCCACCCAGACTTATTAGATATATTTGAAAGTTCAGGCTTTTATATCCAATTGTCCTGGTATTTCAGCACATTGACATATTATACTTTTCACTAACCAATTAGCAGCCCAGATCATGTTCTGTTTTCTGTGGCAGAAAAGATTAAAAAAAAAATCAGTGGATCCTGGATCCTGGCTGGAAATAAACAGAATGGGGAAGTGCTGCTTGTGTGACAATCTCCCGTTTGTTTAACCCCCATCCAAGCCCTCCATAGTCTTGTCCTCCTGCTATTGAGTATAATACAGAGGGTATTTGGACATGAATATGAGTATCTGTATTCATGTTAAAGGTACTTTCTTCATTTAATATTTGTCATCAAGTCAGGAGCAGAAACACGGCTATGTGATTCGCATGAAAAATGCACAAGGCAAATTACATGTATTCAAAACACATTGGAGTCTGAAGAAAATTTGCATAGAATGAACAATTGCCAGCAACAAATTTAATTCCTAAATCTTAAATTCCATTTGTGAACAATTCACATATAGAAAACATGGCAAAATTTATAGGATAAATTCTTTATACATATGTTCAGCTCTAGTTAAGACTCATTGTCCAAAGTCAGAAGATGCTGTGATGCACTTTAATATATAAAGGTATGACTTCTGCTTCTCGACCCATCAAGTTTTGATCATCTACACCATCTTTGTTTGATCATTGATCCTGAAATCAGTTCATTTTGGTGTTCTATGGCTTGCTCCCCCATGTGAGGGGAGGTTTTATTTGTTGACTTCCTGGGATCCACCCACATAGCCCAGTTATTAAATAAACTGGCCCCTTTTACAATACTTACTCCACCAATGGGAAGGACACAATGATTTGGTCAAGATTAGCAGATAAAGGCTATGCAGACTAATTCTGAATTTGCCATTAGACAATGTTCCACAAAATTAGTTGTCTGGACAGTTTCTTGGCTACTACGTCTATCACTAATGAGTTTCATTGCCTTGTTTCCATCTGCAAATTCTGCTCTTCAAAGGTATTATAAGGGAAAATGGCACCTTGTTACTCAACACACAGATCTGCTCCTGCTGTGTTTTCAGATTTATTGCTTCTGACTTCAGTGACAAAAGTAAGAATTTTACTGCTTTGGCTATTGTCATTCCAGCCGAACCAACACAGCTCTGGGAAAGTGGTTCCAATTTTTTTCTGGCTCAAATATAAACAGAATTTTTAACGGACTTTGAAGTGATAAGACCACCTGTGCAAGTCAGTTGTCTTCTAATTTTACCATCGTCAACATCTGTTTAAGTTTGGGTATTCTTGGCTCTGCAAATTCACTCATAACCAGTCAAAAGTGAGATGTATTTTTAGAGATTTTTATTTATGTTGTGGAATTTGTGCTTCCTGCAGTTTTGTCTTTTTCTTCATTGTTTTTCTTGTGTGAACATGAGGGAACAAAGGACATGAAGCACAAAGAGCATGAAATATAGTTAACTACTGAATAGTGCCACAAGGAATAGAAATTAAGGTGTTGCATGAAGCAGTATACTGGCATCCATGAGACACCAATGCATTATCACAGGGATCTGAGATTCCTCTGTGAGGCTTGAATCTAAGCAGACACTTTTTTTTATCACAATGAAAGGAGACGAGACAAAAGACTGGCCATTGATTTTAAAAAAATGATTTGTCATAGAGAAAAAGCTGAAAAGACAAACAACAAATATCTTATAGTAAGGCCAGTTTGTGCACTCTCCCTCCAAAGGCTGCCATTTTCAATCAACAATAAAGTAATACAGTAAATTACATACAAAAAATTTCAAAGGTCTTCGTTTCCCATATGTAAACTAAATTGCATCATTTTAAAATGACCCTACTGAATCATGTTTAATGGCAGCTGTCATAGTTTTACAGGATCTGTGTTATGCTGTGGTCCTTGAAAAGTCTCCTGACAGTAACCCTTTTATTGTATGAGACCCCAAGCTTTCACATTCAGAAGGGAAGGCCATGCAGCCTCAGCAATTCATGGTTTGGGACTTCCGGCCTTAGGAACTCCTCTTGCTCAATGTGGGTTCTTACAATGAGTGCACTATGAATCAAACTCCTACAGACTTCTAAATCCATTGGAAGCAATGCAATGAGTGAGTAAAAGCAGTGGAGCAGAACAGCCTTTCCAAACCAAGGTAGCATTTATTAGTTAACTGGAATACAGCTTCTGAATGTCCTTACATTAACATGGTAAAGCCATGCTCAAGTCCAAGTGAGTATTGGTCAGAGCAATTGCTCCATCATGCCATGCTATTGTGCTGTCCATCTTCAGTTCCAATCTTACTTTCCTGTGCATTCTCAGTATTACTCTTAAGACTCATCTGTCCTCTTGTCCCTCAGTGTAACCATTCTGTGTTCTTATATCCTGTCTGCTTTGGATACCCAGTCATTAAACATTCAGTTTCTGGGGCTCTTCTTGTCTCTTTCAGAATCTACATTCATGTGTTGATTCCATTCAGTTCTTGATGGAACCTTCATTCCTACTCAGATAACCTAGGGCTATGTCTACAGTTAAAAGAATACAGCAGAACAGCTGCAGCCCTACACTGTAGATACTTAGGCTGTATCTACATTGCCACTTTCAGCATTAAAATTTCAGTTGTTCAGGGGTGGGAAATCACACTGCCCTGGGCAATAAAAGTTTTAGCACAGAAAAGTACCAGTATATGCAGATCTTTAATACTGGGACCCATGCTCCCTGCAGTAAAGCTAGGCTTGCTCATTTGGGGGAGGAGGGGTTATCACCAGAAGAGGATTGTTGGTTAATATTACCTGGATATTATGTTACAACTGTTAGCAATTAAAATAAGTAATAAAATTAACTTCTGAAGTCTCATCTCCAGGTTTCAAAGTTTCTACCCCATTGACATAAATTGGACAGCTCAGACGGAGTCTCAGAATTATTGCTTCATGCTGCCTCCAGGATCAGTGCATTGATTTACATTCAGCTCATGTTTTTGAGGTTTTCCATGTATCTGTGACAGGTCTGGGCTTATAGGCCAAAATGCCTAGTGATAAGATCCCTGAGTCACAACTCTTCTCTGTTTTTAGTGTTGGCTGCTGCTTGTCTGTCTGGCCTGGTGGCTGTGGCTGTTCCACAGTAACAGTAACTTGGCCTTCTGGCCAGGCCACCATTGAAATGCACCCCTTTCTGGGGTAATAGAATCCAACAAACTTACAGAATTCCAGTGTCTGCCCACAAGGAGTTTTCAGCTCAGTTGTAGGCCCCTGAAGTTCCCACACAAGTACTCCAGGTTATATAATATCTCCATCCTCCTTATCTCATGGAAGCAGCGGTTATGCCACCCTCATGGCTGACTGGTAGGGGAGCCTGTTCTCTTTGTTTCTACAAGATTCCAACAAGGATGTTAGAAGCGGCAGCAGTATTAAGCACCCAAAAGTGCTCTGAAGCTGCCTCACTGTGCCAATCCCTACCACTTACTTTCCAAGTTCAAGGCATGATCATAGTCTCTCAAACAATCCACAAAAACATAGAGATCATCTTTAAAGGTTAAAGAATCCTTAGCTAGTCCCTCTTCTGGGCCTGAGGCACTTGCTGCTTGGTGACCCCTTGAAGCCATGTCTCCTCATTGTACCTGAGATGCTCACTCCCCCCTCATGCTTTATGAAAATTGGCTTATGAATATAAAATTACATATCTCAGTGATGCTTTGGACAAAATACCTAATGTAACCTGTCCATTTTAAAATTACAGTTGACTAGATCCATATATCCTATTTCGATGAATGTATCATTCTTGTACATGAAGTTAGAAATATGAAATATGAGACTGTTTATAGTTTTAAATGTACTAAAGAGAACCTTTAATGGTGTCCCTTCCCCACATCCCCCTGGAATCCTTAATGACAATTTAACTTGTAAACAGCCTTGTTTGTCCTGTAATTCCAAAGGTGACTGGATTAATCAAACATGTGATCATACCATCTGGTACTGGGATTCTATGGAAGGATGCATATAAAACAAAAGGTCCTTCCCCTGGAAGAAAGACTATCAGCCTTTGTCTTCATCTGGGCTGGAAAACCCTGCAAGGATAAAAAGGGCTGGGGACCCAGGTCACGGTAAAAGAATCTCTAACTTGAAGATTATGGATAAAACAAGAAAAGCTCATTAGGGTAAGAATCTGTTTGCAATGAGGGGTGGTGTTTTTTTTTTTGGTGTGAATTTGCTCTAGCTGTGCATTTTCCTTTCATTTTAACTTCATAACTATGATCTGTTGCCACTTGTAATCACTTAAAATCACTACTAGCACCCAAACCTGTGCACAGCACCTTGATTGCTGCACCACTGTAAACCTTCTAATTCTCTGATAAACTACAGATGACCTGAAATAAGGATCTCACTGTCTTGAGCTGAAAGAACTTACTTCCATGTAACACACACTACATATACATAAATATGGAGGTAGCCTACTGGTTCCATTGTATTAATTTTTCCTTGTAAGTGTGGTGTAAATCTCTTGATTAAGCATTTAGAGAAATCAATCTCCCGTGTAGATTGTTTCAATGAAATGGTCTAGAATGCCATGTGGATTTGCCATGATTGCTCTTCAGACATTATTTCTCCCCAGAGTTCTCAAAGATATAAAATCAATCCTTTTTAAAATTTCCTCAAAGACTCCAGTGTTGTTTTTTGGCTCCTCTAAAATACAATTTCAAAAGTGACATATCTGAAATTTCATGAGGGCCTCCATGGTAATCTATGGCCGTTTAAAAAAAATAAATTATTCATAGTGTAAACAGTTATGTGGTATCTTCACCCTAACTGTTTTATGTCTTGCCACAGAAGCCAATAGATTAATAGATTTTATAGCCACTATGCTGATTTGATCTGACCTCCTGCATAATGCAGGGCAATAGAATTTCACTTGGTGATTCCCATAGTAGAAGGAACTATTCTTTCCTTCTACTGAACCCAGCATATCTTTTAGAAGGATGTCCAGTCTTGATTAAAAAACTCCAACTGATGATGAATTTATCACTTCCTTTGGTATACTGTTGTAATGATTAATTGCTTTTGCTGTTAAAGGGCTGCATCTCATTTCCAATTTGAAGCTTTCTAACGTCAGCTTCTAGATTTGCTGCCAAGCTGAGCAAGTCAATTTTTGGATGCCTAGTTTGAGATGCCTTAAAGGGGTCTGAGTTTTTCGGAGGATGAGCACTCCATGCAGAGCTGGTTGGAGCACTTCCAAGAAAACATTTTGGCTTTTTTAATTTACCAGTTAGTCACAATGTAAATGTTATACAGTAATTACTTGATTTCTGTGACATTATGAAGAAACACACTCAACGGTCCACTTGAATCCTGCTTGCTGGACAGGTTTAAAAACCTACCTGCCAGGTTTTCTGTCAGTTCACTTGTCCAATTTCTTGGCAGCTTGTCTGCCAGGGCTTCCAGGGTCCACAGCGTGGGGCAGATCTTCTGACACATGGCCTCCATGGAGAATAGGTATGGGGTTATCCAGCCAGCTGGACTACCCTGAAGGCAAGATTGCATTTCCTTTGATAGAGAATTTTGAATGTTTTGGTTTTCATTTCAAACCAGAACCAAACAAATTTTGAAATATCTAAATCCTCCACAAAACAGAATATCTTCTCCACAAAGTGCTAACTCAGTGCTTTCTGAAGATCATGTATCTTAAGTTGGACACCTAAAATGGCTAATTACTCTTGGAAAATATTGTACAGAGGCAATTCATCTTGGTCCAGTTAAGGTTAGAATAAAGAACTAGTTGAGTACATTGTAGATAGTTCCGTGTTGGTTCTGAAAGTGATTTGTTGTGGCAGTTAGGATGCTGGCTGGGTGATGAAAGTGGTAAAATATATAACTTGAAGTTGCTGTGAATGTGCAATTTGATTTAGCTGTCAATTTTTTTTAAAGATTAATTTGAGAGAAAATGCATCTGAGTAACCCGAAGTCTAAGATAATGGATATTTTTTTGAGTGGGATAAATACTTAGATATAGGCCAAAATTGCCCATTACACAAAAAGCAAATCTAGAATGAGTTTCCTGTTGTAGATTACTTAGCTTTTACCTTTTAACCTTCCATTCTTAATGGGCTCATCTAGACCCCATTGAAGTCAATTGAAAAACTCCCAATGGTTAAATTGTTTCAAAATGCATCATAGGAACTAATAGCATATCTATCTTTCCACATCTTCACCATCACTTGAGGACAGAAAGCAGTTTCTTGCACTTTGCAGGGAAACTCCAGAGTGTGTTGTTGATATCATTGGTATTACAGAAACCTGGTGGGATGGGACGCATGATTGGAATGTTGGTATGGAAGGGTACGGCTTGCTCAGGAAGGACAGACAGGGAAAAAAGGGAGGAGGGGTTGCCTTGTATATTAAAATGTACACACATGGACTGAAGTGGAGATGAACGCAGGAGATAGCTGTGTAGAGAGTCTCTGGGTTAAGCTAAAAGGGGTAAAAAACGAGGGTGATATCATGCTAGGAGTCTACTACAGGCCACCTAGCCAGGTGGAAGAGGTGGATGAGGCCTTTTTTAAACAATTAACAAAACTATCCAAAGCCCAAGATTTGGTGGTGATGGGGGACTTCAACTATCCAGACATATGTTGGGAAACTAACACAGCGGGGCACAGGCTATCCAATAAGTTTCTGGACTGCATTGGAGACAACTTTCTGTTTCAGAAGGTTGAAAAAGCTACCAGTGGAGAAGCTGTTCTGGATTTGGTTTTAACAAAAAGGGAGGAACTAGTTGAGAACTTGAAAGTGGAAGACAGTATAGGGGACAGTGATCATGAAATAATAGAGTTCATGATCTTAAGGAAAGGTAGAAGGGAGACCAGCACAATTGCGGTAATGGATTTCAGGAAGGCAGATTTTGATAAGCTCAGAGAACTTGTAGGTAAGGTCCCATGGGAAGCAAGACTGAAGGGAAAAACAACTGAGGAGAGTTGGAAGTATTTCAAAGGGACGTTGTTAAGGGCCCAAAAGCAAACAATTCCACTGTGTAGGAAAGATAGAAAATATGGCAAAAGACCAGCTTGGCTTAACAAGGAGATCTTGCATGATCTCAAAATAAAAAAGGAGTCATATAAAAAATGGAAATTAGGACAAATAACAAAGGATGAATATAGGCAAGCAACACGGGAATGCAGGGGCAAGATTAGAAAGGCAAAGGCACAAAATGAGATCAAACGAGCTACAGGCATAAAGGGAAACAAGAAGACCTTTTATAAATACATTAAAAGCAAGAGGAAGACCAAGGAAAGGGTAGGCCCACTGCTTAGTGAGGAGGGAGAAGCAGTAACAGGAAACTTGGAAATGGCGGAGATGCCCAATGACTTCTTTGTTTCGGTCTTCACCAAGAAGTCTGGAGGTGAGCCTAACGTAGTGAATACAAGCAGAGAGAGGGTAAGTTTAGAAGATAGGATACACAAAGAACAAGTTAAAAATCACTTAGGAAAGTTAGATGTCAGCAAGTCACCAGGTCCTGATGAAATGCATCCCAGGATACTCAAGGAGCTGATAGAGGAGGTATCTGAGCCTTTAGCTATGATTTTTGAAAAATCATGGCAGACAGGGGAGATTCCAGAAGACTGGAAAAGGGCAAATATTGTGCCCATCTATAAAAAGGGGAATAAGAACAACCCAGGAAACTACAGACCGGTCAGTTTAACGTCTGTCCCAGGGAAGATAATGGAGCAGGTAATTAAGGAAATCATATGCAAACACTTGGAAGGTAATAAAGTGATAGGAAATAGCCAGCATGGGTTTGTGAAGAACAAGTCATGCCAAACTAATCTGATAGCTTTCTTTGATAGGATAACGAGCCTTGTGGATAAGGGAGAAGCGGTGGATGTCATATACCTAGACTTTAGTAAGGCATTTGATACGGTCTCGCATGATATTCTTATTGATAAACTAGGCAAATATAACTTAGATAGGGCCACGATAAGGTGGGTGCATAATTGGCTGGATAACCGTAGTCAGAGAGTTGTTGTTAACGGTGCTAAATTCTGCTGTAAAGGGATAACAAGTGGAGTTCCGCAAGGGTCTGTTTTGGGACCCGTACTGTTCAATATCTTCATCAATGATGTAGATATTGGGATAGAGAGTACGCTTATTAAGTTTGCAGATGATACCAAACTGGGTGGGGTTGCGACTTCTTTGGAGGATAGGGACATAATTCAAAATGACCTTAGCAAGTTAGAGAAATGGTCAGAGGTAAACAGGATGAGGTTTAATAAAGAGAAATGCAAAGTGCTCCACTTAGGAAGGAACAATCAGTTCCATACATACAAGATGGGAAGCGACTGTCTAGAAAGGAGCATGGCGGAAAGGGATCTAGGGGTCATAGTGGACCACAAGTTGAATATGAGTCAACAGTGTGATGCTGTTGCAAAAAAAGCAAATATGATTCTAGGTTGTATCAACAGGTGTGTTGTAAGCAAAACTCGTGAAGTCATTCTGCCGCTCTATTCTGTACTAGTTAGGCCTCAGCTGGAGTACTGTGTCCAGTTCTGGGCGCCACATTTCAAGAAAGATGTGGAGAAATTGGAAAGGGTACAGAGAAGAGCGACAAGAATGATTAAAGGTTTAGAGAACATGACCTATGAAGCCAGGCTTCATGAACTGGGCTTGTTTACTTTGGAAAAAAGAAGATTAAGGGGGGACATGATAGCGGTTTTCAAATATCTAAAAGGGTGTCACAAGGGGAAGGAGAAAATTTGTTCCTCTTGGTTTCTGAGGACAGGACAAGGAGTAATGGGCTTAAAGTGCAGCAGGGGAGGTTTAGATTGGACATTAGGAAAAAATTCCTTACTGTCAGGGTGGTCAAATATTGGAATAAATTGCCAAGGGAGGTGGTGGAATCTCCCTCTCTGGAGATATTTAAGAACAGGTTAGATAGACATCTGTCAGGGATGGTGTAGACGGAGCTTGGTCCTGCCTTGAGGGCGGGGGGCTGGACTCGATGACCTCTCGAGGTCCCTTCCAGTCCTATTATTCTATGATAACTGTAATCAATCCCCTGCATGTTAAATTAAATGAATAAATCATGGAGCATGACCCATGAGCCTTTCACTTTGAAAGACAAAGCTCAAATCAACTGGCACCTACGAACTTTAAATTCAGATGTAATCTTCAATTTTCAAATCCTGTAAGAATATCATATTTATTGACACAAGCCACCTAGGTGGTCCACAACACCAGCAAAATGGTTATCAGCTGAGAAACAAAAATCAGAAAACAGGGCACTGGTGGTTGGCATCAGGGGGTTATTTGTTCCTGCTTCAGTATAGAGAGCTGGGTTTGATGACTTCTGAATGCCCCTTCCAACCCTACATATTTATGAAAGATGAGATGATTATGAAGGAGATCTCTTACTAAGACACGACCATTTTAAATAATAAATTGAGCCATTTACTTTAAAAAAATATTTATCACATTTTTACATTTTTAGTCTCAGTCACTTAAATCTGTAGTGAAATACAAGGTTTTGCCATTGGCCATTGGCACCTAGATTGGACACATTTAGGCTGTGTCTAGACTGGCCATATAACCCATAATAGCTATGGAAATGAGAGAAGTCAGAATAGGGAAATGTGAGGGGGATTTAAATATCGCCCGCGGGATTTAAATAAACATGGCCGCCACTTTTGTTTTTCCTTGCAAGTAGGAATAAGAGATCCTCCAGAATAGGGCTTTATTCCGGAGGATCGCGCCAGTCTGGACACTCTTTTCCAGCTTTTCCCCAAGCCGGAAAAAAGCGGCGGTCATGTTTATTTAAATCCCGCGGGGGATATTTAAATCCCCCGTGCATTTCCCTATTCTGACTTCTCTCATTTCCATAGCTATTACGGGTTATGTGGCCAGTGTAGACACAGCCTTATTGTATCTTCCTGAAAAATGTGTCAGAGTGCTAGATTGGAGGTATTTGAATCATTCTATGCATTCTTGGGCAAATTCTACTAATTTTTGTATCACGAGGGTTTTACTGAATCTTGCCTGAAGGCAGGTTATGTTTACATGTTTTTGCAGCTTGTCAAGCTCTCCAAGTTTGTTCAGATCAGTCTGTTGCTATTTTCCCCCAATTCTTCTGATTCATTTTTCATTTTCCAGAAAGCCTGGTGGCCATTTTTCCTTAACTTACTCTATTGGGGAAACCTACTCACATACTACTTCTTTCATTTGCACTGCTGCTAGCAGTACACCAGTGCCTATCCTGCTTCTGTTGAGAGAAGGGGAAAGCAACAGGACAGTCCCCTCCCAAGTTTTCCCAGTGATGTCATCTTTGGGACTGAAACTCCTCTCTCTGTCTGCAGCAATGACCAGGATCAAGAGAGGCTCTACCTGTCTCTCTGCAGTCAGTTTAGCTGAACTTTTAAATTCTTAACTCTGAGGCTACCATCCAAGATTTCCTATAAAAGGATTGCATTCTGGAACATCTCTGACTTACAGCTGGTTTGAGGGCCTATAGAAAGTAGCAGCAGTGAGATTAGGGAAGAAATTTTCAGTGATGGTGCAAAATAGCTGAGGATGGGCTCAAGGCAGGCCTTTTTCTATCCCCGCTCCAGGAAGAAGCTACTAAGAGGAATTCATAGATTTCAAGATCAGAAGGCACTGCTGGGATGTGATGAGTCTATCTGCCAGTCCCCACTTCTCAAGAACAAGGGGAGGAGTGACGTAGGTATCAAGCCGTGGTGGAAGTAGGATTAGGGAGTAGGCCAAAACTTGTTGAATTGCTGGATAAAATAAAAATCTGAGGTTTGCATCCAGTTACAAAAGGGAACCTTAGAGATTTTTGTAGCATTGAAAAATGATCTAAAAAAATGATTTTTAAAAAAAATGAAAAGGCGCTTTTTTTTTAAACCAGAGAATTGTGAGGAATGTAGCTCTTCAATCTTGTTTTGTTAGACGCTGTTGATTATGGTGCTGTTGTAATAAAGCTGACCTGAGTCTCTGTAACTTTCCCAATAATCAACTCCATTTAAAATGAAAAGCTGAGTGAAATCTGTTATTCATTTTCTCTTGATTTATTACTTAATGATTCCAGGCTGTTAGCAGCAGCAGAAGTCCATCTTCTCCAAAAAGACTTGTATTATAACATTTTTGCACTTAATTGTACAGATCAAAGAGACTCTGAATAAGCACCCAAATACTGGATTATTTTTATCTGAATGGGAACCTTTGGAACAGTCACATAAAAGCTGGACCATCACAAGTTTCAAAAAAACTTTTAAACATAGATCTGAAAAAACCATTGTACAGGGGACATGCAGTGTCTGGATACTAGAAAACAATAGGAACATTTTCACAGTAATGTTCTCTTTCGTGTTGTCTTTCAAAACTAAACAAGACTTTTACCATATTTCTTGCCAGATTTTGGTCATAAATGAACACAGCTGTTGCCAAGAAAAGTGCTTTTGCAGTTTGTGATAATGAAATTTTATTATAGTAAGGAGGAGAGCTGCTGGTAGATAAAGAATAACCTTTGCTTTGGTCACAGATTCTGACCCTTATTATGTTTGTGTACATCCAGAGATGCCTGAGTAGGTAGAAAGTGCAAGGTTAATGTCTCAGGGTATGTCTACACTGCAGAGCTTTTCCAGAAAAAAAGGCCTTTTTTCTGGAAAAACTACACTTAATGTCCACACTGCTATTGCATTCTTTCAACAGAAAGTCAAAAGAATGGAGGAGTTTTTCTGACAGCAGTAAACCACTTTCTACAAGGAAGAAGCCTTTTTCCAAAAAAGCATTTTCGGAAAAAGGCGTGTGTGGATGCAGAAGAAAGTGATTTTTCAAAGGAAGAGGCCTCCAGGAAAAAGCACAGGTGCCCTGGTGGCCACTCCATCCAACTGAAATGTGAGATGGCGTCCAATCAACGTGGACACTATCTTTCAAAAAAGCACATCACTTTTTTGTTGCACTTTTGTAGTGTAGATGCTCTCTTTCTAATAAAGTTTTTCTGGAAGATTTCTTCTGGAAAAGCTTCTTCCGAAAGAAGCTTGCAGTTTAGTAATAGCATCTGTCTCCCTTGCTCCTCCATGCAGCTGTCCTGCATCTTCTTACTCAATTTGGACTTCTTCCTGATCCTTTTGATGCCAGTAGTGTGAGATCAGAACATTTAGATGTCTTCAGTTTCTTAACAACACATGATAGATAACTTGTACTATACTCTGAGCCTCTCTTTCTTGATACAGAACTGATCCTTATGGAGAGATTATCAGGTCCTGAGCACAAGGTAAGGTGCTGCACAGCTGATAAACTCTGATAGGGCTTGTCCTAGCAGAGTCATGACCTGGACAACCATCTCTGTGCACCAACTATCACGGGAAGGACATGTATATGGGCAGATCCTTGATTGGTACTAATCAATGCAGATTCATTATAGTCAGAGAGAAGTCTACCAGGAGTGCCATCCAGCAAAGCATTTAAGTGCATGCTTAACTTTAAGCAGGTGAGTTGTCCCACTGAAGTTAATAGGACTGGACATGTTTATATGATTTCTTGAATCAAGGCCCAGGTGAGGATCTCTAAGACTACATCTTTTGCATATACTGGTGGATTAAACATGATCAAATAAGGAGCCAGGAGAGTAATTTGTCATGAACACATTACCCAAACGGCTTTGTATATATTGAAAAGGTGGCATGTTTCTTTCCTTTCACTTTATTAGCACACTATACAAATTGTTTTTGCAATTAGTTTGTTTTCATTCAGGCAAAATTAGAATGAAAATTCCTGTGATGATGCATATGACATGCATACTAATATAAAATAAAGTCATTATGATCGGTATTACTACAGCAGATTCCAAATTAATTATATTCAAAGCAAAGTGGGTTCATGCTTTATTAAAGATATAGCACACTGTTAGTGGCATGGCACTCTCAAATGACATAGCTGTTCAGAGTGTTAAAAAGCAAGGGATTGATATATAACCCCTTACTTACATGAATAACATTTTGCAGGACTGGGCTGGGAATTGAATTTAGGGTCTGGTGAATCAGATCCTAAATTCTAGTATAATACCATTAACTTCAGGAGTTACTTTGATGTAAAATTGGAGTAATACCATGGTGAATCACGGCCATATATTCTGTTTCTCTCAGTGTGTTAACTGAAGGTGAACTCAAAGTGAACTTAAATGTCTTCAATTTCTTCACACCATATGACAACTTGTACTATTCCCCGAGCCTCTCTTTTTTGATACAGAACCGATTCCTATGGAGAGATTAACAAAAGCACAGTGAAGGAAGAACTTTCAACGTAGGAATATAAAAATTGCCATAATGGATTAGACCAGTGGTCCTTCTAGTTCAATATCCTGCTCAGTGGTGCACAATAGAACCATTAAAGAAACATTCAGGAAAACACAGTAGTGGATAATATGAAATAATCTGCCCCACATTTTTTTCTCTGTTAGTCAATAGTTGTCATGTGCCATGAAACGATGAGGGTTTTAAATTACATTTAAATTTTAAAAAATCTTATCTGAAGCCATTTTGAATTGTGATTAATTATATAAATGTCTAATCCTTGTCTGGATATTCCTACTCTTTTGGGTTCAATGATACCTACTGGCTATTTTTGCATAGTTGGGAAAAAATGTTTGGCACTATTTTCATTAGAGAATACACTGTGTCAATACTGCTAAAATGTTGTTTCAGAGAAAAACGGAGAGAAGAAATAAATTCATTTTGATCTGCAACAAAGTTTATTTTCAGATTTTTTTCCACAGAGAATTTTGAACTGTTCTGGTTTCATTCTGATTTAGAACAAAACCAACTTTCCAAATCCAGAATTCTTAAATGAACACAATATCTGTCATCGGTACAGCTCTGTCTGTAGATCCATGTCATATGGGAGAAGTCCTTTCATGCTTCAATTGTTTTTTAGTTCCTTTTTAGTGAACCCTTTCTCTCTCACAAAGGTGTAACAGAAGCAGGGTGGCCAATATTTACCATATTATTGCAAGGACTAAGTGTGCCATCAATTTATATAGTGGCATTATCATACTATTTAAAGTACTATTTTATGTCCTGTTGTTAATACTAGCCTTTTGTGTGGGAGAGGGGAGGAGAGGAAGAAAATGATAGACTTATGTGAACAGAGAAACAATATGCATCTTCATTAGAAAGTTTGATTGATTATGTTTGCTCCAGTATCTGCATTCTTCCCTAGTTCTTCAGTACCCCAAAATGGTTTAGCAGGCCTCTGGTTGAGACTTTTCCTTTCTAAGATTGAATCACCAACTGAAAATAAACATGAAGCACTATTGGGAGTACAGTAGCACTTTTGAATTTATTACATTGTTAACTTTCAGTATAGAGTCCAAAAATCAGAGAGGAAAATCCTAGTAAAAATATCAAATAAATGGCACTTTAAATACACTCTTCTCTTCTAGTGCAATTGAGGAACTTTTGTACTTTTCTGAGATTTTACAGCAATTTTCTTTATTACAATTGTTCACTGCATTTTTTCAAACTCCTGATACAGTAAAAACACTTGGTTGGCTCTGCTTCCTTCCCCGTGCCCCCACCCCGCCCCCGTCTACCAGTAATATTGTAAATGTATTTCAGAATTTGGTGAAGTTAGGTTTGCGATTGTGTGACAGGGTGTACCAACCCTGCACTGGGATTTAAGGAGTTAACCAAGGCTTCCTGTCCGATTGAGCCCCACCCCCATGGCACTGCTGGGCATGCTCCAGCCGGAGGACCAGTATAAAAGCCAGTGGAGCATCTCAGTCAGGGCTGACCGCTGCAGAGGAAGAAGGTGCGGTCAGACCTCAGAAGAAAGACCTGCAGACAGACAGCTCCACAGAGTCCAGTCAGTGGGGAATGGCCCAAGAAGCTCTTAGTCCAGAGGAGGAAAGTGGAGAATACGTAGCCTGCTGTGAGACGGGTAGGAAGTAGTCCAGGGCAGGGAGACATGCTCCTGGGAGCTCAGCGTGTTTAAGGTGGATTCCCTGCTGAGATAATGGTGGGACATACCCACCACTGACAGGGCCCTGGGCTGGGACCTGGTGGAGAGGGTGGACCTGGGTCTCTTTACTCCACTCCCATTAACTCCCAAGGGAGTGCTACAGTTGTGACTATTGACTCTGGCCGCTGAGCCTTATTGCCCTGCAGACAGGGTGTGATTGGTGCTGACTCTGGCCACGGGGCCTCACCCCCTATGGGAAGGAGGTGGAAAGGACCTCCACTGCTGGGCCTCACTACCCTCTGAGAAGGGGGTTGTAATGCATGTGGCCACTAGGCTGGAATGTTGTAAGAGACAAGAGGCATAGTGAGAGGGCCTTGGCTCTAGAAACTGAGACATTCATGGGGTGGAGCACATGGTGAGAGGCTTGAAAAGCCTAGGACTCTGCCTCAGAGGAGACAGGACACGCCCACCTCTTACCAGATTGTTTCCTTCAGTACCAACTTCCCATTTCCACCTCTGTGCTGCTTTTATTTAAATCACCCCAATGCAAGGAATGCCCTTCCAGTTCCTGTTGTCTAAGACACCTTAGGTATGTTAGCAACAAGAAGGTGGTCAGGGAAAATGTGGGACCCTTACTGAATAGGAAAGGCAGGCTAGTGACACATGATGTGAAAAGAGCTGAATCTCCTAAACTGCTGCACTGGGCAGCAAAGTATGGGGAGCTGAGTAGCCTCCAGTAGTGAAAGAACAGGTTAAGAACTATTTATAAAAGTTGGACATTCACAAATCCATGGGTCCAATTCTAATTTATCGGAGTTGGCTAATGTAATTGCAGAGCCATTGGCTACGATCTCTGAAAATTCATGGAGATGGGTGGAGATCCTGGATAATTGGAAGAAGGTAAATATAGTGCCCAACTTCTTTTTTAAAAAAGGAAGGAGTAAGATCCAGACAACTACAGAATGGCCAGCTTCACCTCAGTCCCTGGAAGAAACTTGGAATAGGTCCTCAAAGAATCCCTTTTGAAACCCTTGGAGGAGAGGATGGTGAACAGGAACAGTTAACATGGATTCACCAAGGGCAAGTGATGCCTGACCAACCCATTTGCTGCCTAGGATAGGATAATTAGCTCTCTGGATATGGGGCAAGTGGTAGACATGATATACCTTGTTTTCATCAAAGCTTTTTATATGGTCCTTCTCTAGAAGGTTGGTGAAGCACTGGAATGGGTTGAGTAGATAGGTGGTAAAATCTCCATACTTAGAGGTTTTTAAAGTTAGGCTTGACAAAGTCCTGGTCGGAATGATTTAGTTGGGATTGGTTCTGCTTTAGGCAGAGGGTTGGACTAGATAACTTTCTAAGAACTCTTCCAAACCAATTGTAAGATTTTCCAAATCTTGTGCCAAAATCAAAATATAGAAAAAGTTGTTGAAGTTGTTTGTATTCACTGGAGAAAAATGAAGGACACAGTCTAATACTTTGGGGGTAACCACAACTGTTTTCTAGAGATGATCCATATTATATGGGCAGGTTCTAGTAAATGCCTGCTGCCTGACAATCAGACTGAAGCTAAATTTCCAGTAAGCGAATTGGTAATCAGCACATAGTAGGCACTGTATTTTTTTTCTCTTTTAATTTTCTTTTTAATTGATCTTCTGCTAAATGTGCTTTGGGTGAAGGTTAGAGTTACATGTGTTACTACACTATATATGCAAACCTCTCTGGAGGAAGTCAGATTATAAATTACAAGTGAGAGTATAGAGTTTTTAATTAATCTGGCAGGAATGTCAAAGAAATTAAAAAGGTTTGAAAAAAAGACCCTTTTGACACAGGTCAAGATAGCACTTCTCAAATGAAAGGCCAATGTCTCAGAAAGGCTAAGATATTATAGGCCCAAATAATCTGAGACTCAAGCTTCCAAAACAATAATGAGTTTCTCAGTCTACACTCAAGAGAATAAAAAATTAACCTCATACCTGACCTCAATCACACCAATTAACAAGCAGTAAAAGAACTTTAACAAAGAACCTAGTAAGCAGACTCATATGGGAACAAGAATAATTTTTATCTTACACTGTAGCACACTCTTTGCTTCTTCAAAATAGTTTTGGAAATGACACCATTAGTAATAGACTAAGGCCAAATTCTTGTCCTACCCAAGTAAGTGTTTTCATGTGGATCAGGATTTAAATATTGGTGTGTATCATAACTTGACTGTATAATTTTTAAAAGTGTGTTTTTAGTGCTTATGGAAGAAAGGTGACAGTGACATTTCTGGAGGCTAAAGTTCCTTTAATATTTAATAATCTGAAGAAAATATACATCATTTTCAGCATTAAAGCAAACCTGTGCATAATTCTATGCTGAAGCTCCTGTACTACCAAGCCCCGAACAATTCCCTGCCAGAATGAAAATTTTGTTTAATTATCACACCTGTTCTATCTTTAGTGCCCCTCTTGAGATTGCCAACATGGCTGCCCATTAGTGCAAACTGTAATTCTGGCTTTAGCCATATGAATATGACTTTATAATGAATTGAACTGAGAGATGCACATGTCCCTCCTCTCCCCTTCCCTCTTCCCAAAAAATCCCCCCACCCATAAAGGCCATAGAACATTTGAGATTAAAACAATTGTTGGCAACTAACAATGAGCCCAAACAAACCTCCAGATCAGCTACTAGAAGTGGGCCTCATCCTCCCTGATTGGATCCACCTCGTCATCTCCAGCCTGATTCTGGCCTGCATATTTATACCTGCCTCTGGAAATTTCCACTACATGAATCAGACGAAGTGGGTCTTTGCCCATGAAAGCTTATGCTCCAACACTTCAGTTAGTCTATAAGGTGCCACAGGACTCCTCGCCACTTTTGCAGATTCAGACTAACACGGCTACCCCTCTGATTCTTCACTTAGAATATGTATGTCATGAGTGGTTATAGAATTAACTTTTTGTATATTTTAAGACACTATTCAGTAGTAGACATGATGAGCTCAATTCTCTTCTAAAGAACGTAAGAGCATAAAAACTACCATACTGGATCAGACCAAAGGCCCATCTAGCCCAGTATCCTTCTAAATAATATTTTTCCCTACTAATAGATAATGCATTCTACTTCAGCTATCGATGTTAAGAGTTAAGGGTATCCAGTACCTTTAATATGGGCCCCCATTTTTACCAACATTGGCTTTTGGCTATCTTCTCTGGAAAACGTACCTGCTGCACTTCTTTGATGGTTTACCCCCACTTCACTTGATTTGTGGTAGTTGTCATACAAATTCAGCAGCCATGCTTTTGAGCTCTAAATTAGAGCCAGTCTACTGAAAAAAAAAATCGTCTGGTGGTAATTGTGATTGAAGGTCATGGTAGTGGCAGCAAAAGTAATAACACCATAGGATCTGATTGTTTTATTTATGTGACTAGGGTTTTATTTTCCAATACATGCCCAAAGAGAAATATGGGGTTGGTTAGCAAGAACTTGCCATCAGCTACTAGTTCGTTCATATGGGACTGTAAAACATTCTTCTCATTGCCAGAGTGGAAGTCTTGGAGCCACTGCTGTATCTTAGAGGTGGTGATAATACAATAAAAAAGGTGCTGTGATGGCCTTCTGTGGATGAAATAGAAAGCATACATGTTAGATTCTGCTTCTTAATCTGAAAATCAGTCTCCCTCCAAACTGTCTAATGGGACTACTATAATTAAGGTATAGAATGGTTATATTAGAACAAGGTTCAAGCTTTCACAGCCTCCATGTGAGCTGACGGAAGTTGTAAATGGTAACAGGATTTTTAAGTGTCATCAGGCTGGATGGAAAGAAATTATCAGAGCAACCACTTGTACAGGATCAGGCACTGCTAATGACAACTGTTTCTATAGTTTCCATTGGTATTTTCTAGAAGTGGCCATAGTATTTGTTTCATGACACTTAACTCAAACACAAGCCTTTGGCAATGCTGTGTAGCAACTGCTTCTAATCAATCTAGCCACAATTTAAGTGAGCCATTCCTGATGCTGTTGTGCTATCAGGCACTGCTGTGAACCCGGAAATGTATTGTCAGCTGTCAACTTACTGTATAGGAAGGGAAAATAAAATCATGCTGACCCAATTTTGCAACCATAACTTTGGGAATCCAAAGTTGCTCATCAACAAGTAATGAACATATGCCTAGCGCAGCAAGAGATGGTATAATAGACATGAGAACCAGATTGCTACAAAAACCACAACACATCAGGGAGTTTTGAAAGTAAACCCTGCTAAATCAGATGTTCTTGAGATGGCTGCCTATAAACACTGGTAACTAATGGCTTCTGTACATGTTTTCATGTATTGCTGATAGATGCTGTGAGCAACAGATGGGATGAGAAATTTTAAAAAAATCAGAAATCGATTGTTCAGGTGTCCTTAGTCTCTGTCCTGTATGGTGCCACCTTAACTTTTTCTTTCTCTCTTCTGTCTCTCTCCTCTGATTTTTAAATTGATGACATTCTAAAAGTGATGACATTGGAATAAAAAAGCCTGTCTTGCTTATAATTTCAGGGTCCTATTCCATTTATATTGTGAATTCTCCCTTTTCTGCTTCTGTATCATGGAACGGAACAGTTCAACAGTATGTGCTGAAATCCTAGACCAGATTTTCATTTGTGGTTTTTGACTATGACTCCAGCCTTCCATCTATGTATATTTAAGCTTATTTTTCTGCTCTATATAACTAGTCTCATTCAAATTAGCAGGGCTTCTCACAGTGTATTAAGTGAAATCAATAAGCCTATGTTGGATAGGGGCCTGAAAATCCTATATGTGGAATTTCTAGTTGGAAAACTATCCAGTTAACAATTTAGATTTTGGATCAGAGCAATAAGTCAATTGGTCCTCCTAATTTCTGTGTCACTTACTCCTCCAGGAGAAACCAACATACTGTGTGTTACAATTTTTAATGTATGGGATAGGATCTCAAAGAACTGGATGGGCCTCTATAGATGACATTTCACATTTTGAATGAATGAATAAATAAACACTAGTAGAAACATTGAGATTAGGTCTACTAGGATTTCCATTTAATTGAAATAAAAAGAAAAAGAAAATAAAAATGAAGATAACTTACATTACACTGTACAATGAAAATAGTTTTTCTCTTTGCAGGAATTAATATAAGCAATGGGGGAAAAAAGAAATACAATAACTAGCTTGAAACAAGCAAATTTGTCTCGAATATAATGCTTTGGGTGGCATTCACCTTCATTGAAAATTACAATTTAAAAATCATAGCTGAATAGATAACCTTCTTTATAAGGTGAGGCATAGAGAAGGTAAATGGGTGCTATAAAATTGCTCCTTTAGTAAGGGAGTTGAATGATGCTGCTCACAATGCAATATATATTTCAGTCTTCGTGGTGAAATTTGGTGCTGATGGGTTGTTTAGAGCTCTCCCTCACTGCTCTGTAACTGGCCGGGAGCATGCGAAGCAAATGCTGTTCCAAAGTGAATAAAATTAGGAGGATTGACCTGATTGGCCTGAAATAAATTGTCAGGGAACCAAATAATGGATAAATGTGAGTAGGCTCTGCTGAAGTTAATTGCTCCATGAAGGAAGCTTAGCCCAGGACATATAAGGGTAGGGCAGGAACTGGATTCATCTCCTTTTTTGTGATTTGATGTAAGTGAAGAGCTAGGCTCACTGTAACATATTTTGTGATTGACAGAAAGGAAGGCTATATAAATCTTGTATTTATTCTAGTTTGGCAGTGAGAGCCATTTTTGTATTTTATTTAAGTCTATGCTCTGAAGCCATATTTGTGGATTGCTTCACATGCATTTGGACACACCAGACCTGATCTTTTTCAGAAATTTGGTTAAGCAGTCATTTTTCACTGAGATCAAGGAATGGGCTGGGATAAGCATTTGTTGAGTAATAGAGGGGATTCCTAAGGCTTATTATAGTGTTGTGGAATGCATGGAGAAATAGGTTTAAAATGATACTACAACAACAACAGTAGCAAAGATGTAGGATGTGAGGTCAGCAAATCAACCCGATAAACCTCATAAAGTGGCATAAAGATTTTCTATTTTCAATAAACTTTATAGCAATATAATCCCCTGTTGGCTTCCCCCCTCCCCTCCCCCCCCCCCCCCCCCCCCGCTTTGGTTAAAAAGCTTCTTGGGAAACAAACAAAACAAAACTTCTTAGTTTAGTGACTAAGTGGTCACTAAACTAAGCTAAGGTTTTAAGCTAAACTAAAATTCTTTGGTATCAGATTTTAAGAAGAGTGCAAAAATATGATTTCTGATCAGAAAAGATTTTTTTAAGGGTATGATATCGATAAAACAAGCTACAGTAGTACAAGAACTAGCTTTTTAAATTAAACAAGGCCTGGAAACCCATAGTGAAAACACTTTTTTCTTCATGTTTTTTACCAATGAAAAAGTTGATAAAGTTGTGGGAAATAAATGGTAATAGCTTTCAGATTTTGTGTCTTTTCATTAATTACCCGTTCAGTGTTTAAAATGATTTATTAGTGTGGAAAATTAAGAATTAGTGAGTGCCTGGATTAAGTCACAAAATTCTGAAAATGTTCGATTGAGAGAAAATTGGCAAAATGTATATTGTCAGACTATAACTGAGCATAATATGAGGGAAAATATAGAAATTTAAATTTGTCTGTCTTAGTAGCATGATGCATGCTTGTTTGATGGTGAACACTGTTAATTTTGGTTTTTTTATACTCCTGTAATGTGTAAAACTAAATGAACTAAATCTAGAGCTACTAGAACACCACCACAATAGAAAGTACACATATTTATTGCAGTTTTTTAGAGTATGGGTATACTCAGTACCAACCCCAACTAAATCAACCCAGCCAGGGCTTTGTCAAGCCCAGACTTAAACACCTCTAGGGGTGGAGATTCTTCCACTTCTCTAGGTAACCCATTCCAATCCTTCACCACCCGCCTAGTGAAATATCCAACCTAGCCCTCCCCCACTGTAACTTGAGACCATTGTTCCTTGTTTAGCCATCCATCACTACTGAGAACAGCCTCTCTCCATACTCTTTGAAAACTCCCTTCAGGAAATTGAACTCTTCTCTTCTGCAGACTAAATTAGCCCAAATCCCTCAGCATCTCCTCATAGATCATGTGCTCCAGCCTCCCAATCATTTTGGTTGCCCTCCGCTGGAGCCTCTCCAATATGTCTACATCCTTTCTTATAGTGGGGGAGAGGGGCCTAGAACTAGAGGAAATACTCCAGATAATTGATAGTTTCAACAGCTCCACTATATAAAAGATAGGGGAAGGTTGCACGTGACTGACCTTTTTTTTTCTGTGACCCAAAACCCATTGATGTCAATGTGAGTTTTGCATCCACATGCGTTGCAGACGGCCTCTATTGTACACTAGGTAACCTATAAAGCAAAGAATAATTTGGCCATTGGTCTTTGGAGCAAACAGGATCATTACAGAAAGCCACCATAATAATCCAAAGCTATGTAATGGTGTGTAATCCAAATGTTACTGTGTTTAAAATACATCTACCTTTATTCCTGTCCATCATTCATAAAGTACCATGCTCTGTAGAATGAAACTCCTAGGATAGAAATTATGATAGAGAACCTAGATTTCACCCTAAAGGATTGTAAGAGTATGTTTCCAAACATTATTCTTTCAGGCCTTTCTACCTATTTTTCTGTGAATTTACAGAAATGACTGGGCCTCAGCAAGTTTGAAAACAATGGTTAGCGACTGGACTGGCACTTGCCAAGTTACATGGGGAGACAGCTGTGACATTAGGATATAGGCAAGAAGATTCAGTCCTACCTCTGTCAGTGACATTGTCCAGCACCCAGATACATTAACTTATGTGGCAGGTCATAATCTTCACTTGTAATGTCAAGCAATGTACTATATACTGTACTTACAGTTGTAAGATGTTTTTGAGATTTTGGGGTGTACATTTGCTATGCAACTGGTAAGTGCTCAAAGTAGATGGATATTTTTGCTGCAGTCACTAGTAGTAAATTTTCAATGTGTGAATCTATGGGGTTGCCTTTTAACACACTGGAATAAATAGGGATATAAAAGCAGTTTCTGCTTTTCTCAATCTGTTTCTGTAGCTACTGAAAAACAGCAGGAATTAGGACATTTTGGGAAGATTTTTTTTCAACTAGAACCATAATCTTAGAAAAGTTTTACACTCTACAGAAGATGAATGGTGATCAGCAGAAAAGTCCTGATGTCACAATTTTCTGTATCACTTGGCTGGCCCCTTAAGGGAGCTTAGCTCTCCCCTCGCTGACCCCAGTTGTATGAGGAGGGGAATAAGAACCCTGGTCCTGGGGTTCTTGTGTGAGAGAGAACTTTTGGACTTATAGCAGGCAGTCATATGAATAGACTATGGTAATAGATTAGGAACATGTTATTTTGAATTGATTTATTGGAGTAATGTTAAGGACTGTACCCAGGAAAAGCCACCAAAATCCTGAAAAGCCTGGAGCAGGAGAAAAGGAAGTGGAATTAATTAAAAAAAAAAACATAATTGTATGTAATGCTGGAATGTTTCTGTGAAAGAACTAGTAAGGAGATGAAAGTGAGCAATCCCAGTAAGGGTGGAGAGTATATGGGTGCCATCCAGGTATGGCCATTGAGGAGCATATCTAGATGGCTCTGGTGATTTACACCACTGATATATATGTTAAATATCACTGGTCTACAATTTTTTAGAACTCTTCTGCTTCAGAGATAAAATGTGCTATTTATTATGTATTTTGGTGTGCTGAATTCAAATATGACAATTAAAACAACTGATTGGCTACTGTTTCCAAGATATTTAAGTTTTTACATTTTACGTCTATGTATATTGTGTAGATAGTAGAGTTTTAATCATAAATTGTAAACCTAGGTCTTTTCATGTGTTTATGGTTGCTTTACATGATAATATTTCACCTGTCCTGTTTATGTAACACTTTAAAAATCAGCAAAAGGGTTATATAAATAAAATGTATTATGAAACAAAAGGCAAAAAACTATTATGTACATAGTTTAGTCCTATTCAGTGTCTACTCGGCGTTTCTTGGCTTGTCTCTTGTATTTATTAAATGGAGTATCTCTTGTCACTATCCAGCAATAGTCTGCAAGCATTGATGGGCTCCATTTGCCCTGATAGCGTTTCTCTATTGTTGCAATGTCCTGGTGAAATCGCTCGCCGTGCTCGTCGCTCACTGCTCTGCAGTTTGGTGGAAAAAAATCTAGATGAGAGTGCAAAAAATGTATCTTTAGTGACATGTTGCAACTAAGGCTTTTGTATGCCTTGAGGAGGTTTTTCACCAACAACCTGTAGTTGTATGCCTTGTTGTTTCCGAGAAAATTTATTGCCACTAACTGGAAGGCTTTCCATGCAGTCTTTTCCTTGCCACGCAGTGCATGGTCAAATGCATCATCTCGAAGAAGTTCACGAATCAACCAACAAAGACACCTTCCTTTATCTTAGCTTCACTTAACCTTGGAAATTTTCAACGGAGGTACTTGAAAGCTGTTTGTGTTTTGTCCATGGCCTTGACAAAGTTCTTCATCAGACCCAGCTTGATGTGTAAGGGTGCTAACAAAATCTTCCTTGATTCAACAAGTGGTGGATGCTGAACACTTTTCCTCCAAGGCTTCAATGACTGTCGGAGTGGCCAATCTATCTTGATGTAGTGGGAATCTTTTGCATGACTATCCCATTCGCAGAGAAAACAGCAGTACTTTGTGTATCCAGTCTGCAGACCAAGCAAGAGAGCAACAACCTTCAAATCGCCACAAAGCTGCCACTGATGTTGGTCATAGTTTATGCACCTCAAAAGTTGTTTCATGTTGTCATAGGTTTCCTTCATATGGACTGCATAACCAACTGGAATTGATGGCAAAACATTGCCATTATGCAGCAAAACATCCATGACTTCTAAGAATAACATAATGCAATTCATAGAATGTATGACGCAATATCAGCTTCAGATTGCATCATTCATTGTTTTGCCTAAAAAGCAAGTACTGTCCAAACCCAGTCATAGATTTATTCATAGATCCAGTCAAAGATGTATTTTAGTCATTTCTGTTTAAATTGAGATCCCTTCTCTTTATAACACACTTATCCTCCACCATTCGCAAGTCAAGGGTCGTATATACTGACACAATAGCATATCTTGAAAACTCAAGACCCCTGTTGTACACAGAAGTGTATAAATACAAAAGAAGGCATTGTCCTTCTTCCAAGAACGTACATTCTAGATAATGACAGCAGGGAGTGTCGTTCTGATGTACTTATTTTTAAGTTGTGTCAAAGGCAACTACAACATACGGATGGATTTTCTGAAGTGTATACATTTAAAGAATTGAAATAACTCAGGCTTTTGCGAAAGTCTTATAATGCACTTTTGATATATACAGCATGAACGGACAGTACAAAACCACAACTACTCTTGCATTGAATTAGAAGCAATTGTATATTTCGTAACATATTTTTCTAGTATAATCTTAGAGTGAAGTGCAATTTGCTACTGGAAATTTAAAGGCAGTCAATTTAAATTGCTGAGTCAATTGAAAGAAAATCACTAAATGTAATGTGGTCTTTTTTTAAAGAGCTCTTAGACTTTTTAAGAATCCCCTGTGGTTACCATATGCACTGAATGCTTTTAGTTTGCAATGGCATTCTAAAGGCAAACCTTGATGTCTAAGTACCAGTTCTGAATGATTGTCAGGAAACAACCTAAGGTAAAAGATGAATGCAAATCCTGATTAAAATGTATTCAGCTGCTGATTACTCCTGTCTCTGTCCTTCACTACACTATTTTGCTTTTTAATGATTACCTCAAGAGCATAAAGGGCTTGATCTTGCTTTGTGACCTAAGGTGTGCATTGCTGCATATGGTTACCTTGTGAAAACTGAGGACAATGCTTGAAAATATATGTTTAATAGTCGATCTTGTGACTTGAGTGATAACTCATAGGCACATATTGTGGCATCGTATGCATAAATGTTTGACTGTCAAAAGCAAAGCAAAAGCCTAGAGAACATGAGTCCATGTAATACAACCCTTTATTTTAAAAGAAACTATACAACATGTAATTACTCCTATTTTTTGAGCTTTTGGGGGTGGGGGAAAGGGTGTGTCTCTTCTATTTTTTCCTTTAGGGAAGTGTCAGAGAATTTTCAGGGGCTTTCCCTGGTTTATTTATCGTCAGTGTTGATCTCAGTTTCAAGCCACATTCCAGCGCATGATACTTGCATATGCTTAGGCCTCAATTGTGAAAATTATTCTTTGAACTATAGTAGTGCTTACAGACCTCAAATGACATTGTTTTCCAACAGTAGCCAATGCCAGATGCCCCAGAGGGAGTGAACAGAACATGGAATCATCAAATGATCCCTCTCCTGTCATCCAGCATCTGACAAATAGAGGCTAGGGACACCATTTTTACCAGTCCTGGATAATAGCCATTCTAACCTCTATGAATTTACCTAGTTCTTTTTTTATCTCTGTTAAAGTTCTGGTCTTCATAACATCCTCTAGCAAGGAGTTCCACATGTGGACTGTGCTCTGCATGAAGAACAACTTCTTTTTGTTTGTTTTAAACCTACTACTTATTAAACTCATTTGGTGACTTCTAGTTCTTCTGTTATGGGAACAAGTAAATAACTTTTCCTTAGTCACTTTTTCCACACAAGTCATGTTTTTATAGACCTCTATCATATCTCCCCTTAATCTCCTCTTTTCTAAACTGAAATGTCCAAGTCTTTTTAATCTATCTTCATATGGGTCTTATTCCAAGCCCGTAATCATTTTTGTTGCCCTTTTCTGAACCTTTTCCACTGCCAATATGTGTTTTTTTGAGATGAGGTGACCACATCTGTACACAGTATTCAAGATATGAGCATATCATAGTTTTATAGAGAGGCAATAAGATATTCTCTGTTTTATACTCTATCCCTTTTTTAATGATTCCTAACATTCTGCTTGCTTTTTTGACTGCTGTTGCAGATTGAATGGATATTTTCGGAGAACTATTTGCAATGATTCAAGATCTCTCTCATGAGTGGTTATAGCTAAATTAGTCCTCATCATTTTGTATGTATAGTTGGGATTATTTTTTCCAATGTGCATTAATTTACATTTATCAACATTAAATTTCATTTGCCATTTTGTTGCCCAGTCACTTAGTTTTGTGAGCTCTTTTTTGAAGCTCTTCAGTCTGCATTGGTCTTAACACTAAACAGCCCAAGATAGTTATCTGCAAATGTTGCCACCTTATTGTTTACCCCTTTCTCCAGATCATTTATAAATAGGTTGAATAGGAGTGGTCCCAGTATGGACCCTTGGGGGACCCCAATAGTTACCTCTCTCCATTCTGAAAACTTACAATTTATTCCTACCGTTGCTTTCTGTCTTTTTAACCAATTATCAGTCCATGAAAGGACCTTCCCTCTTATCCCATGACAAGTTACTTTACTTAAGAGCCTTTGCTGAGGGACTTTGTCAAAGGTTTTCTGGAAATCTAAGTGCATTATGGCCACTGGGTCCTCCTCGTCCACATTTGTTGACCCCTTTCAAGAACTCTAGTAGATTAGTAAAGCATGATTTCTCTTTACAGAATCCATGTTGACATTTCCCCAACAAATTGTGTTCATCTAAGTGTCTGACAGTTTTATTCTGTATTCTAGTTTGAACTAATTTGCCTGGTACTGATGTTAGACTTACCAGTCTGTAATTGCCAGGATGACCTCTAGAGCCCTTTTTAAATATTGGCATCACATAAGCTATCTTCCAGTCATTAGGTACAGAAACTGATTTAAAAGATAGGTTAAAAACCACAGTTAATAGTTCTGCAATTTCGCATTTGAGTTCTTTTAGAACTCTTGGGTGAATGCCATCTGGTCCTGGTGACTTGTTACTGTTAAGTTTATCAATTTGTTCTAAAACCTCCTCTAGTGACCCCTCAATCTGGGACAAATTCCTCCAATTTGTCATCGGAAAAGAATGGCTCGGGTTTGGGAATCTCCCTAACATCCTCAACCTTGAAGACTGAAGCAAAGAATTCATTTTGTTTCTCTGCAATTCCCTTTTTGTCTTTGAATGCTTCTTTAGCTTCTTGATCAGCCAGTACCCCCACTGGTTAGCCGGCTGCCTGCTTCTGATGTACTAAAAAAACATTTTGCTATTCTTCGAGTTTTTGGCTAGCTGTCCTTCAAACTCCTTTTTGGCTTTTCTTATTATATTTTTACACTTTATTTGACAGGGTTTATGCTCCTTTCTATTTTCCTCAGTAGGATTTAATTTCTATTTTTTAAATTATGACTTTTTATCTCTCACTGCTTCTTTTCCGTGGCTGTTAAGCCATGGTGGCACTTTTTTGGTTTTCTTACTATGTTTTTTTTAATTCGTGTTTTTAATTTTTTTAATACATTTAAGTTGGGCCTCTATAATGGTGTCTTTGAAAAGTGTCCATGCAGCTTGCAGGGATTTTGCTTTTGGCATTGTACCTTTTAATTTCTGTTTAACTAACCTCCTCATTTTTGTGTAGTACCCATTCTGAAAATAAATGCCAGAGTGTTGGGGTGTTTTCCCCATCACAAGGATGTTAAACTTTATTACATTATGGTCACTATTTCCAAATGGTCAAGTTATAATTTTTATCTCTTAGACCAGATCCTGTGCTTCACTTAGAGTCTTTTATTTTGATAGCCTCTCTAATCTCTCTTAGCATTTCATACTCACTATCACTAATCTTGGTCAAGTGATGGGTAATATATCCCTACTGCTATATTCTTATAGAGCATGGAATTACTATCCATGTACTATCCACTATAACATCTATAGAACATTTTCATTCATTTAAAATATTTACTTCATTTGATTCCACATTTTCTTTCATGTATAGTGCCACTCCTCCACCTGCATGACCTGTTCTGTCCTTTTGATATATTTTGTACTCTGCTATTACTGTGTCCTATTGATTAACCTCATTGCACCGAGTTTCTGTGATGCCTAATATAACAATATCCTCCTTTAATACAAGGCACTGTATTTCACACATACCTAGTCCCTAATAAATCTAAGCCCTTCCTCTCTACACCATCGTCTCATCCACGCATTCAGACTCTGAAGTGCTGCCTGCCTACCTGGAAGAATTTCAGAATATGCTAACATAGAGGTCCTGGATTTCAATTTTTTCCCTAACAGCCTAAATTTGGCCTCCAGAACCTCTATCCATGTACCTATATATACCACAACCATTGGCTCCTCCCCAGCACTACACATAAGTCTATCTAGCTGTCTTGAGAGACCCTCAACCTTCGCACCAAGCAGGCAAGTCACCATACGGTTCTCCCGGTCATCGCAAACCCAGCTGTCTATCTTTCTAATGATCGAATCCTCCATTACTAACATCTACGTTTTCCTAATGACTGGAATTCCTTCCCCCAGAGAGGTATCCTCAGTGCAAGAGGATTCCACAACATCATCTGGAAGGTGGGTCCCAGCTATGGGATCATTTCCCTCAGCTCCATTTGAATGTTCTCTTTCCCTGAGCCGTTCACCCTCCTTAACAGCACAGGGGCTGTCTGACTGGAGGTGGGACAGTTCTACAGTGTCCCAGAATGCCTTATCAGCATATCTCTCTGCTTCCCTTAGATCCTCCAGTTCAGCCACCCTGGCCTCCAAAGCCTGTATGTGATTTCTGAGGGCGAGGAGCTCCTTGCATCCAATGTACACATATGCCACCTGTCCATAGGACAAGTAATCATACATGTTACATTGGGTGCAATAAACAAGTTAATCCCCACTCTCCTGCTGGGTTTCTAACTTCAGTCTATCCTACAGATAATTAGGTTATTGATAGGGTTTTATTTAAACCAGGAAGTTTTGGTTTTAGTTTAGTTTAAAAGTTTTAAAGAATGTCACGTGTACCCAGCCCCCTTAAAACTCCCTCTCTAAACTCCCCCACAAAAATCCCCGTTAGCTGCTCCTGTCCAAGGAAACAACTCCCTAGATCTTTGAGTTTCAAAAAGAAATGGGAATAGGGAAAGTAATTTAAAAAATCCTGACTAGGTACAGAAATGGAGAGAGGCAATATAGTGTATTGTAAAGGATAAAAGGTGTTTGCAGATGACATTTCACAGTAGATGGTGAACTGATAAATGGACTGGAATGAGCTTCAATTCTAAGTCTAAATGGAGCACAACATAGCCCCTGAGATTTATATTTAGGAAGGCCCTGCAGAAGGTGAACTAAGACTTCTGATTTATATTCTCAGGTCTGTCTTATTTCACGGGATTTTGCACAGCCTCTTTTTAATTTCATCAGTTTCTTTTGGTGTAAAGATCCCTTTTCGTGTTAGAGTGTAGAGTTCCTCCTCTTAATCTCATGTCAGACACTGCAGGATAGAAGATTTTAGCCAACCGACTTCTTCTGAGTTCGCCACTTTCCCGAAAGTAGACTTCTATTTTCTGTTATGCATTATCTTTCATTGCAGAACAACAAAAGCTGAATCACTGCTCTATCTTTGTGTACTTAGAAGCAGCCACCCTACTATAAAATTATTCTTTACAATATTATTCAAGCATCTTTTTCAGAGCAGACGTGCAATCAGCTCTGACAGTTCTACAATATCTATAATCAGTTTACACTAAGGATCTATCTTAACACCGAAATGTTTTTTTCTGAAATAAGTCAGATGAGACCAAATGCAATCAAAACCCAGTCCAGAATATTTTCCATGAATGAGACTATTTTATATTTCAAGTACTGAGACAAGTCTTTGTTTTTTATTTGTGTCTTACTGGTAGATCTCTATTCACACTGCAGTATAATGAGTTACATTTGAAAAAAAGAGGAGATATGGTCCATTAATTATATGCTACCTTATACATGTCTATTCATGCTTCAAAATATCACCCTTTGCTTTATTTAGTTATCTGAAAGTGAAACACACGTTTAAAATCTTAGAGTAGAAAATAAAAACAAATTGAAAGTGAAAGGAAAAAAAAACTAGATTGCACAATGCAGAGTTTTCTAACTCTCAGAATAAGACAGAACGCCTCAGAGTTGCACCCAAGTTCTCAAAACTTGTAAGGCATTCTCCCAAGCCATTATCTGAAAGGAAACTATCATTCATGAGGTCTTGTAAAGAATGTGTTAATGTGATGGAGCGTATTAGTCTGCACTGTGAAAGCTGAGCCTAATCAGGCTCACCTGGCTGAAGAAGCCCTGCTTCAGGAACCCTGCTGGGCATGCTCAGACTGTAGCCCAGGTATAAAAGCCTGGAGGGAGGTGTAGTGTGAGCTGGCAGGTGAAGGAGAAGGACCTCAGGCTGGGTCTCCTGAGGAGCAGTAGCCAGCCGCCCGACGAGCCACTCAAGAGGAGAACAGCGGAGGTGCTGAGGTCAGGTGGGACATAACCACTGCAGATAACCAAGGAAGGGCAGCCCCTGAGGAGTCAGAGGGTCCAGCTAACACATGGGAAGTCATCCCATCAGATCAGGTTGGAAGTGGCCCAGGAAGGGTGCAGGAGTGGTCTCTCCCACCCAGAGATCCTTGCAGTGTTTCGGTTGGATTCCCCACTGAGGAAGTGGTGGACCATTCTGCCATTTGCTGGGACCTGGTGAAGTAGGGTGAGCCCGGGGCCCCCTACCAGGGCACAGTCCCCACCCCCTCCCCCATGTCTCTGGCCTTTGGGCCATCTGGCCCTGCCTTAAAGGGCTGGTGATTAACTTTATTTTACTGCCTCTGGCGATCAGGACATCCAGCTCCAAGGGGAGGGGCCAGACTACTGATGGTTTACCGGTTATGCAGGGCATGCCATAGGCTCAGATAGCCCAGGAACATGGGACCCTACCTCCCGCCTCCCTGGGGAGAGGGAAGGAAGGACTGACCTGTGAGAGTTAAGTAGTCAAATATCTCCAAGGGTATGTTTAGACTACATCCCTCTGTCACCAGAGGGATGTAAATTAGACATACTGAAATTGCTAATGAAGCGGGGATTTAAATCTTCCGTGCTTCATTAGCATAAAAATGGCCACCACTTTTTGTTGCCACAGAGCTTTGGCGATGAAAAGCAGCAGTCTAGTCACTGTTCTATCGCTCACTAAAGCCTTTGGCTATAGATCCTGTATACTTCGGCATAAGGGATCTGTCGCCAAAGGCTTTAGTGAGTGATAGGACCGTGGCTAGACTGCTACTTTTCGTCGTCAAAGCTCCGTGGTGACAAAAAGCAGTGGCTATTTTTATGCTAATGAAGCACAGGAGATTTAAATCCCCGCTTCATTAGCAATTTTGGTGTCTAATTTACATCCCTCTGGTGTCAGAGGGATGTAGTCTAGATATACCCTAAATGTCAGAAAACATTCTTAGCTCTACTTTAGCCATCACAATGAACCAGTGAATAGGCAGAAAATGCACTGCATGCACCAGCCATAGCTTACATGGGTGAAGAGAATCTAATCCAGTGTTTTATTCAAACCAGTGATACAGTGCAGGTCTCTAGAGACAGTCAGAAAACTCCTGGTTCTGATACTAATACTCCAGAAACTGTAAGCTATATTTCTAAATTAAAGCAATCTGGTATAAAATATGGCAGAAATAAAATATTATCCTTACTATAATGACAAGAACAATCTTAGTTATCTTTTCAGTTTAATTAGTACTTAACTGTTAGAGGTAGTGATATGTTGTAGATACAGGAATAGATCTCAGATTGCCTACCTTCATTAGACTCCTAAACCCACTTACAAGTGTTGAATATCCAATGGTTTTGAGGTGTTTTTTTTTTTTTTTACATCCATGCAAGCTTTGGTTACTCAACACTTTGAATTTCTACATTAGCTTCCTCCCTCCCATGCTTTCTGTGGGTAACGATATTCTTTGAGTGAGATCACAGTCCCTTTGCATATGTCACCAAATCAAGATGCTCCAACGTAGCAGGAAATCTAGGGGGGAAGGGTTTGCAAGCTTCCTACTGCTAATGTCTGTGTGTCCAAAATTCTATTGTACCCAACTCTGGTGTAACATTCAGTTCACCCACCACTACTGGCAGCAGGTAAAGCACAAGCTGCAGTGAAATGCAACCTGCCTCTACACTGTGGTTTGTAGCTGACCATATCAGTGAACGGATCTGGAATGGAGGAAGCAAAGGCTTTCCCTACTTCCAGAGATTTTGTCTGCAGATTGGGATACTAAAAGAGCAGTGTAAATAGGAAGTCATGGCTTGGAGGAGTAGAGCGTTGTGTAGAGTGTATACTCGAGTATATATCCAAACCTTCATGTGTGGTTTTTATTCACCTAAGCTGTGCCTTTGACTTTGTAAGTTAGGGGGTGTTATGCAAGTAAGCATAGTGCATGGTGATGAAAGAACTCTGCAGAGCAGACATACCCTTACTGTTGTCTCATTTGTGATATAGAGAAGCTTATTGAAATTATATTTTACCTCCCACCACAAAAGGCATGAACCAGTTGTTGTGTGGGTAGGGTCTGCTTGAGTCAGCTTTGCAGGAAGAAACTTGGACAAGGAGGAAAGAACACCAGGGTGGGAAATCAATATTTGAACAGTGCCATCTGTAGCAACCATCATGGAACTTGGAGGGAGGGGCACAAGTCGCAGGAGGGGAGAGTTCAGAGAAATCACCAGGAAGTGCAAAATGCTAGCTGCAGTTGTTCTAATCTCTGTAAATAGTTCTCTTAATAAAGAACCAGTTTTACAGTCATGGAGTTCTTTAATTTTATTACCCAGCATGCGGTATATGAAACACCATCCAGTATGTCGGCACATTGTGTCAATGCAGTTTCCAAGAATCACGTAGAGCATGTAATCAAGGATACAAGCTGGTGGATGATCTGCTACATGAGTGGTAAATGAACTTCTTTCTCTCCTCTTCATTCATGGCCTCAGACAAATGGGCCAGCCTAGAAAAGCCATTTATTTGGGAGGCTTGGAGGTCTATTCCCAGTTTTGTTAGGAAGATAAGTAACTCCGCTTCCCTAGGGAGAGGATGCAGTGGTGGCAGGAAGGGACGGTACTTGGAGGGACAGGTACAGACCCATCCCTCTTGGACCAAAAGTGCTCCTGGGCAAGACTGAATATGCTCCAGCCATAGATTGCCCCTAGGCAGTAAGTTTGAGACCCCTGGCCTAAGGCAATTGCCTCTGCCTGTTCATGTTATAGAAGCTTAACTACCTAGTTTTGTGGATCTTAGTGTTTTCACTTTGATTTTTGTAGCTGTCTTATAGTTAGAAGCTATGATGCTCAACACCTTGGTCTCTTCATGCCTACATGTGATGTGTAGTTTTCTTTTAAAGTCTAGATGTTGACATTTTCAGACAATCTAAATATCTGAATAAAATACATTAATATACAGTCATTAGACCTCTGTGCAGTTTTCCAAGAAACTATATTTCCAGTCTCAGGAGGACAGTTGAACTGTGTTGTGGTTTTCAAAAGAAAATATATATATTGGAATTATGAAAGTCCCTTTTAGTTATATCAAATTACAAGTATAGCCATGTCTCTCCATATTGAACGTTTTCTTGGGAAGCTAATCAAGAAATACTCTTATATGGCAGGGCTGGTGTCAGACTTCACCAGGCTTTAGGTAATATGTGTGTGTGTGGGGGGGGACACAGGAAATCAGCTCCGGGTGTCCAGGAATGGACAAGCCCTCAGGCAGAAAGAAGGGACTGAAGGCAGCCAGCCCTCAGTGCCGCCCAGACTGGACTGCACAGTGTTTCTCCCCAGTCAGCCCTCCGTGTTGTCCGTGGTGATTTAAAGGGCCTGAGGCAACTGCCTTCTTTGCCCCTCCTCCCCATGTCAGTAGCCCTGTAATAAGGTTAGAAATATTTTTATTACTATTTTCCTGCAAATTTCTCTTTTAACTTCTGTATTTAATTTCTTGCTTGCATTTCTGCCATGCCCAAATTCTTAGGACCCCATTGACCTAAGTTAACATAATTCAAAACTTTGTACCAGGTATTTGAAAGACAAAGGAATGGGAAGGCAAACTACATATAACAAACTGTGCTTGCAATACTAAGGACCACGTCCTCAGCTATCCCAAGTAACACTAGCTAAGGATATGATTGTATGGGAGCTCTTCAGAGGCACAAAAATCAATTAACTACGCAACTTGCCTTTGCATTCAAAGGGAATTGGATGCTTAATTCTTTGTAGAAGTCTAAATTCCAGCCACCCTTCAGGAAAATGGTTGGCTTGTTAGTGAGTAATACATGAAATGAGTGAATAAAAAAAGCAGGGCAAGGGAATGGAGAGACACTGCCTGTGAAGGTAGCCAAGTAAAGCCAATACGCTCTGCATCACTAATCTGAGCAGGCTTGGAAGGCACACACTGCAGAAGTGTTTTGTGACTGTGTACCGCCACTTGGCTTGGCTTCCAAATGGCTGATTTTTGTCTCAGTCACTGCACAATGGTTAATCCTCCTATCTAATCAGTTAGTTAGTTTTTCCTCATCATAGGAGAAAAAAGGGTAACTGTCTCCATTTAGTTTTCCAAATTACTGTTGTGTTAGCACTGGCAGATGACCAGGCTTTTCAAGTGGCTCCTGGTTCTGTTAAAATGTGAATAGAATAATATATATATGTTGGCAGCCCTGCAGGATACATGTGTCAAGCAAATTAGGGAAAAAAATCTATCCCACCCAAAACACAGATGACTATGCAGTGTTGGATCAAGTGGAAGTATGGGGGTCCAGTAAAGAGACTACCACAATTAATAGAAGCCATCTCTTGACTCAGTAGGCATTGGATTAAATCCATAAAGAGAATGAAGTTCAGGTGATAATAGATTAAGTGGTCCATATGTTTTCAGAAACTCCATTTTGTCTGTTGTCTGATCAGCCTGCATTGATTTGCAGATCATCCAATTGTATTCAAAGCTATGCAAGACTGTCAACAAGAAAAGGGGGGAAAATATTAAGCCAGCCAACCCGAACCTAACCCGCTCCAGAGAATTCTCCTAAATGTTCATGATTAAGCATGTATCCCTTTAAAGGAAAGGCAGCTTCACTTGCAGGTCATATGCTTCCATCTCAATGCAAAGATATTTATAGAGTCAGTGAAGAAGTGAGTGATCAGAGTTGGGAGGAGAGGTGTTTCAAAAGTATATCTGACTTTTGATGGCTAGCTGGAAACTATAAAATCAGCCTCTTTTATGCTGGGTAGTAACAGCTGTGCTTGTGAAACTTCAGATTCATCTGCAACTCATGCCAGTTGCTGTATTAAAATGTGCTGGGGTTTGGGATGAATGCATCAGTGAAACAGTTGGAAATTGGCTACTTCTAGGGTATATCTTGGAAATGTTTTATCTGTGAATGTGACAGCTTCAAGCAATGACAACTGCTGCACAGCAATTGGCCTACAAACTCTGTCAAGCTCCTGCCTGTGTTTTTTTGGGAGATTACAGTTCAGAGAAATGTGGAAGTTTTCAACCAGCCATATTTAGGCCTATTCTTGGCTATTGACTGGCTCCCTACAATGAGTAAATGAGAGAGAGAGAGAGAGAGATTATGGGCATTCAGTCGAAAGTTTGATACTTGGCTTAAAGAACACTACAGTGTAGGGGTGGGAGAGGTGGGAAATCATATGCATGTTCTAGATTTCATCATCCAAAAAAAAAAAAATAGGTCAAGCTACCTAAGTTAGGGTAGCAAATAGGTCATAGTCAAGTTTTCTTTTTATTAAACAAAGTAAATTACCATAACATTTTAGTTATTAAAGCTTTCCATTCAGTGCAGTTGTCAACAATATAAGTGAAGAATATCTCTGATTTCAGAGGGCTCAATTCTTAGTAGGTGAAATTCAGCATAGTTCAATTGACTTTAGTGAAACATTGCCAAACGACACTAGAGGACAGTTTGTTTCAAAGACTGAAAAAGACCTGGGTGTTTCCAAAGAAGAAATGGTCTGATTTTGAATTACTTTATAAGAGACAAGTATTTATTGTGCCAAGTCCCAGTTCAATAAACATACCAGACTTTCTTAGCTGACTGTACAAATAGTGGTGACTCTTTAAAATAAATATTTGCCTGGAGGTACAACAACAATGTATTGGGTTATTTCTATGTGCTTAAAAGGAAAGCTATTAAGATCTCTCAGATAGAAAAGAGTTGTATCATTCACAAATTACAGTATTTTAATGGTGACCCCCCCCCAGTACTTCAAATACACTAATTTATTGAAAATAGGCACAATCTAAATATATTTAGACCAACTAAAGTGAATTATAACACTCTGTGCTAATTTTAAAACCATATTATGGGTAAATATAGAAGCTTTCTGAAATCAGAATTTGACTAGATTTGAATGACCTCTTATACCATGTACTCTTTGTGGTCCATGAACTGACAGCAAATGATATCTCATAGTGAAATGAACTGTGGTCCTAAACTTTAACTTTATTTTCATCAGTGTCTTTATCTTGCATCTTGTGTGATCTGTAGTGTGTAAGTGCTGTGCAGGAACCTTTGAACCTCAACATTTGGCACTTGGGTCCACCCATTCTCTGCCACAATGGTAGATGTATAGTATGGTTCCCAAAATTAGTCTATTATATCTGTAATGCACATACTTCTAACACAAGTTTGATTCGGACTTTTAAGGTATTGAGCTTATTTTTCATTTCATTAGTTTTTGTTGCCTTATGTACTTTGTACTTAAAGCTTTGAGCCAGAACTTGAACTGTACAACATGAAATACCACTAGAAAAGCAGTGTTTCTGAATAGGCAAGAAACATTAGACTTGAGCACATTTCTGGTTTTATTCTTGTGATATTTCCAGTGAACTTGTGCAGAGTCAAGCGCATTGGCTAAGGTCAAACAATGCCCAAACTGCTTTATGCTTTATATTGGACTCAGCCTCTTCTCTGAACTTCAAGTTTGCTTCCTTGCTTTGATAGCTGTACATTTCCTTTGTAGAGGTTGCCATCTTTCTCTTCACTCTTGTGAAACTAACAGTGTCAATGACAGCATCAGCTTCATTTTTCCTATGTATAACTTGCAACATTTAAAATAAAGTACAAAAGAGAACTCCAACATTGTGTACCTGACATGCAAAATTATTTGAAAATTACAAACGTTTCAAAACATCTGTCTATTCAGTAAAAACAACTTTTCTTTGAGCCATCTGTCTGCTTTGGATTCTGGGAATGGCATGTATTTGAGGAAAAAACACATTGTTTTTCCTCTTACAGCTGTATACAACATTGTAGATGGATTTAGTACAACATACAGAAATGCTGAAAGGGATATTCATTTATCTTGGATTAGATAGGGGGTGTGGGTGTGTGTAGATAAACTGAATTACATCCGCTGAAGACCTTGTCTGTATTTTGACCTTCTCTGATTCCTTTGGAACTTCCCACTGCCAGACTTGGGTGTAATATTAACAAATAGTCTTTCATCAAAAATATCTTGAGTTCACAGAACATTTATATATAGTAAAAAATAAAAAATGTCTGAGGTTTCCTGAAGCTTTCATTGTGCCTATTGCATTAACTGTCAACACGCTTTTTTAAGGACTTGGTTTGTTCTGTTTTCACTTTTCAGATGGATGGACTGTTGTTGTTAGCAAATAAAATATTAGTCTCCTGATTCTTTGAACATATGCCAAGGGGCCGGGAGGGTTGGCAGAATCCACAGTTTCTCAGTTTGTGTGTGCTATCTCTGAGCCAATGAGAATAAAACTACCACCATCAGGCAGTACCTTTTGTACTTCTCTCAGCTGTGGGAGAAGCAGTAGCTACATGGACTTTTCTAGAAGACTTAACGTCCCTGGAGACACTAGAGGCAAGAACAGGCTATCCATAGATGCTGTTCTCACACACCAGTTGATGCAGATGAAGGAACTTTCTGGGTACTAGAACTCACAAGTTCTTCTGCGTTCATAGCTCTGAAAGAACAGGAAAGTTGAAAGGCATGGTGGTGGGCATGACACTCTGTACCTCAAAATATAACCCTATATATAAACCCTATATTCACGACTGTGATATTATAAAAATGTTTTGTTCATAGTATGTCTTCTGAGATCATTTGGTAAGTCTTCATTTGTTGATCAGTAATAAACTGTTGGATTGTATGTGGTATAATTGAATGTGAAGTTATAAAGTATTATTATATTGCTACTGAAATTCAATGGTAAGATTGGGAACACTCACAATCAGCCTTTAAGTTACAACAAAGGAGTAGCCAGCAACATATCCAGGTGGTAGTTAATGGCTGATCAACACACAATCCATTGTGTGAGAGGTTTTTTCAGGGGAAGAGCACACACACAGTAGAGACTGCTTGACGAATAGGGACTGCATGAACCCACATCTCAACAAGGATCTTTCTAGCAGTTGAAAGAAGATGTAAAGAGGGTGTGTGACGTAATCTCTTGGCTTCTTCTGCCCCTCCTCTCTCCCATACTCAACATCTCCAGAAAGAATGTCTGGAAGGCAAAGACATTGAATTGTGGAAGTTTGGCCCCACACTGGAATGGAGTCCCAGCCTGTGCAGCAACCTGCTTGTACTATCTGCAAGGGTGAGAAAAGCTGGTTGATCCAACTCTTGTTTAGGATTTCTTTCTGTAGTTAGTAAACTTATTTTAATGTTTTCTCCTTACCAGTGAATTTGTCAAAAGTCCTTAGGAAATCCACTCATATTACAGAGTCTTTTGTACATTTACTTTCCTATGAAGATGTGGTAAATTTGAGAAATTTACTTGCCCTGGCCAGGCTTTTCAGTAGTGCAAGATGGTGCAAAACTGGGAAACTGGGAGTGGGGAATTGGTTGGTGCCTTTCTACTTGAACGTTCATGAGTGGCAGGGAGATCATTCATGCATTTCCCTACCTGTGGATGTCTGTAAGTGCAGTGCTTGTCAGAGGCCTGAAGTTTAATATTGCCATCACAAAGTGAGAGGCAGCTCCTGGTGGTAGGTTTGGAGGGCTCAGCAGCACTACAGTCCAGGTTTCACCCCAGGGAGCCCGTCAGACTAGGCATATGCCCTAAGTAAATGACTCTGGTTATGTCTACACTAGCTCGTTAGTTCGAGCTAGGTAGAGTAATTAGGGCAACTGGAGTTGCAAACGAAGCCCGGGATTTAAATATCCCAAGCTTCATTTATATGTTCCCGGCGTCGCCATTTTTAAATCCCCCTTAGTCCGAACTCCATGCTTGTGGCTACAAGCGCCACGGAGTGGGTAGTTCGAATTATAGATCCTAATTCGAACTACCGTTACTCCTCATGGAATTAGGATCTCTAATTCAAACTATCTACTCCGTGCCGCATGTAGCCGCAGGCACAGAGTTTGGACTAAAGGGGATTTAAAAATGGTGGCACCTGGGAACATGCAAATGAAGCCCGACATATTTAAATCCCAGGATTCATTTGCAACTCCGGTTGGCCTAATTACCCTACCTAGCTCGAACTAACAAGCTAGTGTAGACATACCCTAAGATATTTCTAGACTCTTTTAATGTTTTAATAACTTTTTAGATTTTCCAGCTTTACTTTTTTTCCCTCATCATCCTTAAAGAACCACGTGGCCAGATATATCAATAGCACTCATTCTATGGCCATGTTACTTTTAAAAAGCTCTAAGTACAAAGTGGAACTACTGTTTGCAGTCTTATTTCTAATAAACTAAGCTGCACCAACCATTGCCTGTTGGTTGAGTTTTCATTTTCAGTGTCTCTAAAACAAACTTTTTCGTTCAATGAGTTGAAAATTTTTCTAAGTATAATTTCTGAACACTTGATTTTTCTTTTTTACAGGACAAATAATAAGCATGGATAACTATTCAGACAGTTTTATACACCTGTTGAATATATAAACCTCTACAGTTTTTCCAGCAAATAAAAAAAAAATCACATTATTGTGAAACTATTATTACTGCTGAAGAAATTTCAACTTTAACAGCTAGAAATTAGGTACTGGTTTAAGCTTTTAAGTAGACAGTCTTTGAAACAGAGGAAATTGATTTGGCCTTAGGGAAAGAACTGTGGTGAAAATTTAGATAAGATATACATATTTTCTTCCGAAATGCAAAGGTTTTTAAAAAGGTCTGTGAATAATTTTAATAGAACAAATTTCAATTTTAAATCACATTATTACAATCCAAGAATGCTTGTAATATTGCTATTAACAGTTCCTGCATGGTTATATAAACGTGATGATCCGAAATAGTTCATCTTATTCTGTATAATCTTTGTCATCTGTGATCATTAATAGTTTCCCAGATATCATTCTCGGACAAGCACAAGCTTTATGGGAAAGATACCTTTAGTCTATATCCTTTTTGCTCTGTGATCTTGAGCACGGTTTATTCCAGATAACCTTCCTTCATTTCCTCTTTAAACATGTTGATGGTGGCTTCATTTATCTGGGATAGCTTGTTTAAATTCCCAATCAGTAGCTAAAACCAATAAGGCTCAAGATTAAAACAAACACAGCATAGTATACAATTCCAAAAAAGTGATTGTACTGTAGACTTATGTGCATATAGGTAACTGTAGTGATGAAGGAAAAATTCTCACTTCTAGATAGTGTATTCTCCTCTCTGGGGGTATGTCTACACTGCCACCCTAGTTCGAACTAGGGTGGCTAATGTAGGCATTCGAAGTTGCAAATGAAGCCCGGGATTTAAATATCCCGGGCTTCATTTGCATCTTGCCGGGCGCCGCCATTTTTAAATCCCCCTTAGTGCGGACTCTGTGCCCACGGCTACACGCGGCATGGAGTAGGTAGTTCGAATTAGACTCTCTTAACTGGGTGGCAGTCTCCCCCTCACCGCTGCTGCTGCTGGTGCCCTCCCGGGCCCGCTCCTGAAGGAGGAGCTTCTACAAACTGGGGCTTGGGTGCAGCCATGCCTGGCGTCAGGGCCTGGCCACCATTTACCATCCCGCCTGGAGTTAGGGCCTGGGTTTGGCTGGCGGTATTTGTTGACCACCCAGCTCAAGAGCCCGGGCTTACCTGCGGTGCGTTTGGGACCGTCCGTGCATCGGGCGGGAACTCTTAAAGGGACAGGACTAGAACGGTTGCCCTGCCCCAAACTGTATGATAATAGACTGACAAGTGGTGGGCTTATTTCTCTGCGGCCCGGACCTGAAGCAAGGCCGGGCGCGCGAACAATTACCTCTTGGCCCGACCCGAAGGAAGGCCGGGAAGAGACTCGCCCGCCTGGACTAGTTTAAGGCGCGGTAATGCAGGGATGCAGGCACGTCTCTCCCTGTGCTGGAGGTGGAGGAGCCGCCTCCTGAAGGCCTACCGGCCTATCATAAACTGCCCCCGGAAGGGAAGAAAGCTCAGGCTGTTGTGGACATTGCCGGAGGGCAGTGTCCTGAAAGGGATCCAGTCACCTGCCAGCAGTGCTAATTCCCCAACTCGACAGCAGGTGGCGCTGTGGTGAGCGGCAAGCCGCTACACTGAGTAGTGAGTCAGAGATCCAGTGGGCAGTCTCAATGCAGGTGTCCTGCCACCCAGCACTGTGCTTATATTTTTCAGTTTCACGATTTGTTGTTCTACTGGCCATTCCCATTGTTTTAGGGTCCCCCGTTCATTATTCTTGCCTGTGACTCTGCTTTTATTGGTTACTTGCCCAGGCTGAGATGCTAGCCAGTATCTAATTTCCTGTCCACCTTACATCTGAATTTAAATTGTCCCAGTATTAATTCCATTCTATATCAAAGATAAACTGTTAACCAGTAAATCTGTTGTAAACAAACACCAGTGGTTATTATATCTACATTGATTCTCCATTAAAATACAGGAAAACCGTAAAAATGGTTAATAGTAAAACAATAAACCATAGGACAGTGTAAAAGTTTCAAGAGGTCACAAAGTCCACATCTCTTCACTCATGGTGGCCAGGTCTACAGTACTGATGTGATCAAAGCAGCTGCAGTCGATCTTCCAGGGTTCAAATTATTTGGTCCAGTGAATTCGAACTGAGAGGGTGCTCCCACTGATGCCAGTGGTCCTACTTCTATGAGGAATAAGAAGTTGAAGAGTGTTCCCTTCAACTTCCAGCAGTGTGGAGAGCACCACAATTCAAGTTAAGATACTTCAACTTCAGCTACGTCAATTAGGAAGGTTAAGTTGTGTATCGTAATTCAAACTTATCCTCTAGTGTAGATCAGGCTGGTAGGTCAAAGCACCATCTACACCATCCCTGACAGGTGTCTGTCTAACCTGCTGTAAAAAATCTCCAATAACAGAGATTCTACAACCTCCCTAGGCAATTTATTCTAAGGGTTAATTACCCTGAATATCAGGAAGTTTTTCCTAATGTCCCACATAAACCTCCCTTGTTGCAATTTAAGCCTGTTACTAAGGGTGTGTCTGCACTGTTATTTCAAGATCACTAGCGTTATTTCGAAATAACAATGTGAGCATCTACACAGCCATTCCATTATTTTGAAATAATTTCAAAATATGATGCCTTATTCCAAAATCTGTAAACTTCATTTCACAAGGAATAACACCTATTCCAAAATAGCTATTTTGAAATAAGCACATGTAGATGTTCCAATGTCGCTATTTCAAAATAGCCCCACACCAGGGCCATTTTAAGTAATTTCTCCCTAGTGCCTCCTAGGGCTCTCTATCTAGAGGGTACATCTACACTTCAAGGAAGCCTCAACATTATTCTGAGACAGACTTCCCTAATGTAGACATGCTATTTCAGAAAATATTCCGGAATAGCTTATTTCAAAGTAGCCTTGCAGTGTCGACATACCCTAATTATCCTATCAACAGAGATCAAGAAGAACAATTTTCTCCCTCCTCCTGGTGGTAACCTTTTAGGTATTTGAAAGCTGTTATCATGTCCAGTCTGTCTTCTCTTATCTAGACTAAACAAATTCAATTCTTTCAATCTTTATGCATAGTTCATGTTTTATATACCTTTAATACCTTTCGTTTCTCTGTTTTGATTTTTTCCAGTTTGTCCACATCTTCCTGAAATGTGGCTCCCAAAAATGGATACAATATTTCAGTTAAGTCCTAATCAGTATGAGTGGAGGAGAAGAATTACTCTTTTGTCTTGCTTACAACACTCCTGCTACAGTATCCCAGAATGACGTTTGCTTTTTTTGCTACAGTGTTACACTGGAATGATATGCCTTGAATGGTTCCCACTGGACTTCTCTCCCTGCCTCTCCTCTCTTCTAATGTCATTAATTAATTCATACATTTGTGGTAAATTATAATTCGTATCGTTTGTACTATGGAATCTCAGCTACTATGGTGATACACGTGGCCTAAGAAGCTGTATAGAATAAGGTAGAATGGTAATGTTTGGGAGTCTCCACCGATCATTTCAGGCTTTGTAATAACACAAATAGGATAGTTTCTGCCTCAACCTACAATATAAGAGACAAGTCAAGGGATGGGAGAATTGAAATAGCAGTATCCTTTGCTTTACAGTAGGGAAAAAACTGAAGATCTCAAATATTCACTTGTTGAAAATTGTGGTTACAATGGCTATTGTTCTACTTCTTAACTGCTAGCAAATACAGATCTTAAAATGGTTACAAAGGAAAAGGAAGATAGAAAAATAACGGTACCAAGTGACAGCTTAACCTTTAAAGAGCTCTATACTATGCATGCACTAAAATAAAAGGACACATACAGGTACAATTTTTACCCCCGGCTGTGTCCCTCGATTCCAGAGTGTTAGGCCAGGATCGGTCCCTCAATTCCTTGGAAAGACGAATACGAGGTGGGCGTCCCAGTGGACCTCGGGAGGCAACTACCTAACCCGACCAGCAGGTTAGATGGTAGATTGGCACTCAGAGTGAGTGTGCTGCTGGACCCATCTTTATACCCGTGGGGTCATGTATTCTCTTTTTTTATCTATGGTGCCAAATTGTTCGTCTTTGTGACGCCAGTTCTTAGAAGGGAGTTTCAACGTAATTTACACTTGTAAGAGAAAGAGAACTAAATTGGGAGCACTGGACCTTCTTTGCTCAGTGGGAGATTCCATTTCCCAGGACAGTTGTGTGTGATTGTATCAACATAGGTGCCAGTCAAGAATGGTTTCTCGCAGCCTCTTGGTCAGCGATTAGCTTGACCACCCTCTGGGCCTTCTGTCAAGGCTTCAAAGACTACGCTGATTTTATTGCTCTCTATGCCCTGTGTGCTCTGAGGCACCTTAGAGGGGCAAGCAAGATGGATGTTGCAAGGGGGTGGGGGTTCCTGTCTGGCTACAGTAATTCACCTCAGTATGGAGTTAGCCTTCTTGGCTAATAGGGCATACTGTTGACTCGTGCCATAGTCTGCTATAGATTTACAGTGTTGACACGTCATATAGTAGCAGGACATTCTTTTTGGTGCCCAGTGACATGTGCAGACTGCATCATGAAGATCTGACAAGAGGCAAGCTATATACATTTGGAGTAGGGTTTGGGATACTGGCTTCACCATTCAAACCATTCAAGGTACTGTACCAGTAGAACACTAACTGCTGTGTAAAGTATCTCCATCTGCCAGTTAGTGGACAACAAAAAAGCTATATCACTTTAGTTGGTAACCTAACAAATTCATAGCTCATATTGTCACTGAAGAATCCCTGAATAACCCTTATCCTGAAAATTATTCATTCCAGCCATTTGGCAAATACAACTAGGAAACACATTAGAACAAAAATCAGGGTGAGCTTGTGAACAACTTGCTAACTGAAAAAGGGACTCATTTGTGACTAATATTATTTGTAACAAATATTTCAACTTGCTTTACTCAAAGCTTATTTTTCCATATGCTCAGAATTCTTGGGTACCATGCCCAGCGTAAATTAGGAGTAATTCTTCTGAAATCAGTGAAGTTTCACCAGTGAAAACATTCTTTTCATTCTACCAATGCCAGCCTTCGTTGTCCACTTGTTAAATTTTTTAACAAGCGCCTTTTTATTTTCTACCATGTTGCCTTCCATATGTATCACAAGCTTCCTGTTAAAACCCACAATGTCAGATCAAAGTACTCCTTCAAATCCATACATAAAACTTTGTTGTGATGCCCACAAATAGCTTGACACTATCTAGACACTGGTGTGCTAAGACCTCTGCCTCTCGTGCTGACCAATAAATCTAATTGTTTCTTTCTGCTCTCCCATATGCCTTTGTGCATATACATGTTATCTCTTGTCTCAGAATTGTAAGATCCTTGGACCAGGGACCACCTATGTTCTTTGTACAGTGCCACATACAATAAGGATCTGGTCTGTGACTGGGCTTTTTAGGTCACTTTTTAGGTCACAAATAATAAAAAATAATAAATCTGAGGCAAAAGGAAACTCAGATATACCATTTATAGACAGATTTTACAGATTGTTTATATATATATATTCCCCCAGTAGAGATCAGTAGTATTTGGCTTCATTATAAACAATTCAATGTGTACAGTTACTTGACCAGATAGCATATTAAATACCATTGACTCATTTTCTTGACTTCATGAAAAAGCTGGGGGCAAATAAACAAGGGAATGGGTGTCAGGGCTCCTCATTATCCTGAGGGTTAATTAGTAAATATTTATATAATACTTTGTGTCTAATGCTACATGACATGAGCATTGTTACTGATTTGAAGTGTGGCACATTTCCCATATGTGTTTAATACCTACTAGTTCTTGGGATTGAGAAAATAAATTTGAAACTACAAAATATATATACATTACAATCTTTCCCCCCCCTTAATTATGTGAATGCTTTTGAGATGTTCTGCTTTATAGGTAGGATGACCTATACATCTCACTTCATCTTTGGGTTGGGTGCAGGTTGTTCAATTGGGGAAACAGATGTTTTCTCATAGTAGGAGAATGTCTCCATATTTCCCCACTGTATATAGTAGGGTGACCAAATGGCCAGAACTGAAGGTATGTAAAATCAGTACACTATTGAAGCCAAGTGGTTTGGCAAGAGCAAGCACAAATTTTTTTTTATATATATTTTGGGTGGACTTACATGAGACACAGGTTTGAGTGTGTATTTTAGTCCCTAAACATTTAAATACAAGGGTCGTATGAAAAGCTAATATTTGAATAATTATTTGTAATGCTATGCGATGCTGTAGCCATGTCACTCCCAAGATATTAGAGAGATGAGATAGACGAGATAATATGACCTGAAAAAGAGCTCTGTATAAACTTGAAAACTTGTGTATCACCAATAGAAGTTAGTCCAATGACATTGCCTCAGCCATCCTATCTCTCTGATGGTATGTCTACACTTGCCCCCTACTTCAAACTAGGGAGGCAAATGAAGCATAGTAAAGTTGCTAATGAAGTATGGGATTTAAACATCCTGCGCTTGATTAGCATATTCACGGCCAGTCGCCATTTTAAAAAGCCGGTAGCCTGAATTAACTGTCCACATGTAGATGCGGTAGTCCGACCCAAAACCCTTCCCTTGAATTAACTGTTACTCCTCATTGCATGAGGAGTAACAGTTAATTTGAGGGAACGGTTTTGGATCAAGATTACCACATCTACAAGCGGTGAGTTAATTTGGGCTACCAGCCTTTTAAAATGGTGACCGGTCACAAATATGCTAATCAAGCATGGGATATTTAAAACCCGCACTTCATTAGCAACTTTGATATGCTTCATTTGCCTCCCTAGTTCGAACTAAGGAGCAAGTGTAGACATACCCTAATTTATCATCCAGAGGCCTCCATCAGGCTTGGCACTCCATTGTGTCTAGAGAGTGTCCAAACACATGAGAGATGGTTCCTGCCCCAAAGAGCTTGAAGCTGAAGGACTATCATGTTTTGTAACATCTTAGTGCAGATGAGGTGTAGCACATTGCTATGCTACTTCAGGAAGTGTTCCCACAAGCTTCAGAAAGAAGAGAGAAACCATCCTTTGTTTAGCAGAGGAAGGCAACCTCACTCTGAGGTGTTTCCCATGACTGTAGTCATTGCTACTTTGGAGGGTGGCATGGGACTCAGGCTACTTGCTCAGCAATGTCTGTATTTCGTTGGGTTGATTTCAAGGCACTGGCCATCGAGTTATTACTGGATCTACATAAATATGTAGGTTGAAACAATCCCTGCTTCAGATTCTTTACAGTATAAATAGGCAAGGGGTGGATTTGAATTAAACAGAGAGCACAAAGAAGTGGTTTGTCCAAGATCCTATAGTGGGTAAGTGACAAACTAGGCCTACCTAGATTTCTTGGTTCCCAGTCAAGTTTCCTATCCCTATACCAGGCTGCCTGTCAGAGAAGAACTCAAAGATTATGCACTTTCATGGCTACTTAAACATTTAAAGTCATTCTCCAGAAAGAGAGCTTCCCCACATATTAAATATGTCCATCTCATTCTTAAGTGATATATCCCCCAAAAAAGTGAATGACAAAATAGCTCTGAAATAGACATCCTGGAGACATGACATACAGCAAAACTAGCTGGTGGCTCATGTTAAGCCAAGTGCAGTGATCTGTTTGGGCAGATGGATATAGTTCTCTAACAAATGCAGTCATTTATATAGATATAAAAATCTAGGATATCTTTTTTAGAGGAGTTACTAGATGTGAATAGGAATTTAGAAAACCGATACACTGAAATAAGATGTCTAAATTTGAGGACAGGAGAATTGTGACAGAGGAGACTTGTGACTTGCTCAGGAATAGACAATTGCCCTTTTATTATTAATATAACAAAGCATCTTAAAACTAATACATGCTAAAGGACACATGAGTTTGACTTTTGCCTAGTTAGAATTGAGAGCTGCAGTTAAATTTACTTGTCTGAGTTGAAAATATTTGATCACGAGTTTCTTGAATTTCAGCTCTAATGATTGTCCACTCAATTCTTCTTAGTGTACACACAATGTGCCTCAAGTGCTCCACTGGTTGGATTGTTATCTTCCCTGCCTTGTGCCGGGGGCTGACAGGTACTGTGTGACACTGACAGTAATAGTGACAGACATGGGCACTGATCCATGCTTGCTACCAGTGCTGGATTAAGGCATAAGATAACTATGCTGCTGCTTATGGCTTCATAGCATGCGGGGACCCCTAAAAAAAAAATGAAATCCATTTTTTTGTTATCACTATCCTTTAATAAATAAAGGAGATGTAGGGAAAATATTCTCTCTAAATACAGATATTTTGGTTGAGATATGGCAAAAATATGCACATCTGGCTGGCTACACAAATGGCCTTACTCTTAATTCATTGTTCATTATGAACAGGAGGCATGGGCTGAGGAAAAAAACTGCATTTATTCTTATAACATTTTTTATTTCTAGGAGTAATTCTGCTGTCAGTCTCCTCAGGCAGTGCTTTGTGGCCAGCTGCTAATGGTAACATTTTGACAATGCCTTCAAAACTTATTTATATGAATAAATAAATAAATAATCTCCCCATTTTATGGATGGTGAGAAATGTGAGGTCAGAGACAGCAATGTTGGGGAGCACTCCTGCCAATCTCATTCTGGTATAGGACTCATTCTGGAGTTGATGTTATGTTTAGCATACCCCTTGACTGGTAATCTCTGGAAGGTCATGATCTTTTGTTTACAGTTCGGTACACTTAGTTGTACAGTGCCTTCATGCCTGTTTTTCTCTTAAGGGTTAGTGTGTTCTTTCTTCTTTTGTTCTGTACAAATGTATAATTGTGTATTTTAGTGTGTATTTTAGTATTTGATCTGAGGAAGTGGGTCTGGCCCACGAAAGCTCATCATTTAATAAACCATCTTGTTAGTCTTTAAAGTGCTACATTGTCCTGCATTTTGCTTCTGCTACCCCAGACTAACACGGCTACATTTCTATCACTATTTTAGTGTGTATAGTACATCCTGTTCCCCATGTTCTGCACTATTGACGACTTGGGTCAAGTGGATCTGCAAGATATATTTTTATTAACTTCCCTCCATCAGCTTCAGGAACTTTTGGTAAATTTTTATAGTATTTTAAAAGAAAAATCCCAACAATTAATTATTTCATAGCAAAAATTAAATCAGAATAAACATTTATAAATATAATTATAAATTATAGATAAACATCATATTTCCCAAGCAAAATTATTCAAACCTTTTTAAATTTATTCGCATGAAAAAAGGATACTTTTTCCCCTTATTCATTGTGTAAAAATGCATACACTCCTTTGTTTTCCTGTGAGAACATAAAACTTCCATGTTTATATATTCAATGAACTTTCAATGACAAATTTATTTTTATAGCATGGGCTCTCTAACACTCGACATATCTTAGGGCATCAGAATGACATAATTCAGCCCTGCTTATTATCCACTCAGTAAAATAACACTATCAAAAAAGATTTTACAGCATGGCTAAGAGCACAAGAGATTTTTTTTATAGCACATAATAGATAATACAGCAAATATCCTGTTAGAAAAATTCAACAGGTAAAATATAACTTTCAACATCATGTGAAACTTCTATTACTAAATTCTATTATTAAATTTATATTTTATTGTGGGTTGTTTATTATTATTTTTATTTTATTTGCAGAGGGTGTATTTTGTGTGCTATGTTTTAAGAAAATGAACACAAAATAAAACTAAGAAAAAATATCACATTAATTTTTCCAAATTCCATTTTCTGGTTAGGAATTTTAAATCTGAATTAAAATATTGACTTTAGTGGATTTATTCCAGGGTTACACTAATATGACAAAAAGTAGAATATAGCTATTCACTATCATAATAGATTTCTGAAATTCTTCTAAAAATTGTGTTGCAAAAATGTGTCCATATTTAAAACTAGCTGCAAATAACACTGCCCTCTTGCTTGCATCCCATTCCTTGCCACACCCTGTTCTGGCTAGTGCTGATGGTAATATTAAAATGTGTGCCAACATAAAAAAACAGCAGTAATTATTAAAATGAAAGCATGGAGTTTACTGGTGCCATTTTATTTGATGTCCAAAGGCTACTTTTATTTTATTTGTCTTTTGCTTAAAGAAATGTTGTTAATACCTATTGATTCACAGATGAATGAAATATAAAGTGATTGACAAGCTAAATCAGAGCAATGGTAAGGAGGAATCAATATTTAGCTGATATAAACAAGACATGAAGCTGAAAAACAAGAATAATAATCAGTCATTCCAACTTTAGCAAGCACATTGAGTTGCTCAGTTTTTAAAATTGGAAACATTATCTTTCATTGCGCAAGTAACAGTTATTTAGTAAGTATCAGAGGGGTAGCCGTGTTAGTCTGAATCTGCAAAAGCGACGAGGAGTCCTGTGGCACCTTATAGACTAACTGAAGTGTAGGAGCATAAGCTTTCGTGGGCAAAGACCCTCTTCGTCAGATGCATGTAGTGGAAATTTCCAGAGGCAGGTATAAATATGCAGGCCAGGATCAGGCTGGAGATGACGAGGTAGATCCAATCAAGGAGGATGAGGCCCACTTCTAGCAGCTGATCTGGAGGTGTGAATTCCAAGAGAGCAGAAGCTGTTTTTGTAGTTAGCGAGCCATTCACAGTCTTTGTTTAATCCAGAGTTGATTGTGTCAAACTTAAAGATGAACTGTAGCTCAGCAGTTTCTCTTTGAAGTCTGGTCCTGAAGTTTTTTTTGCTGCAGGATGGCTACTTTTAGATCTGCAATTGTGTGTCCAGGAAGATTGAAGTGTTCCCCTACAGGTTTTTGTATGTTGCCATTCCTAATATCAGATTTGTGTCCATTGATTCTTTTACGTAGGGACTGTCCAGTTTGGCCGAAGTATATAGCAGTGGGGCATTGTTGGCACATGATGGCATATATTATGTTGGTAGATGTGCAGGAGAATGTACCAGTGACAGTATGGCTGATCTGGTTAGGTCCTGTGATGGTGTTGCTGGTGTATGTATGTGGGCAGAGTTGGCACCGAGGTTTGTTGCAAGGATTGGTTCCTGAGTTCGAGTTATTATGGTGCGGTGTGTAGTTGCTGGTGAGAATATGCTTCAGGCTGGCGGGTTGTCTGTGGGCAAGGACCGGCCTACCTCCCAAGGCCTGTGAAAGTGAGGGATCATTGTCCAGGATGGGTTGTAGATCACTAATGATGCATTGGAGAGGTTTTAGCTGGAGACTGTAGGGCTGTGTCCAGACTCAGGGTTTTTTTCGGGAAAAGTAGCCTTTTTCCGAAAAAACTTCCCCTGCGTCCAGACTCAAGCCGTGTTCTTTCGAAATTAAATCGAAAGAACGCGGCTTTTCTTTCGATGGCGGTAAACCTCATTTCACGAGGAAGAACGCCTTCTTTCGAAAGTTCCTCTTTCAAAAGAAGGCGTTCTTCAATGTAAATAGGGCTTCTTTGAAAGAGAGCATCCAGACTCACTGGATGCTTTATTTCAAAAAAGCAAGCCGCTTTTTCGAAAGTTCAACGTGCAGCCTAGACGCTCTCTTTCGAAAGAGGCTTGCAGTCTAGACATAGCCTAGGTGATGGCCAGTGGTGTTCTGTTGGTTTCTTTCTTGGGCTTGTCTCATAGCAGGAGGCTTCTGGGTACACGTCTGGCTCTGTCGATCTGTCTCCTCACTTCCTCGTGTGGGTATCGCAGTTTACAGAATGCTTGTTGAAGATCTTGTAGGTGTAGGTCTCTGTCTGAGGGGTTGGAGCATATGCAGTTGTACCTCAGTGCTTGGCTGTAAACAATGGATCGAGTGGTGTGTCCGGGATGGAAACTGAAGGCATGCAGGTAAGTATAGCGGTCGGTAGGTTTTCGGTATAGGGCGGTATTGCTATGCCCGTCACTTATTTGTATCGTGGTGTCCAGGAAATGGACCTCTCGTGTAGATTGGTCCATGCTGAGGTTGATGGTGGGGTGGAAGCTGTTGAAATCATGGTGAAATTCTTCCAGAGTCTCCTTTCCATGGGTCCAGATGATGAAGGTGTCATCGATATAGTGTAGGTAGAGAAGGGGTGTAAGTGGACAAGAGCTGAGGAAGCGTTGTTCCAGGTCAGCCATAAAAATGTTGGCGTATTGTGGGGCCATGCGGGTGCCCATAGCAGTGCCACTGGTCTGGAGGTATATGTTGTCACCAAATCTGAAATAGTTGTGTGTGAGGATAAATTCACAGAGTTCAGCCACCAGTTGTGCTGTGGCATCATCAGGGATACTGTTCCTGACAGCTTGTACTCCATCTGCATGTGGGATGTTTGTGTAGAGAGTCTCTACATCCATAGTGGCTAGGATGGTGTTTTCTGGAAGATCACCTATGCATTGTAGTTTTCTCAGGAAATCCGTAGTGTCACGGAGGTAACTGGGAGTGCTGGTGGCGTAGGGTCTGAGCAGAGAGTCCACATAGCCAGACAGTCCTTCAGAGAGAGTGCCAATGCCCGAGATGATGGGGCGTCTGGGATTTCCAGGTTTGTGGATCTTGGGTAATAGATAGAACAACCCTGGTCGGGGCTCTAAGGGTGTGGAGATCTTGTAGAAAACTGTGAAATGGAGGGCAGGAAAGAGAGAATAGCTGATGTCACACGTTTTGTACATAGAGCTTTCAAATGAGTCTATAGATTAGAATATGAGAGCAGAGGCAGTTATATAGGGTATGTCTACACTTGCCCCCTACTTCGAAGTAGGGAGGCAAATGAAGCATACTGAAGTTGCAAATCAAGCCCGGGATTTAAATATCCCATGCTTGATTTGCATGTTGCCGGCCGGTCGCCATTTTAGAAATTCACTAGCCCAGAGTAACTGCCTGCGTCTACACGTGGCAGTGAAACGGGAGTCCGATTTAAAGGGCTAACTCTAATTAGCTGGTATTCCTCCTACAATGAGGTTTCCCAGGTTGAGGAGGTACAACTACATAACCTTTGGAATAGTGGTAGAAATGTAGTCGTGTTAGTAGTGACTTTCTTGTCTATTAGCTTGCATGTTGGGTGTTTGCTGCTTCCCATATACTTACTTTACTAAAATGTATGGTGTTCTCTGTTTGAGCAGTGGGGAGGGGAGGCATATGCTGAGACTAGTGGCCTACAGTGCAAGGATGAAAGCTGTTTTCTGAGCCACTAAATCCCTAATCCCTTTAGGTGCCCTTACCCAGTGGCTGAGGTTAACTCAGGGAGAATGGAAGTATAAAAAGCCAGCTCTTGAGCAAAAATAGGAACTTGCAAATGGGTGTTGTGTGAGGGAGATAAGAGAGTTAGTGAGAAAATTGGATATACCTAGTTCTCCAAATGTAGGCCAACAAACACCGCCCCCCTCCCCACACACACAAAAAATCATGAAATGTCATAGTGATTATGAAATACTTAGAGACATGAGGGAGGCTACAAAAATAATAGAGGATTTCAGCAATCCCCACATTAATTGGGTTCACCTGAAGATGGGATATTGAAAAAAAATTCTAGACACCAACAATGACTGCTTCTTGGAGCGGCTAGTATTAGAATCCATAATGGAGGAGCATTCCTTGATTTAATCCGAAATGTTGTGCAAGATCTGGTGTAAATGGTTAATATAGATGACCTGTTCAGGAATAGTGAGCATAATGTAGTTACAATTGCATTTATATTCAAAAAGAGCAACTACACAAAAAGGAGGAAGCTAATTAAACAGAAATCTCAAGGAACAATCATAAGAGTGATATGAGTGTAAGTTGCATAGGAATTTTTTAAAATACCATAATAGATCTCAAATTAAATGTTTGCCCCAAATGTAAAAATGTTACCAAAGATAAATCATCAAAATGGATTGGGGGCAAAAAGGCATCCTTTAAAAATTGGTATTTGAATCCTACTGAGGAAAACAGAAAGGAGCATAAACTCTGGCAACTCAAGTGAAAAGTTTGATTAGGTTGGGCAAAACCCCCCAAGAAGATACCCCCCCTCCATCTCATTCATTTTATATATAAAATAGTCATTTAATATGTAAAATAATCAGAAGCTGGAAGCCTTCCAAACAATCAATAGGACCACTAGGTGATTGAGATGCCCAAAGAACACTGAAGGAAGATAAGGCTGTTGTGGAAAAACCAAAGGCATTCATTTTATCAGTTGTAATGAAGATGCAAAGGAGACTTATTTTAAAAGATCTGAGGAACTGTCCCAGATTGAGGTGCCAATAAAGAAGGCTTTGAAATAAATTGATAAATTAAATATTAATAAGTCTCCAATTCTAGATGGTATATACCCATGACAGTAAGTTCAGAACTTGACATTACTGAAGTCAGCCATTTTTGTGTATCCAGCCACTACTAACTGAAATACACACTACATAGCTAGGAAAAGTCTTAGGCCCTGAGAAGCAAGGTAAAGTAGCTGCATATTTACAGTTTTGCTAATAAGAATGGAAGGAATTTTGGGGAGTTTACCTTGGTTAAACATATAATATATATAATATAATTTTATTTATAATATAATATTTTTACTTTTGTTAGAACTAAAAATGTTTTTATAAGAGATAGTAATTTGCTGGAATTAAGAGAACTGGTGACCCAGTAGGAGTAACTATGAGTTATGTGCTTTGCTTAAATTAACTATGATAGATTAAGGAAAAAGATGCACTTTGGAACGGTTTAAGGAAGCTTTTCTTTTGGCAAGGATCTGGCATCTAAACTCCCCAGCAGTAAGACGGAAAGAGGGCCTCAGAAGGCTAGTTGCTGATTCCTAAACTATGTCACCTTTGAGGCCTCATAACATTTAAAAAAAAGTGTATTATTCTAAGAGAAAGGACAATGAAAATAGAAATAATAAAGATTTATATTTGCATATATACCAGTACATAGGTGAGGATGCAACTAAACACTAGTAATAATTTTGTTTTTAGAGGTCCCTCATAATCTGAAGTCCTAATATGTGGTTTTCTTAACTTGTGAATAAATCCAGCTGTATCCCTCATCATTTGACTGACAGATGCTAGGACTTGATGACAGGGGATGGATCACCAGATAACTTCTTTGTTCTGTTCATTCCCTCAGAAGCATCTGGCATTGGCTACTGTCAGAAGATTGGATGCTGGGCTAAATGCACCACTGGTCTGACACGATATAGCTTTTCTGGGGTTCCATTGCTTCATACTGACTCAACTGACTTTTTAGGCTTCAGAGTTACATTCGGAGAGAATGACAACCCTGGAATCTTAATATACAGGCAGTCCCCGAGTTACGCGGATCCGACTTATGTCGGATCCGCAGTTATGAACGGGGCTTTTCTCGCCCCGGAGGACTGGAGCGGTGGAACGCCCAGATGCGCTGCAGTCCCGCCGCCCCCGTCCTCCGGGGCGAGAAAAGCTGCTCAACGTCTTCCTGGTCTGTTGGGGGGGAGAGCCCCCCCAGCAGACCAGAGAGACGTGGAGCAAAGCCGCGGAGCACGCCCGCATCGGGACAGCCCGGGCGCGCCTGGGCTGTCCCACTGTGGGCGTGCTCCAAGGCTTTGCTCCCTGTCTCCCTGATCAGGAGACCAGGGAGACAGAGCAAAGCCGTGGAGGACGCAGGCGGTCCCACCACCCGCGTCTCCCTGGTCTGCTGGGGGGGGGGTGCAGCTAGTCTGATTCAGCCGCTGCTGGTCAGTTTCAGCAGTGGCTGAATCAGGACGCCTGGGGCAGAGCAGCTGGGGTGCTGCTGGGGTGCTCCAGTAGCGCCGAGGAGCGGTGCTCCTGGAGCAACCCAGCAGCACCCCAGCTGCTCTGCCCCAGGCGTCCCCAAGTCAGCCGCTACTGAAACTGACCAGGGGCTGACTACAGGAAGCCCAAGGCAGAGTTGCTTTACCCCGGGATTCCTGGAATCAGCTGCTGATCAGTTTCAGCAGCAGCTGACTTGGGGACGCCTGGGGTTCTTAAGTTGAATCTGTATGTAAGTCAGAACTGGCATCCAGATTCAGCCGCTGTTGAAACTGATCAGTTTCAGCAGCGGCTGACGCCAGTTCCAACTTACATACAGATTCAACTTAAGAACAAACCTACAGTCCCTATCTTGTACGTAACCCGGGGACTGCCTGTATAGCAAAAAATGTTAGAATTGCCGTATTATATGTTCTATATGGCAAACTGTACTCTGTGAAAGGTGAAAAAGCCAGCATCTCTGTCTGTGTGAATTGAATACCTTAATTATATAATAATTCACACAGTGGCCGATTTAATCATATAAGCTATTTTTGCTTCACTAGAGTGCAAGTGTAGCAGTGAGTTCTTCCCCTCCCACCACTCATGGAATTATCTCTTAGCTACTATTCAGAGTCTGACAGTGCATGTTCCCCTCATTGCCTCACCCCCAGCTTTTTTTCCCAAGCTAAGATCCTGCTTGAGTCCTCCAATCCATCCACCAAATGAATACATATTACTTGGAATGGGAATGATGCTGCTGAGATAGATACGTGACACCTTGTCCCTTGTATTCATCAGTGACATGTTCATATAGCTAGAGGGCACTAACAAAAATCCCAGCAGTCAGTTTTGCCAGAGTACTCCATCTGGTGGGTTGTCAGGAAAGCAGGTTTTTAATTTATTTTCCTTAAAGCTGAGTGGTCAGGATAGAGGTGAGGCAGTGACTTTTATGCCCCACGCTATGAAAATTGCCTTTCCATATGTTTACTGGCTTTTTCTTTCCATGAAACCTTTTATTCTGTGGTACAAGTGTATGTGGAAAATATGAAATAAAAGTCAATATTCAAGGAGGAATTAATATTTTTAGTTAGCCCTCATGAAAGTCACCAAATTTACTGTCCTAAGATTGACATTATCTAGGTCTGAGCAGAACATCAGCAACAGAGGTGGCAGCAGTACATGTTTCACTATATTGGAAATATCACTCAACCCTTCCCTGTAGAGCCATCAGTTTCCTTAGATTCTTTGCTGAAATTGTGGCAATGGGTTCCATTTTTTTTCTGTTGAAGTCATACCATTGACCTAAAAGCGAAAGAATCTATGTTACCTGTACCTGTGCATCCACTGCCAAATAGGAATTAATGTCTTATTCATTTCTTTTTAACATTGTGTGTGTGCATGCATGTGCACATTTGTGTGTCCCTAGAAAGCACAAAGTAATATTAAGCATAACTAAAATGGGACAGAGATAAAACTGGATTCTGTCTTGAAAGCCATAATAATATATTCTGCTCAAACTTTTCACTTGGTTAGGTATCATTGATAATTCAATCAGGGTTTTCAATGGGTACGTCTAGACTGCAAGCTTCTTTCGAAAGAAGCTTTTTTGAAAGAGAGCATCAACTCCTCAAAACCAGATCGAAAAAGCAATACACTTTTTCGAAAGAGAGCATCCAGACAGCATGGATACTCTCTCGAAAGAAAGCCCTGATTGCTAATCACAGAATGGCCACCAGGGCACCTGTGGTTTTTTTCGATTGCCTCTTCTTTCCAAAAATGTCCCTGTTCTGCGTCCACACGTGCCTTTTTTTGAAAGAGTTATTTCGAAAAAGGCATTCTTCCTCGTAATTTGAGGTTTACCAATGTCGAAAAAAATCCTTCATTCTTTCAATTTAATTTTGAAAGAATGCGATTGCAATGTGGACTCAGGTGAAGTTTTTTTGAAAAAAGAGCAGTTCTTTTGAAAAAATAATGTAGTCTAGATATACCCTATATCTTGCAGATGTAATTTTAAAAAGGTTGCTGTACTATATATTTAGATTTCTTTCAACTGAGCCTGTCAGTTGCTATCAACATGTGTATACTAGTTGTGTAGAAATCATAACAAAATTGGACCTGTGTCCCCAATTAAAAATTCCCCCAGTAACACTCAAATGTTCTCACTCACTTCAGTGCATTCCACCTCCCAAGTATCAAACAAAGAGAAAGCTTGGGAAGATGGATAGCATTTACAATATGCTCTGAAAGTCAGCAAATTCAATCTCTGACAGGCCACGGAGAAAAATAATGTATCACCTGGGCTTTTAAAATGTGCATTGTTCTTTTATATGCAATAATACCCACCATCGATTGTAGCCGCTCTGTGCATATTACTAGTGCATTGGCTTTCTGCTATCTGAAAATTATGTATTTTTTCTTCCAACTCTAGTGGGTAAAATCATCTGCCTTGCACATGTCTGTGGTCTTCTGTTACCCTTAAATATAATTCAGCAAGCTTAATGCAGGTTCTAAATGAAAGCTGTATATCCTGACTCATGATGATCTTTCAATAAACGAGTGCTTCATAAACTGAGTTCTTGTTTTTAATTTTTATGTTAAAAATATGCCACACGACTTGGAATGGGATGAAAAAAATTGTCACTAGATGATGACATAATTAATTTATGGTCGATATATTCCCTTCTCTCCCTCAAAAGGATTTTGTTAAATAAAAATAAGGAAATGTGTTAGAAATGAATAATTGGCTTTTTAAAAATTATGTCCATCTCCTTATTTAACTGCCTGGAACTCTTGCTTCCAATTCCCACTTCCCCCCTCCACACACACATACTGACTTGCAAGTAAGAACATTTCTGCAAATGTCCCATTGCATCAACTTGCAAGAGAAAGAGATAATACTCACTTTCAACATAATATCTTAAAGTTCCAATATTTAACATTATTAGATCATTATTAAGCCTGTCCCTTCAACAGTGTGTCTCTTACATTGCCAGCTACAGTCCATATGCTGTATTTGTCATAGTTATGGACCTAGCAACAGAACATATAGATACAGAAATATCACAGGAGCACATTCCAGTTCTGAAATTGCTTGCATAGCAATATCCCAGTGTACTGTAGTGTAACTTGAAGCATGATTAAAATGACACAGGGAGCTCTCTGAAATCACACTTAGCATTTGAGGCTGTATGATTTGGACTAGTAACCCTAGGACCTTAGCCATAGCCATCCAAATCAATTTCTTTACCAAAGACTTCGGACTTCCATTCCGTGAATGGAATGTTAAAGGACCATAGCTTTATGAAATAACTAGCTCAATCGTAATTACCATTTGTCTACTCCCCACTTTGCCAATGATGCATCTGCAAATTAGCTTAACTACATGATAGCTGATGTTTTTTTAATTATAGAGATGAACTTTGACTTGGAGCAAACACATAATTGTTAACTAGGAATCCTTGAATAGTATTAACTATACTAATTTGATACAAACTCCTTTGTTCAGTTACCCTCTCCAAAAAAATAGGTAATTCTCCTCTGCTTGCTTCCATGTAGCTCACTTGAACAGTGATAGGTGTTTGTCCGTGAACAGAAGGGAGAGCAAACTGCGAAGCTGCAGGGATTCACTTTGACAATCCCAGTGGAAGGGGCAGAGTAATTTCCAAGGGCCCTTGTGGCAGGAAGATTGCTTTAATGGATGCAAATGCACAGTGAATCTGTTAATAAATTACAGGGGACATACTTGTTTGATGCATTTCTTCCTTGCTCACCCTCCTCTCCCGGCTCCTCTCCCCACACTCTTTGTAAATCCAGAGCTAGTCTCATCATGTGGTGTTCTAAGCATGTTGCACCACTAACATAGATCACCATTATTCACTCAGCAAATATCACAACCCAATAATACTTCAAATATGTTGCAATAGCATTTATCCCTATCATTTATTACCCAAGCCCATGGAATAAGAAGTAGCCTATTAAAAAGCACTGATAATGTGCAGGAATACCAAACCTAGGGAAAGACATGCTTGTCAGGGTTCAGTTGCTCCTAACAGGCTTAACCCTGCACTGAATGGGAAGTAGAACTGCCCACATAAATGGGAAATTCTGGCAGCATCCTCCAAAATGCCTCTAGGAGCTCTAACTGTCCAGAAGGAAAGCACCTATTGCATGATCTCTTACAATGGCTGAGGTTGCTCTCCTATGTGTCAGGCCAGTTTCCAAAGTTACCAAGTTTTGATCAGCTCTCTGTGGAACATTTTATTCAGAATAGTGCATAGGCTGATTTGCCTATGACCACAAATTTGAATTTCTGTCAGCACATCTTTTCCCCAGGCAGAGTCAGGAGTAGAAGGGAGAGCTGCACAACTCTTGCCATGGACTGTGGGTGGGCTGAGGGTGGGTACTAAGGCTGAGGATGGGTACTGAGGGGAGGCAGAGCTGTCACCTCATCAGGTGCCACTGCAGTTTCGCACACAATCAAGACGTAGCTAACTGGAGCAATGTCTGACAGGGTATGAGCCTCTCACCTGAACAATGGCATAGCCTCCTCTCTACTCCCACAGAGGTGGCTTGCACTCCTAAGGCAGCAGCCCCAGACTCAAGGTAACAGAAATGAAATAGCTGGCACTTGTCTTTCAGGGTCCCTTTGGTAATGTGGCCTGAGCATTTCTGTGCTTGAGCTACTCTTAGCTGATGTACAGGCCCTAACAGCCATAGCCAGCCTGCTTGCTGGAGGTGGACTCCACACAGCCTGAAATATTCTGTAGCCAGGTCAGTGTAAAATCCACCCCAGGGTCAGAGAACCACAAGTGTCACCTTCCTGGCTTTCCTTCACATCAGCCGCATGCACCAGATATTGGACACAGCTGAGAATCTAGTATATTCAGTGTTTGCAGGCTGCCACCGCCATGTTGGAAAATATATTTTCAGGGAACTTCCGAGGGTATGGATTTTTTTTTAATTGATCAGAAGATTGTTCCTCTGGAAGATCCTCAGGCCTAGTCTTCACTAGGACTTTAGTCCAAAATTAGCCTCCCAAACTTGATTTTCTAAATGATGCATCTACACTACCAAACTCATTATTCTGGAATAAGGAGCCATGGAATTCAAACTCTAGTTCTGCTTTTCATGAGAATTAACGCTATTCCTGAACTTGTAAGTCTGAAATAACATTAGTGTTGACAATCTGGTGCCGCTAATTCAAACTAATTGGCCTCCAGGAGGCCTCCTGCAGCTCCCCAGAGTGCTTCCTGGGGCTCTGAGTCTGAGACAGGCTCTGTTAATGTGAACGCACTACCTCCAAACTACAGGCAGTCCCCGAGTTACGCGGATCCGACTTATGTCGGATCCGCAGTTACGAACGGAGCCCGTCTCCCTGGTCTCCAGCACACCAGGGAGAGGAAGCAAAGCGACGGAGCACGCGGGCAGCGGACAGCCCAGACGCGTCTGAGCTGTCTGCTGCCCACGTGCTCCTTGGCTTTGCTCTGCTTTGCTCCCCGTCTCCCTGGTCTGCAGACCAGGGGGACGGGGAGCAAAGTGGCGGAACATGAGGGCAGCGGACAGCCCAGACACTGCCCGCGTGTTCCGCGGCTTTGCTCCCCATCCCCCTGGTCTGCAGACCAGGGAAACGGGGAGCAAAGCCAAGGAGCACGCGGGCAGCAGACAGCCCAGACGCGTCTGGGCTGTCCGCTGCCTGCGTGTTCCACAGCTTTGCTCCCCGTCCCAGGGAGATGGGGAGCAAAGCAGAGCAAAGCCGCGGAGCCTGAGGGCAGCAGGACAGCCACGGCGCGTCTGGGCTGTCCCGCTGCCCCCGTGCTCCGCAGCTTTGCTCCGGACACCTGTGGTACAGCAGCTGGGGCGCTGCCGGTTGGTCTCGTAGCGCCGCTCTGGGTGCTACTGGACCAACCCGGCAGCACCCCAGCTGCTCTGCCCCAGGTGTCCTGATTCAGCCACTGCTGGTCAGTTTCAGCAGCGGCTGAATCAGGACACCTGGGGCAGAGCAGCTTGGGTGCTGCTGGGTTGGTCCAGTAGCGCCGAGGAGTGGCGGTGCTACTGGAGCAACCCAGCAGCACCCCAGCTGCTCTGCCCCAGGCGTCCCAAAGTCAGCCGCTGCTGAAACTGACCAGGGGCTGACTACAGGAAGCCCCTGCCCCGGGCTTCCTGGAATCAGCCACTGATCAGTTTCAGCAGCAGCTGACTTGGGGATGCCTGGGGTTCTTAAGTTGAATCTGTATGTAAGTCAGAACTGGCGTCCAGATTCAGCCGCTGTTGAAACTGATCAGTTTCAGCAGTGGCTGAATCTGGACGCCAGTTCTGACTTACATACAGATTCAACTTAAGAACAAACCTACAGTCCCTATCTTGTATGTAACCTGGGGACTGCCTGTACATTTGATTATTCCCTGTATGAGGATATGGAACTTCAAATTTCTAAAATCGGCTGCCCAGAAGTCGAACATAGTAAATTCAAAATAATTGCCTAGTGTAGACATGGTCTTAGCGGTCTCCCTAGTTATGGGATCTAAATTTCATGTCTTTTCTAAGGTGGGAGAGATGTTGTTAATTGGAAGAATTTATTTATCTCTGGGGATGAGCAGTCTTTTGAAGAAAGATATACTTGCTCACCCTTCAAAATGTTGCTGTGTGCATGTGTAAGCAAACCTTTTCCAGTAAGTTTGATTATTCTACACCACCACACTATGAGGAAAATGAAAATTATTATCTCTAATCTGGCCCAAAGTTTTGACCTAATGATTAATATCCAATAACTAGGCTAGGAATACAAGTATAGAGTTTTATTATAGAAAAACTGAAGTATAACATGCTTTACTTTGTATACTTTGTAGAAGTGATGCTAATGATGTGTAATAATTTTAACAACTATAAGAAGGTGCCAGAGAACAAAACAGAGAACATATAGCATCAGATAATTCTATCCTGTGTACTCTTTGTGTGTCATGTGGAACCTAAGGGCAATAGCTAATAAAAACCACATCTCCTAGTTGTTGTGTAGATTTTTCAACTCATCGCTTCTCTTGTCTGTTTTATTTATGGTTTGCTGATCTCTTGATCATTACTCCTATGCTTGTCATTGTTCTCTAGCTTACTTTTATATGATTTTTTGCTTTTCTCCAATCCTCACTCACTTAATATAATTCCTGTGTCCTTCATCATTTGCCCTATGTACATTTTGATGGTTACATTTCTAATAGGAAGTTTGCACCTATTTAACAATTTTGATGTCTTATACTATTTTATGGACTGCCCATGATTACTGAGAACATATTTACATAGCAGGGCTAAAGTCAAATTAAACTATGCAATTTCTACTACGTCAACTGACACAGTACATCCCCTCTGACTCGACTAATATAGACTCTAACAGCGATGCAATATGGGTAGCCATCTCACAGTTTCTGTTGCCCATTTGAATTCTGAGTTAGGCTCCTAATACCTGATGGGACAAAAACATTGTTGTGCGTGGAACTGAGTGTGTCATCAGCCTCCCATAATGCACTTATCTTCACCCTCTCCCTGCTTGAAAGCAACAGCAATCATTTCATGCCCTGTGTACCTTTTCTCCATCATGCCTTGTGTGATTTTGGCATAGATATCAGCATTTCATCTTCTGGTTTGGAGTTCTTTCTGCACAGATTCTTCTTCTCACATACCCATCAGATACAGTATCTCCTGCATGCTCAGTGCTGGAGCTTGTTTGCAACCCTGAGCATTCATGGTCAGGTGTGTTGCTGGGCTCGCCATGTTGGCCAAGCAGGAAATGAAATTCAAAACTTCCTGTGGCTTTTCCAATGTAACTGGAAATGCAGCAAAGTTGAAAGTGCTGGTCAGCATGGTCACATTGGGGCACTATGTCATTCCTCCCAGAGTCCAGTAATGTTGAACAGTGCTGTGTTGGTACTACCCTAAATTCGACCCCGAAAGATCAAATTTAGTGCTACTCCTCTCATCAAAGTATAGTACCGATGATGACTTTAAAAGCCCTTCTGGTCACTTGAAGGGTCTTGGTAGTGTAGAGTCATTCATTACAAAATCAACGTAACAGTGGAACCCCTTCAACTTCAAGGGTGTGTCTAAACTACACCTCTCTGTCAACAGAGAGATGTAGATTAGGCACATCGAAATTGCTAATGAAGCAGGGATTTAAATATCCCATGCCTCATTAGCATAAACATGGCCGCCACTTTTTTCAAAACAGTTTTTCAAAAAAAAGGCAGTCTAGATGCAGATCTGTTGAAAATAACCCCTTTTTCAACAGATCCTGAAAATCTCATTTTTTGAGGAATACAGGATCTGTCGAAAAAGGCTTTATTTTTGACAGATCTGCGTCTAGACTGCCTTTTTTTTAACTCTCTGTTTCAAAAAAAGCGGAGGCCATATTTATGCTAATGAGGCACGGGATATTTAAATCCCTGCGTCATTAGCAATTTAGATGTGCTTGATTTGCATCCCTCTGTTGACAGAGGGATGCAGTCTAGACGTAGCCCAGCTAAAGATAATTTTCAGGTTCCTAATCCCTCAAAAACGCCTTCATTGCCCTTGCCTATGAAGTGGGACATGAAGGAGGAAAAGTCTTAGAGAGCTCCTTGTAGGTGTTCTGCACAGACACTTTGTATGGTGAGCCAGGTTTGTCCTGTAGAAAAAGTTCTTCTCCTGCCTGCAGATACTGTCGATCCCACTGGATTTTTAGGTGGCAAGGACTATTTATGCAGAGGGCCTGTGAAGAACTTTCCAGCATTCTCTTCCTGCTCCATGGCAGTGTGACTCCCCTAGATATCCTCTAGAGAGGTATGCAGTGTCAAGAGGCTTTGCATCTGTACTTTTCTGTGAAGATACCAAATTAACAATGTGATCTCACTCAAAGTCTACCTAAGGCCCTAAAACTTACAGCAAAGGCATGCCCCATTGCCACCTCCATCTGGATCTTGATGACATTTCATATATGCCCAATCTAGAGGAGCAAGATCAAACTCCATTCCCCAATGACACCCTCATAAGAACATATCATACTGCCACAGGGCTTCTGCGGCATTCACCCCAATGTTGTTTTAACAAATACAAAGTATCTGATCTGTAAGATTAAGAAACTGTTGAGACTATGCTAACGCCGGACAGGCTGAGAATAATCTCATAATCTTTATGATTTATGATCAGTCTATATTTGAAGCTCAAAGCTGCAAGGAATTGAACATGGGGCTGATGACAAAAGGATGACCTTTTCACAGTGTGAGACTAATATCTGTGGGGAGGTAATATTATTGGTGATATTAAAATAAACAAACAAAATCTGAACAATTAGTGTCCCCACCAGTGCACCCCCAGTTTCAATATCTTGATAACATCCTACAAATGGTGCTAACCTGATGCTAAGCTAATGCGGAGCTGGCAAGATAGCGTCATGTCAGGCCAAAACAATGTACAGTATTGTACGTAATGAAATTTCAGTAAGTCAGACTGAAACTTTGAAGGGGCAGGCTGCTTTTAGTTGCTAATACTTTAGATTCCATAGTATCTCAGGGCCTCATAATCTTTAATGTATTTATGCTCACAATGCCACCGAAGTAGGGAAGGGCTATTATCTTTATTTTACTAGGCAACTTGTGCAAGGTTGCCCAGGAATCCTTTGATAGAACAGGGAACTGAACCCAGCTCCCTAGAACGCTTTAACCATTGAGACAACTTTCCTTCCTACTTATAAGTATATTTCTGTGTTCAATAATATTGGTGTTATGACATATTAAGAATACAGTTTAATCTGGACCATAAAGACATACTTAATGGCCAGCCAGTGCTTTCCCTAGGCAAAGGAGTTGTATGGTATTACTCTTCCATTGAGCAATTTTCCATGTCAAAGCATAATTTAGTACACCATTCTCCTTCGTAACACATTTCTTTATTTCAATGCAAACCTTCTGTAATTAGAATGCCCATTTAGCTATAATATTTTTTTAACTGAAAGTATGTGAACTATAAAACCATAAACTTAAAGACATTTTCATGAAAACCTCTTATCTCCTCCTATGTAAAATGGAGTGAGGATGTCTTGTAATTACTTTTATGGACATCTTTTTAATAGCCCTGGGGAGATACATAAACACTTAATTATTAAGATAGGAGTTAAGACAATGGAAAATATAGTAATGAAGCCTATTAATACATAGAATTCATTAACTGATAATTATTATGGCAAGAGATAAGCGAATAGTTTCGCCTGAACTGAAGCATACATGCCAGTATTTACCAAGAAAGTTCCTGCAAGAAATCATATTCTGTGCATCACCTACTGTAATTGGCTCATTTCATGTGCTTGTATTTCTATGATAGGTCTTGGCCTTTGAATATCTTTTTCTTTTTTAACCTTGGGTATGTCTACACTACAAAGTTAGTTCGAACTAACTTTCATAGGCGCTACACTAGCGCTCCGTTAGTTCGAACTTAATTCGAACTAACGGAGCGCTTAGTTCGAACTAGGTAAACCTCATTTTATGAGGATTAAGCCTAGTTCGAACTAGCTAGTTCGAATTAAGGGCTGTGTAGACCCTTAATTCGAACTAGTGGGAGGCTAGCCCTTCCCAGCTTGCCCTGGTGGCCACTCTGGCCAACACCAGGGAAACTCTATTGCCCCCCTCCCGGCCGCGGAGCCCTTAAAGGGCCACGGACTGGCTACACAGTTTGTGCCAGCACCCAGCCAGGAGACCCTGCACCTGCTACAACATGAGCCAGCCACCCAAGGACACCCAGCCCTCCACTGCTCCCCAGGACCAGCCTGGCGACTCCCAGGAGCCTGCCCGGGGACGCAAGAGGCGGGCACCCGCTTGGTCAAGTGCGGTGATCGTGGACCTCATCGAGGTTTGGGGGGAAGCCTGCAATGTCCACGATCTCCTCATTAGCCACAGGAACGCGGCTGTCTATGGCCGCATGGCTGCCAGCCTGCCTGCCAGGGGCCACCAGCGCAGCCGGGAGCAGGTGCGCTGCAAGATCAAAGACCTGCGGCAGTCCTACTACCGGGCCTGCCTGCCAGGAGCCGACCCGGAGGTGTGGCCCCACTTCCACGCCCTGGACCGCCTCTTGGGGGCTCATGCCGTCCCTGCCCCCCGGGATGTGATAGACCCCGTGGAAGAGGGACCGCTCCAGGAGACGGAGGAGGAGGAGAAGGAGGGCTCCGAGAGCCAGGAGCCTGCCGGCAGCCTGCCCAGGACCTGGGACCCCCGAGGCACCCCACAGAGCCGCTCGCCTGTGTTGTCCGAGGCCGGGGAGGCGTCCACCTGTGAGTACCATCGTGCTCCCCTTATGTGTACGGGGGGCTGGGGCGAGAGGGAGCCCAGGGACCGTGCGCCTGGGCCTTGCCCACCACGGAGCAGCAGCTGGGGATCCTGCAGGGGCCCTGGCCTTGCAGAGGGGAGCTGGGTTTCACACACCTGGGCCCCTGGGGTAATTGACCGCTGTTCTTGTTGCACCACAGCTGCAGCACCTGGGCCTGCAGGGTGCACCACCCCGCCTGCAGCAGCTGCCCATGCCCGGGTCAGCAGCAGAGCCAGGAACCAGGAGAACTACCAGGCTGTGTCCAGACTCAGGGTTTTTTTTGGGAAAAGTAGCCTTTTCCCGAAAAAACTTCCCCTGCGTCCAGACTCAAGCCGCGTTCTTTCGAAATAATTTCGAAAGAACGCGGCTTTTCTTTCAATGGCGGTAAACCTCGTTTCACAAGGAAGAACGCCTTCTTTCGAAAGTTCCTCTTTCAAAAGAAGGCGTTCTTCAATGTAAATAGGGCTTCCTTGAAAGAGCGCATCCAGACTCGCTGGGTGCTCTCTTTCGAAAAAGCGGATTGCTCTTTCGAAAGATCTGCCTGCAGTCTAGACGCGATCTTTCGAAAGAGGCTCTTTCGAAAGATGCTTTCGAAAGAGCCTCTTTCGAAAGAAGCCTGCAGTCTAGACATAGCCCCAGAGGCGGCACCTCCAGTTCCTGGAGGAACAGCTCCGTCTCCAGGACCACTGGGTCCAGGAGGACCTGAGGCTGCGCCGGAGGAGTTTGGAGGCCCTGGAGGAGCAGGGCCATGCCCTGCGAGGCCACCTCCAGAGCCTGCTGGACTGCTTCCCAATTCCTCCTGCTCCTGCTCTCCCTGCTCCCCCTGCTGCTTCCCCTGCTCCCCCTCCTGCTCCCGCTCCTGCTTCCTCCACACCCCCCGTCCCTCCTGCCCCACCTTCCACAACCATTCCCCACCGACGCCCCCGCACCCGCAGTGTGGCGAGATGGGAGAGGCAGCCGGACTCCCACCCCTGAGCTTTCCTTTCCCTTCCTCCCTTCTCTCCCCTTCCAGCTCCCTCGTCCCAGGTTTCCCCCTCCCTTCTCCCACCCTCATTCCTCCCTTCCCCCACCCCAGTTATGTGAAATAAACAGACGTTTTTGGTTGAAAAACAGGTGTCTTTATTTTACAGTAGGTAGGGAGGGGAAAGGGGAAGGGGGGTAGGGTGGAAGAAGGCCCCAGTGGGGCATGCAAGGGAGAGGTCAGTCCTCCTCCTCCACCTGGAAGCTCTACCGCAGGGCTTCCCGGATCCGGTTGGCACCCCGCAGGGCTTCCCGGATCTGGACGGCCCCCCGCTGGGCTTCCCGGACGGCGGCGGTGCGGGGCTGACCGTAGTGTCCGGCTATGTGGTCAGCCTCAGCCATCCAGGCTAGCAGGAAAACCTCCCCCTTTTGCTCACACAAATTGTGGAGCACACAACATGCTGCCACCATGGGAGGGATGTTGTGCTCGGCCAGGTCCAGACGGGTGAGGAGGCATCGAAAGCAGGCTTTCAGTCGCCCGAAGGCCCCCTCCACCACGATGCGGGCCCTGGTCAGCATGGCATTGAAGGCCTGCCGGGAAGGATTGAGGTGCCCTGTGTATGGCTTCATCAGCCACGGCTGCAGTGGGTAGGCGGCATCCCCCACCAGGCACACGGGCATGTCAACGTCCCCGACCCTGATGTAGCGGTCAGGGAAGAAGGTCCCGGCGTGCAGCCGCTGGCACAAGGAGGAGTTGCGGTACACCCGGGCGTCGTGTGCTTTGCCGGACCAGCCCACATTAATGTCCATGAACTGTCCCCGGTGGTCACACACAGCCTGCAGGATCACGGAGAAGTACCCCTTGCGGTTCACATAACGGGATGCCTGATGTTCCGGGGCATGGATGGGGATGTGCGTCCCGTCGATGGCCCCCCCGCAGTTGGGGAAGCCGAGGGTGCCGAAGCCCCGGATGACGGCGTCCGGGTCGGCAAGGCGGACAACCCTGCGGAGCAGCACCCGGTTGATGGCCTTGACCACCTGCGGAGAGAGACACAGCAAAGTGCCAATCAGTGGGGCGCCCGGGTGGCTGGGAGCGTTCATGCCCTGGCAGTGCCCCGCGCCCCACTCCTGGAACTCCCCTGGCGGCGTGTAGTACGGCCGGGACAGACCGACCCCTCCGGTGCGGGGCGCGTTCACCTCCTCCCGCCCCCCCTTTGTCCCTGGGGCGGCCCATCCCCTCCTCACAGCCTCCCTCCCCCCCCCCCCCGGTGTGGTGGCCGACGAGTGCTATACCTGCATGAGCACCGCTCTGACGGTGGATCTCCCCACGCCGAACTGGTTCCCGACGGATCGGTAGCTGTCCGGTGTGGAGAGCTTCCAGAGGGCGATGGCCACCCTCTTCTGGAGGGGGATGGTGGGCCTCATGCGAGTGTCCCTTCTGCGCAGGGCAGGGGTGAGCCACTCGCAGAGCTCCAGGAAGGTGTCCCTCCTCATCCTGAAGTTCTGGGTCCACTGTCGGTCCTCCCAGCGCTCCAGAATGATGCGGTCCCACCAGTCGGTGCTGGTGTCCAGACGCCAGACGCGGCAGGGCACGCCTGTGCCGGGGCCGCGGCTCCTCCACAGCCCCCAGGGCGGCCAGGCAGAGAGGCAGGGGGCTGATGTGCACCAGGAGGTGCCAGGCAGCCTCGAGCCATTGGTGGCAGGCCTGCAGCAGCAAGTCCAGAAAATGCACCAGAAGGTGCAGGGCGAGCTGTGGCTCCATGTTGCCACCTGCGGCGGCGTCCCCGAAGGGAAGCACCGACACAGACGGGCACAGAGACCAACACTTTGCTGTCCCGCGGCGAGGTTGGCAAGCAAGCAGGAAAAGCTGAGAACCGGCTGTCCGGGGGGGCCCCTTTAAGCTCGAGCCTCAGATAGCATCAGACAGCAGCCACAAAAAGCAACTACTGACCTGATGCCCTGCCAGAACCGGTTTCAGCTGCCCTTAAATGCCCCCCTGCGTCCAATCAGCGTGGACGCGCTAGTTCGAATTAGCAAAACGCTAATTTGAACTAGTGTTTAGTTCTAGACGCGTTAGTTTGAATTAGCTTAGTTCGAATTAACTAATTAACTAAGTTAGTTCGAATTAGCGCTGTAGTGTAGACGTACCCCTTGAAAGTAATATTACTATTATGTTGCAAAAATACCAAACATATGGATGCAACACATTTAATAATAAAAGAAACCAAGAATAAGTAGATGTCCCCTATATGCAATGTCTTATGATATCAAATACAACTTGGGAAGAAGGTGCAACAGCAAGGCAAAAATGGCGGTGTCAGCTGCCCTTGTGGCTCCCTGTTCCTTGAACTGGGGAACTTGGGGTGCTCCAAATTGTTCCAGCTCTGAGACTGCAAGAGAGAGTTCTTGAAGCCAGGGATCCTGGTGTTCAGCAGTGTTCCAGCTAGTTCCCTGAATGTACCCTATGTACTGGGAGCTGGGTAAAACTAGGCAGTGCAAAGCTATGTCTTTATGACAAGTGAGGATCCCCCTGTTTCCACCGTCCTTCATTTCCCCCTCACTTGGCACAGGGTTAGATTAGTTTTAAAGCTGCTTTGTGCTACTAGAGAGGCTCAAAGCTGCCTTCGCTATGTCTAGAATCAGTCCCCAAACGTAAAAAATTTTTTTAGAAAGCATCATATATATACAGGCATCAGTATAATTACATAGGTAATGCCATTTAAGTAGATAATACATTTTAGTAATCTGTATTAAAAGGAAACTGCCAACTTTAATTCAACCTCAAGTATAAATCAAGCAAGCTTTTAGAAGTGTGACACTTAGGAAATCTTTCTGTAGAGTTTATGAATCGGGAACTCATCAGGCTGCAAGCTTAATTTTGAATGTGCAGGTCTTTGCCTTTACCACTGCCTGATTGCCTCCATCTTGGGCTGAATTACTAACACTTACAAATACAGGGTTGACAATCAAGGGTGGTTAATTTTAAGTATCCAGTTGCTGGAAAATGGTTCGCTCTAGGCAAAGTACCTGAAAGACTGGTTTAATGAGGGAAGGCTGGGCTTTGTCCTCCTGTGAAGAAGTTGGCAAGGGGGCTGACAATTTTATAAAGGGATGAAGCTGGTCTGCTCAGGGACCATTTTCTTCCAGTCCATGAGGGAGAAGGAGCACAGCTTGTGTCAGTTTGTCAGGAGGAAATCTCACAGCTGTGCCTGCTCAGAATTTCCAAAGCCCTAACCAACCAGCTATGTTGCCTGGTGGATCTCCTTGCTTGATTGGCTGAGGAAGCCAGCAGGTTGGTTCTGAAGAGCTTAAAAATAACTTTCTGATTGTTACTTTCTCTTTCTTTTCATCTTATCTCATTCAGGAGTAAGCCAGATAGGTGAAGGCTGGTGAATTGTAGTCACAAGTACTTGAGTGGAGGGAAATATGCACAGTTCTGGAAAATGTTTAGAGGTACACAATGTGTAAGACCTAGTTGTAGCAGGAAGATGAGGGGACAAGGATAAAATACAGAAAAAGGTTGAAGCAAATAGCATTAGAAAAAAAAACAAGAAAGAACAAAGCCATGTGTGCTGCTTCATTTGAAATGAGATGAACATGCTATAAAATTAAATGTGTGCTTTGCTGGATTAAGGACATAGTGCCAATCCAGCTATGAGCATCTAATAGGACCAAGCTATATGTTTGTACAGGGCACTATAGAAATGTAAAACATTGTTATTAATGATTAGCAGTAACTTTGTTAATAATTGCCTCAATTATTTATGACAAAGACATGTACTCCCTCAGGAAGAACATGTTTATATCTTGGTCCTTGGTAGCATGCCAAAACCATGCTACCAGCCCTGTCACTGAGCTACCAACTGTGGGCTGTATGAATTGTGAGTTAAAATAGTAATGTGATCTGTCCTATACCCTCAGTATGTAGCATACCTTAATATATATGTTCCAATTCTAGCTTATCAAAAAGTGTGGCTTGCATCTCTCTACTTACCACCACCGAATTTAGTCAACAGAGTTCAATAGATACATTTTTTGTGGCAGATGAGAAAAGTGGTTGGTAAAAAACAAATTATGGTGGTCACTGTACAATGTATAAGCTCTATAAATTTGCTTCTGAGAGAGCACGTAGTGAGAAAATTGAAGAAATGTAACTATGGTGGAAGATCTAAATAGTTATACCAAAGGCTATTTAAGAGCTGAAGGATCTATTTCTCAAACAGAAACTATGATTTTTGTCAGCATGTAAACATAGGGCCTGCTTCTCTACTGCCTTATACTTTTGTGTAATCATTTAGGCCCTGATTCTGCAATGAGCTCTCTAAAGACAGGCACCTGTACCTGTTCAAAGCCCCACTCAGATACATGGGGTTCTGTGTAAAACAAGCATTTACCTTCACAGGTTTGCCTTCATGGATTTAATTGTGGGATCAGACCGTATACCTATGCCAAGTGGGTGTAAAGTGTTACTCCTGATGCCAAGATTTCTGATGCAGTTAGTTGTGTTCTAATATACAAATAATGATGAATACAAACTGCCAGGAAGTGAAGAATCAACCTTGTAGTTTTCTTGCTTTATTCATCCATTCCATGTCCATAGGAAACACATGCAGATGGTGTCAGCTGACCACTGACAAAGCTGGACTTCTGACTTAAAAGTGTTATTTCAGTTTTATGTAAAAAGCATATTGGGCTCTTAAATGCATCAGAGTCTCATGTGGGTTTTTGAAAGACTCCTCTTGAATGTCCCTATTCTGTATTAACTGGACTTCCTTTTTGTAAATGCATATTGTCCTAAATATATTGTAAAGAAGTTCTCAAAATATAATAGCAATGCAAATGATCACTCTCATTATCCTTATACACTATCAGAATAACTATCTTCCACTATCTCATTTTTTTCATATCATGAACAGATGGCTCTGTGCTTTATGAAGGTGATTAATTAAACTGCACACAACAGGAATATTTTGTGCATGAACAAATTCCTTTTAACAAGATTTTAAATTCTTTTAGCAACTGATCTGCTCTAGGGGACAGGAGTGTATTTTTATCTTTTCCACTTTTCTTTTAAACATGTGCAGTACCTGCCTTAAAACTAAGGTGCATATATCTCAATCTAGGAATTATAAAAGGGCTTAGGGCTTGATCCTGCTGGCTGGCGATTGCTGCTGAAAAAGGAGTAGAGAGACAAACTGTGCTACTAAGTACACCCAAAACTGTAAGAGATGCTCTGAAAAAAATGCTGGGGAGTATGGGGGGAAAGTCAGCATGGAATATAGGCAAAAGGGTGTGATCAGGGTATAGCAGCTTGAGTTCAAAACTACACATGGAAATCATTTTTGTTGTTTCCAGGTATTCCTGGAGTCCTGCTGAACCTGAGTGTATAGAAAATATGCCCTAAGTAAAAAGCAAGAGTAGAAGCACTCATAAGAATGGCTGATCTGGTGAACACCTGAATATCTGTTTTCAGACTATTGTTTCAGTTTTATAAAGGTTACCTGAATGCTTGCGAGCGAGGGATTGCATGCTGACTGGGTAGAAAGGTTACTTTCAGGAAATATAATCACTGTGAAGAAGGAAGGTGCTGGGGTGTTGGCCCCACACTAGACCTGTAAACGAGTTAAGGCAGCACAGATTGTGCTCTATAGTTAATTGGCCCTGAGGGTGAAGGGTCTGGCTTAACTGAAAAATAGCTGCTAAAACCCAGCTAGCTGAGAAGTTGGCTAACGTACAAAGCTAGAAAGTGTGCATCAGGCAGGGACTGCAGTGTGTGAGGCAGAGTAAGTAGCAGTCCAGGGAAAGAGCAGCGAGAGCTGAGATTGGATAGACCTTGTTGGCTGATTATCGGGCCCCTCAATTGAAATCTATAGTAGCAGGTGGGCCTGAATTCCCCTACCAGCCATTGGGATGTAGCAGGGGATTATGGGAGACACCAACTGGAAAATCGATGGAGGGACTTTGATACCTGAGAAGGGAAGACTACATAGTGATCTAGCCAGGGAACTGAGTCACAAAGAAAGAGAGGAGCCTGAGCTGGGGTGGAGAGAAGGGGAGAGGGAGAGGGAGAGGTAGGTGGTAGAGAGCTGATTCTCCAGATACCATTGCTGCTCCTCTTATGGCTGTAAGTGAACACTGAGACTGGTGGCAGTGCAGAGCTAATTACTACAATACCTTGGACTGGTAAATAGCTCCAGAAATTTACTACATATGGGAATAATTGCATAAATCTCATTCAAGAGATTCAGAAAGATTGTAAGTGAAAAGGACCATTTAGAATTGACTTGGGGAGGTCCTCAACTTGATGAAATTTTGATCACGGAGGAGGAGGGGGGTAGCAGGGGAGGGGCAAATCCAGCTGGAAAGACAGTGACCTACCAGACATCCCTTTGAAAGATGGGTAATTTCTGAAATGTTCAGTATTCATTTAGACCTTATAAAGCTTTACCTTTCATTGTCCATAGTAGTAATAACTGGCAAAATACCGTTAAAAATTGAAATGATGTAATATTTGTGTAATTTGATACACATGTGCTCCTGTTGCATTTATGCTCACAGAATGAATTCATGGGAGGAATTTTTCTGTAAATAAGTGAATATTGTGGAATATTCTCACTGAAATGTCTATTTCTTGAAGTTTTACTCATCCATAGATGGAGAGAAACATTACAATTTTGTTACTATGTACAAAATGTTTAAAGGGGAGATCTCCATTTAGACACTTAAATGTGTATTTAGGTAACTAAGAAAGGCCCTGATTTTTCAATAGTACTGTGCTTCTGCTGGTACCACAGACTTTTGCTTTTAGGCATCTGTGTCCAGTCAAAAAAAAACACCTAAATTTTGAATACTGAATACTCAAACTTCTTGTAGGAGAGTTATGGATACTATCCAAGACATATTTGTTGAAATTACTTAGGTAATAATGGAAAACGTCAAGAAAATTGCAGTTCATTCATGTATGATTTATAAATGGTGGAAGAGATGAAAGTGGTAAATATTTTACCTGGTAACTTTTTCAGATATTTCTAATAACAGTAATGCATTATTTTGCTGTGCATTTCTCTTTACTGTATAATTGAAGCACAGCATCAAAATTAAAACCACCTTTATAAAATTAAGTGCTTCCTTAGGGACTGGTATTTTCCATGTTTCTGTTACAGCAGTAGGAATTAGTTGCAGTCTCTGTGCCTCCAATGTTCAGGATTATATATATATATATATATATAATCTTGAAAGGCTCCTTTCTAGATGTCTTTCAGCATTTTTGGCAATGTAACAAAGAAAGCTAAAGGGCTGCTTATCTTCCTAGAATAAAGGCTAAGAACAAAAGGGGATTGATTCTTCTTTGAGATACAGAGTCAAGAATAACCAGACATCATGAAAAACCTGCTAGTGCATTGTGTGGTTTTCCTGTATGCCTATGAGTAGACATCCTTGATATCCAACTATGGATGCCAATGTACCATAGTAGAATTAAATCCTGTGGGGTTAATCCATTTTAATCCTCTGGTTGACATCATTTCCATCTTTTTCTCAAAAGTTTCAGGCTCCACAGGAAATCCTCACAACCTATTTCTTTTTCCACTGATAACACTTAGCTGAGTTAAATGTCTTCAGGAGGCAAAAACTGTTGGAAACCTTTATTTTCCTCTTGTGGAGTTTAGGAATCCCCCTCCCCTCTTTCTTTTTCTAGATAAACTTTGGATATTATGGGATCTAAAGGAAGAGGCAGTTCAATCTAGGGGAGGTTAGGCCTTTGTGCGAGATGAATAGAGCAAGTTTGGTTTGGGGAAGAAAAGCTGAGACTTACAAAACTGTGAAAATAGAAGACTTGTGAAAGAGAGAAATCTGAAATACATTTTTGCAGTTCTCATCCTTGTCATTCGAGTGACAAATTATCCAAGTAAATAAACATCCTGGGCTAATATTCTGACAGCCTCTGCATTTTTCATATTTTGATGTATAGTTTCTAGTGGAGAGGCTTATTTTATGTTTGGCACATGCTCACCTATTATATATCACCATATATAATTGCACTATAGAAATAACAGATCTTCCTACGATATTTACTCTCTACAAATTATACGTAATTCTTATTCTTATATTAATCAACATAATTGATAGGCCATTTCTACAACCTATAGTATACTGGGATGAATGTAACTTTTTAATTCAGCTTGAGTGAAGGATGTTAATCTTCTTTCTGCTGTCCCCTTTGCTCCTAGGATGAGGTAAAATCCAACAGCCCTCTTGCTCACTTCCCATCCTGCCTCATCCTGGCCTGGCTTATTGGAGAAATGATGCCACCATTCCATGTATTCCCCATCCCTGCCTGTTTATTTCTCACCTATCTGCAGAGGAAGGGAAAACCAGGCAAGAAATAGCCTTGCACCAACAGTTTTCCCTGCCTCTGCACGAAGTCTGGCTATGTGGGTCCCTCACCAGAAAGAAGTGAAGGGGACCATTTATAACTCCATTTTCCTTTGTAGAGTTCATAAACAACACAGCAAAAGCAGCAAGTTCCATTCTGCTGCAACAAAATCATATGCTTTAGGCTTTCAAATCTTTTAGATTTCAGGCAAGGTCACTATCTTTCCTCTTTTGACTCTTCCTGGGTGTGCTTAGACTACAGGTTTTTTTTTAAAAAAGTAGGCTTTTTTCAAAAAAGTCACCTACATCTAGACTGCAGTAAATTAAAGAACACAGCAGTTTTTTTTCAATCGCGATAAACCTCATTTTCTGAGGAATAACGCCTTTTTTCGAAAAAGTACTTTTGAAAAAAGGCGCTATTGAATGCCAACTGTGCTTTTTCAAAAGAGAGCGTCTCGCTTTTTTGAAAAATCTGCTTGTAGTCTAGACACTCTCTTTTGAAAGAGGCTTGTAGTCTAGACGTAGCCCCTTTACTAGTTTAGGAAAACAGTAGAAAAAATGGAGTCCCCACATCTGGAACAAATCTATTAGCTTTTAGATGCAATGTCCTATACTGGTATGAATAGCATTCCCATCATCATTTAACATTCCCAAGGCTACCAACGTGACTTATCAGTGTAAATGACAAACTAGCATATTTATAAATTGGGCTTATTTAGTCTAAAGAAGAGAAGAGTGAGGGAGGATTTGATAGCAGGCTTCAACTACCTGAAGGAGGGTCCCAAAGACAATGGAGAGGGGCAATCCTCAGCAGTGACAGATGGCAGAATGAGGAGCAATGATCTCAAGTTACAGTGAGGGAGGTCTAGGTGGATATTAGGAAAATGTTTTTACTAGGAGGGTGAAGCACTGGAATGGGTTACCTATGGAGATGGTAGAATCTCCATACCTACAGGTTTTTAAGTCCTGGCTTGACAAAGCCCTGCCTCAGATGATTTATTTGGGGTTGGTCCAGCTTCGGGCAGGGGTCTGGACTCAATGACCTCCTGAGGTCTCTTCCAGCCCTATGATTCTATGATCGTAAAGGAGTCAGTGTATTAATATTTTTCTTCTATTAGAAAGACAAACCTCAGTCTGCTGAAGTCCTACTTCTGTCCTGATTTTATAGCACAGGACACAATTGAATAATTCAAATATGCTAATAGCAGTTTTCAGATGAGAAATTAAAAGAGCATAATTCTGTACTTGTTTGTTTTAACAATAATTTCATATTCTGTATGTAGCAGAAAGAATACTTAACATTTTATTATAAAGTGTTGTATTCACAAGAAAATGTTCTATTAAACTCTTTATGGTGTGTTATTTCAAGCCTTCAGCAGTTATGCTGATGAGTCTCTGCCTTCAAGCCCTTGCCTGCCAACACAACTAGTATAATGTATCATAATTCAACCTACATTTAATTAAGGCATCTGTCTAGAAAAATGTGTTTTGGTATTCGTTCTTTTCATATTCACCAACATACAGAACACAAGATCACTGATTGTTCTAGGATGGGGCCTGATTCTCCATTCTATTTGGCTGCTCCCAAGAAGTGTCATCTCTCCCCTCTCCCCACCCCCACCCCAATCCCAGTAGATTTTGAGGTGATTAAGATCTTTATAATAGATGCTCAAAATATTTCAGAATAGGGTTATAGTTGCAGAGGATCTGGCTGTTACAGATCTGTATTTTTTCCTATAAATGACCATAATTCTAAAAACATACGTGTGTGTGTGTGTGTGGATACATAGAGAGACTTCGTCTGTGGCTGTGCGCATGAGTCTGCTGCCTGCCTGTGCATCTCTTTATCTCTTCAAGAACTCCTCCTAAACGGTAAGAGCGAGGGCCACCAAATTTGCTATGCAGTTTCCTCTTAGCATAACTTATAACAAGTCAGGGTTTAGTTGTGCCACGACTGGAAATGCTTCTCATAAAGCAATACAGAAGAGAGACAGAATCACCAGGAAGGTGAAAGGGGCTAGCTGGGGGAGTGACTCACCCTGTCCAGGACTGTCCAAGCCCTGAGCCTTCCACCTCACAGATGCCTGGGGACGTGGTGGGGGGGGGGGGGGGCGGCAGGGAGAGGGGATAACTGAAGCTTCCTCCCCTTCATTCCTATGAGAACATTGCTGTTGGTTCCCCTTTGTCAGGGCATGAGGGGAAACTGTACAGTTTGATCCATTCCTCAATTTGGCTGTGGGTGCAGAGGACAGATGAACCTAGACCTGCCCCAGCTGGGGCACATGTACCCCTCCCTCAGCTGTACCTGCTGGAGCTGCAGCAGCCATGGAGAGGCACTTCTTGCCTGCCCCCAACCTGCTGCAGTGAGAGAAGGCTGGGGTAGTCCTCTCTCCCCAGAGCAGCCTGCCTACTGAACCCCTCATCCCTAGCCCAGAGCAATGATTTAAGTGAAGAAAAACAAAAACATTGAGTTAAGGATCCAAAAATCTCCCAGTAAATCTCGCTGGTGTATGTAATTATATGTAACACGTGTGTTTCTTTAGGGCAGAGGTAGTGTTTAACTCTTTTTATGTATAATACAGTCTGCAGCACAGTGAATTCCTGATCCTAATATGGGTCCCAAGGTGCTATTGAAATACTAGTAAAAGAGTTCAAGAGACCCCAGCTGTCCACAACCAATTTGTCAAACCTTCATTGGTGATCCACAGAATGGAATATATCGAGAGCTAAGTAGAGATTGGATTGGGATGTTGAAGGAAAGTGGGACCATGAAGGGATCTTAGTACTTTTGAATATTTCAATAAGTGAAAACATCACATAAACACTCAAGCTTTTAATTGGCATCCTTGATAACAGCAGAAGGTTTTTTTAAAATGCTTAAGGGATTGAACATAACTAAACCTTGAAGCATAAATACAGACAGAATTGAATGCAGGGAAAGTGTGTTTAGATGCAAGTGGTGATATATTTTTTTAATACAGGAGTCAAGCTGGGCAAGATATGTTTTTCCTTTCCTTTGCCCCCCTATTAGTGAAAGTACTTAAATAGTTACTGGTAGTGCCATGCTACATACTGACACTCATGTTTCTGATGCTTCACACGTATAATGAATCAGGGAACTATGGTTTCATATTCATCCTATTAGAGCACAAATTCACCCCTCATTAGAAAGACTCCTAATGAGTTCAATTAAATCCTGAAATAAGGGTTCAAAAATATGAAAAGAACAGACAAGAAGAGACCACTATAGTTGTCTAGCTTGACTTCCTGCATAACACAGACCATATAATTTCAGCAAGCAATTCATGCATCAAGCCTGCAAAATAGTGGTTAAAGTAGAGTTTATCTTTTAGAAAGATATTGTGTCTTTAGGTAAAGACCACAAGTGATAGAAAATGTCATATCTCTTGGTAATCTGTTACACTAGTTCAGGGGTGGCTAAGAGCCAAGATATCAGTCCATCCAGTGCAAAGAGCCAGGGCAAAGTTGTCAAGCAAAAAAAAAAAAAAGACTGCTTCTTTAAGAAAATACTTTTTGGCCAAATCAGGCTCCCGCCAGCTGATGCCATCTTTAATTCTCCATCTTTAATGGCCACGCCAGATGGCTTCCTTGCCCAGGTCAGCACAGGCAGCCGGGAGAAGAGGGCCATTTGGGGGGCATGGGCAGCTTTACAGGCCACAGCGGGAGGGGAGGGTTCATGAGCCTCACCCTGGGGGGGAGGAAGAGCCGCATGTGGCTTGAGAGCTTCAGGTTGGTCACAGCTGCACTAGTTAATTACTGTCCTCATTTTAAAAAAGAAAAAGAAAAAGAAAAATGGCTTTTTATTTCCAGTGAATCTTTCAGACTTCAACTTCCAGCCATTAGAGTGTGTTATACTTTTATTACTTAACTACAGAATAGAGCTGGATGAATAACTGCCTTTTTTTTCTTTTTGATGGGAAGATGGGGAGTTATCAACAGTTTTGAAAAACTTGAAAAAATAATTTCTGGTTAGAATTAAAATATTATTTTTAAATTTAAAGATTATTGAAAATTCAAAAAAATTTCAAGACAAATGAGGCATATTATTCCTCTAAAACTGATTGATTTTGATAATTTTTTACATATTTTCGTGTGTTTTTTAAATATATGAAGAGATTTTGAAACAAGTGTTTCAAACATATTAAGTTTCAGATATTGAAACTTTTTCTTTTTTTTAACGTTGGGTCCCTTCCCACCAAACAAACAATTCAATGAAACTTACAAGAACTTGTGAAATGCTGCATTGGTTTGCAAAATAAGTTTTGGCTAAAAAAACTTTCCCCAGCTCCGTTAAAGAATACTCAAGTACCAGATATAATGTCCTTACTGCATTTTGAGAGGTAAAAGTAAAGGGTAACACTTTTGTGCACAAGATGGCTGTTCCCATGAACACTTTATGTTCTGAGACCACTAAGACAAATGGAGGATTAGCATTTCTGCTGTAGTGTAACTATTGTCCTGGGATTTTCCATGCTTTCTAAGGTCAACTTTGACATATTGAGGCCCAGCTGTGTTTAAGTCTTGTGCTGGAGCTCACTACTAATATTTGTTTTGATTGTCTTATGGGTGTAGTAAAATTGTGCCTGCTTATGTTAGGGCTGACTTTGGGCCAATTGACTTCAGAGAGAGGCAGTTACAGCACTCAATATATTGGCTTGGTCAGACAGAAATTTGACTCTGCAAACAGAGTCTCAGTCTAAGACTCCAGTATGACATTGTGGAGGCTACACTCACAACAAAATGAATCCAATCAGAGTTTTGTGAAATGTACCAATTGATTAATCTGCAGCAGGGTCCAGCAGTGTCCAGCTGGCACAGATACCAGCTATAAAGTGTAGATTAATTCAAATATCAACTCAGCTCATTAAAGTAGTTGAGTACTTGCTAAACATACATAGTTTTAGATCATGTAACTTAATTTTCAGTGAATAGTATAACTTTGCATTCTCTGACTTCTCTCATGATACCAAGGGTTTTAAGTATCCATAACACAGCGAGTCAGATATTCTAGGATTTTTTTTAAGAGCTTGCTAAATGTGTTAATTTTATTGATCATTTAACAGCTCTTGGTTTGTGGTAAAACACTTCAGTACAGATGGGCACACACTGATATTAAAATATGAAACATGGATTACTTCTAGTTAGGGGCTCCATTTATTATAATTTTACAGGAGAATAACTCAATGCAAATCAGTCTGTGGCATATGGGGAATAAAGGGGTGGGAGAGAGATCAAAAAACCTCAATCAGTTGTGCAAGCCAAATTGGCTGCTAGTGATGTGTTTAAAAGAAATTGACATTTTCCCCTCAAACTTGTTATCATTGCAAAAGATGTCTCTAATTTTTAACATCTATCTTACATCTGAATCCTGCTCTTCACCTGCCAAACTGGCAGGACTATGAATTATATTTCTGGGCAGTACACGTGGAATAAGAGTCATCTATGGGAAATACTCCATGTATTAAATAATGTCAATAAATATAACAAGAGTCTTGGTGCAGAATGTGGTGATGAGTTATCACTGTGAAGTTCATAAACAATTTTATTTTAAGATAATTACTTTAGATCAGAACCTTACTTAGTCTAAATTGCTTGGCTCTGTTGGGCTCAATGCAACTACATTGATCTGTACTGACATATATATATACCTTGGTTTTATTTCCTCTCTAATTCATGTATATATAAAACAGTAGAAAAAGTACTTTTCAGTTGTTGGACCCGTGCTAATGAGGCTAATTAAGTGGTCTGGATGTCTCCCATATATAGCTTTTGATGTGGAAATGTAGATGTTAAAGAGAGGAGAAATTGGTTTTGTAATGCACCAACCAGTTAATGTCTTTGTTCAAGCCCAGAGTATCGGTGTCAAATCAATAAATACATTCCAGTTCTGCAGACTCTCACTATAATTGGTTAGTGAAATTTCTTTATAGAAGAACTGCTACTTTTAAATCCATGATTGAGTGACCAGGTAGGCTAAAATGTTCCCCTAAAGGTTTATGTGTGTGGCCATTTCTGATGTCTGACTTATGTCCATTTATCCTTCGTTGTAGAGACTGTTTAGTTTGGCCAATATACATGGCAGAGGGGCAGTGCTGGCACTTGATGGCATAAATCACATTAGAGGCTGTGCAGTTGTATGAGCCCCTGATGTTGTGACTTATGTGACTAGGTCCTGTGATGGTGTCACTTGCATATATATGTGGACAGAGTTGGCAATAGGGTTTGCTGCAGGGCTAGGCTCCTGGGTAAGTGTATCTGAGGTCTGATGTGTGACTGCTGGAAAGGATGTGCTTCAAGTTAGGGGTTGTCCATAGGCGAGGATAGGCCTGTCTCCCAAGGCCTGCAAAAGTGAGGTATCAAGGGATCATTTAGAATATGTTGTAGATTGTCAATGATACATTGGAGAGGATTAAGCTGGGGGCTGTAGGCTATGACCAGTGGTGTTCTGTTGTTTTTCTTGCTGGGCCTGTCTTGAAGTAGTTGACTTCTGGGTAAAAGTCTGGCTCTGTCAGTCTGTTTCCCTACTTCTCCAGGTGGGTGATTACATTTAAAGAATGCCTGATAAAAATCTTGTGTTTCTCTCTCTGTGAGATTGGAGCAAACCCAGTTGTATCTTAGGGCTTCACTGAAGGCAATTGGTCATGTGATGTGTCCTGGATGGAAGCTAGAGGCATGTAGGTAAGAATTGCAGTCAGTAGGTTTCTGGTATGGGTGATTTTTATGCGACTATCATTTATTTGTACTGTAGTGTCCAGGAAGTGGATCTCTTGTATGGATTGGTCCAGACTGAAGTTGATAATGGTATGGAAATTGTTGAAATTCCTATAGAATTCCTTAAGGGTCTCCTTCCCGTGGGCCCATATGATGAAGATGTCATCAATATAGTGTAAACAGAGGAACAGTCCTAGGGGACAAGAGCTGAGGAAACATTGTTTGAGGTCAGCCATAAAAAATGTTGGCACATTGTAAGGTCATGTGAATGAGGACAAAGTCACAAATCTCAGCCATCAAGTGTGCTGTGGAATCATCGGGAATAGTGTTCCTGATAGTCAGTAACCCATCCTTGTGTGGAATGCGTGTGTCAAGAGTTTCTCCATCCATGGTGACCAAAATGGTGTTTTCAAGAAGATTACTAATGCTCTCTAGTTTCCTCAAGAAGTCAGTGGTGACTCAAAGATAGCTAGGAGTGCTGGTACCATAGAGTCTGAGGACAGAGACTACATAGCTGGATAATCCTGCTATAAGAGTACCAACGCCTGAGATAATGAGATGTCTGGGGATTCCAGGTTTATGGGTAGCAGATAGAATGCTTCAGGTCGAGGCTCTGGGGGTGTTTGTATAGATTTGATCCAAGCTGTAGCAGGGAGTTTCTTGAGCAGATGGTGTAGTTTCTTTTGGTATTCCTCAGTGGGATCAGAGGAAAGAGGCCTGTAGAATGTGGTCAGTTGGTCAGTTGTCTGGCAGCCTCCTGTTCATAATCTGACCTATGATGTCTACAGAACCCCCTTTGTCAACCTCTTTGGTTATAATGTCAGAGTTATTTTGAGGCTTTATCAAAAATAGTATTGCATTCTGTATGGCTGAGGTTATATGACACACGATGTTATTTATTCATAATGTCATTTATGTATGTTTCTTCTCACATCAAACACAAAATCCTGCCCCAGAGCCCAAAATGAATCACTCAGCCCAGGGCAGTCCTTAGAATTTATGGGGCCCTATGTAGTATTAATAAATGGCAGCCATGGGGGGTATGATGATTTTTTTAGAGATGTGATTTGATACTTTTCAGAAATACACCAATGAAATACTTTTAAAACAAATTTTAAACTAAGTTGAATGGCTCTTTCACGGGTTCCATGTTCTACTAATAGGTCTGGCAGGCTTTTTCACTTTTTAATTAAACAGATTATCTTCAGAAGAAGGAAAGTCACAGAACAGGAATGCAAAGAGGCAAGTGGGTGGATCTTAAGATCCAGTGGTGCCCACATTTTCAGATACCCATACATAGAATATGCAGTTGTGTAGAGTAAGGAAGGTCATGACTCAGCCACATGGAAGAAAAATCTTCTTTGGATGAGAGTTGGGCCTGCCCTGACTCTATGTGAAACTAATGCCTCCAGACCAATACATACACTCACACAGAGGGACTGGAAAATCCATGTAGTCGGGAATCCTTCCACATACCTTTCAAAAGGAAATTTTGCGTGGACAGACAAGGAACTCATGTGGAATATGCTTATAACCTGCAGAATGTAGGGAATGAATGATACCTACAGAGTACCCCAAATCTAGTCCCTGTCTCCTACCACTTCTTATGGAAAAGGATCACATTTGTTCACATTATGAATCACATTCTGTTGTTCACTCATGGAAGCTGGAGAAGGATGTTTGTTCAGTGGTAGGTACTGTAGCTATATATAGGAAAAGAATCCCATAAATATATACGTCTCCTCTAAGGTGGTAATGCTAATGTCAAGAATGTCAACCAACCATTTTGTATATGCAGATGAGGGAATCCTGGTTGTGAGATTCTGCCAATGTTTTAACAAGAGGCCTCACAAATTTCCTCCTTAGAATATAAACTCCCTACGTATCAGGGAAGTGTCTGACTGAAAAAAAAAGAGGGGTAATGCAATGAGGAGTTTAAATTTTGTTCTCATTTAAGCAACTGCATTGTCTCATCTCTATACCCAAATAAGAAGGTAATCCTAGGATGGTAGCATCTCAATTGTCAGCTCAAGTCAGTGTCCGCATGGCTCGGTTGAATACTTACAAATACAGAGCCAGAATTGGTCTGGCTCCATCTGTGTGTTAGCATACTTGAAGTGGATTTTAGAATATGAGAATATGTTCGATATTCAGACTTTTATTGAACGTTCGGGAGTTACTGCCTGCATTAATTTCACGTCTGTATCCCATATTATATGGTAACATTTGAGTCTTTACATTGGAAGCATCTATAACTACATGTAAATCATCAGACCGGAGAGAGAAATTAGTTACATTGTGAATCTCAACCAGAAAGTTTTAGATCCTGGCTGACAAAGATCCCTCAACCTCCTTCATGCCCGACTAGGGGTCACAGATGAGGAAGGGTTAGCAGCAAAGTGAAATACTGCGCGTAGCCTGTTCTCTCCATTCTTTCCTGGCATTCTACAGAATATGATCTAGAGTGGACATTAAAGATGGGGTGACCAGGGGGTCTGACAGAATTGCTGGGCCCCTTGGCAACTCAGGGTGAGGGGGACATCTCTGCATTCCTGGAAGGGGTGGGACTAGAGGCAGCTCACCCTCAGCACCTCCCTGACTATGTGACGCTCTCCCTCCAGTCAGACCTCTCAGCTGCTTGGAATGCATCACACAGGGCTCTGGCAGTGATTTAAAGGGGCTCCCAGCCACTGTCACCCCTGCTATGATGGTTGCTAGGAGCCCTGGGCCCTTTTGAATTGCTGGACCCCAGGGCAGTTGCCTCCTTTGCCTCACTGTCCCAGTGGTGGGCCTAAGGGTGACCAGACAATCTGTTTTTAACAGGACAGTTCTGTGTTTAAGCACTCTTCCCAGTGTCCTGACTTTTAGTTAAATAAGGGCAAATTGTCCCATATTGTCTGGAATCACAGCACAGAACTGGCAGTGAAGAGGCAGCAAGCAAAGATGTCTCCCCGACCCTTCTCTTCCCAACACATTGCCATAATGGAGTCTCCTTTGCAGCAGCGGCAAGAGCACACCCAGGAACAGCTTGGGGGTCTGCTGCTTGCCTGGCTCATATTTCAGCTCCTGGGCACCACTGTCAGCTCCAGTCTTGCATGGTGAGTAGCCATGGCAGGGTGTACCCCTTTCTTTGTGTATCTCATGTGCCCTCTCCCCAGTGCCTGGGGCAGCCAGTGGAGAGGGGAATCCCTGCTCAGCCCTGGCAGGAAGATCCCTGCATTCACAGGTGGAAGGGCCTCCTGGTGGGAGGATACAGGCTATGAGAAGTGTTTCACTTGGCTGCTGACCTTCTCACACATGGAACTCCTAGGGCAGAGGAGGTGAGTAGCAATGCCAGCCATGTGCTTCAGGGAGGACTAAAGAGAGCAACTCAAAGGCCAGGAGAGCCTCTGGTTGTCCTGATAGCAAGTATGCAGCTGGGGGGCCCAGGCCAATGGCTGTTATGCAGCAGATAGGCTTTGTCCAAACCTGTACCTGGGGGAGAAGAGGGCCACTGGGGAATCATGGGCTGGTGGTGGTGGGGTTGAGAGGATCATGCAGGCAGGCAGCAAATTGTCTCGGAGCACCCAAGGAGAGTGTCGCAGGCAGACAGTGCGATAGCTCAGGCAAGCCCTAGGCTCCAGTGGAAGGATTTGCCCCACATAGATGGGAGGCAGGATGGGCCCAGGCCAGCCTGAGCATGGAAGGGCCAGTGTGGCCTCAGACAGCCCTGTGCATAGGGAGGCTCGGAGACTTCATGGAGGACTTGGGCTGGCCCCACTTGGGTTCCAGGGTGCTTTCGCTGACCCAGGAGTGCCTCCTTTTCCCTTTGGGAAAATATGGTTACCCCTATTATAAAGGACAAACGACTTTGCTTTTCACTCTTTCTCCCTGCCCTTGTAAAGATGAATGCTAGAAGTGAATTTCTCCCATCAACTGAATTTGTAGCTCAAAGTGGAAAGGAATAATAATAATAAAAAAACCTTAACAAGAATGAACTGTATCTTTATATTGCTTTGACTTGAGGAGAAGGAGGATTACTAGGAATAAGCAAAAGATCCCCAGTGGTTAGCCCTTTAACTCACAGAAAGCTTGATGATTTATAAAAGCTTCTCTTACTTTGTGAAAACTAGGATTGAAACACATGTGAGTATATGTTTACCTGCTTTATCCTTATAAATAACTCTTTTGTTTCCTTTTACTAAATTATATTTTTTTAGATTGCTTATTCTGGGGCTATAAGCATTCTCTCTGGTGTGAAATCTAAAGTGTAAGTCCTTTAGGATGGAAGTAACTTGAATACTGCTGTGATTCCCGGTATAAGGGACAATCAATTACAAAGGTAGTTGTCTCATGTAGAGAGTGAGACCAGTCGAAGTACTCAAGGGGACTATGTGTTCATGTGGTAAGGCTTTTATAGAGCCTGAAGAGTTTACATGTGAAGCCTGATTGATGATACTTAAGTATGGACTTCACCTTCAATTTGGGGCTTGTGCCCTAATTGATAACAGTTTATCCTGAGGATGGTACACATGCCGCTGAGTGACTGCAAGATAGCTTGACAGTACCAGTCAAAGTTACATGCAATGCTCCGTCCTCAGAATTTGCTCCTGAAAACTGTTGGATTTGGGTGTCTCCTCTAGGAATTATTTTTCTTTTCATACATATACTATTTGTTGTAATATGTTTCCAAAGCTAGTTTTTCCCTTCAGAAAAACAGTTTTATTAATTTCAGGAGTAAATTCTCTCTAACAGGGACAATGTAAGTACATCAAGAGAAGAAGCTGTCCCACAGAGGTCAAGCAACCACTCCAATATTCCCTTCACTGTGATGGTGAAATTATAAAAAAGGGCTCTGAGTTCTCACAGCAGCTGGGTCCAGACTTTTTCCTGGACCTCTTATTTCTTTAAAAAAACAGCAACCGTGCAACATATCTGAAATTCATGGTCAGTGGAGACACATTTAACCGTTTTTGATGGAGACATTCAGAATATATGCAGTAATACACTAACACCTATTCCCTTTTTCCCTTGAATATGTTTCCTTTGTAGTTCATATTGGCTAATTTTGGCCTTTTGGGTTCAGTAAATCTTAATAATCCAAATCTCAGTAGAACACAGGCTGAACTAACTCACATTTATATAATAGTGTGTTGGGAGGCATTATGAGGCACATAGAAAAAATATCAAGAACAGAAAATGTTTGAATTTGAGAGTTTCAAATTTTGTCTCACTGCTGGCAGTCGTTTTAAAACTGCCCTCAACTTTTCAGCTTAAACTAGATTTTGTAATCTTTCAGTCTGATCCAAAGCTTATTGTAGTCTTTCTATTAAATTAAGTATTTGTTGGATCATGCCCATTTAGAGCATAAAATAAATTTGCTTCTTTGTGAGTTGTGTGGGAAATGTGGTAATCAATAGTTACACAAATTTAATTAATTTGGGAAACTGTCACTAATGAATGAGTTGGCTTGAGAGTTCTAATGTAATTCAGTTGATGAGTTTCATTATATATTTTAATGACATCCGAATGCAATGAAGAGTTAGGTAAACTTTTAACTCCATGCAAACCAGATTTTTGATAGCAAAATTATTCTCATTGGCCACCGAATATTACAGTGATATGTGTATAGGGAAGAAGTATTATTGAGAGCATGATAATCTGTCTTCTCTAATTGAACTGCAGTACTGTGCACAAACACAACCTGTAAAAAATAGCCCTATGGAGAGCCAGGAAAGTCTAAATTAGTGTTCTGGTAGTTTTATTTGAAATGGTTTTCCAATCTCATTAACATACAGCAAGAGAATAATAGTGATTCAATTGAACTTGGGAAGTTATTTAGTTTTTCCACGATATATTAGGCTGTGCATACCATCAGCACTGTGCTACCGCACATCAGAGTTAATGATGCTGTTAGTGTGATCTGTCATGCCAAAATGGATTCTGAAAATAATTAGAAAGTGACTATGAATATGTAGATAGGGTGCAGATCAGATATGACACAGTTTCTTGTAAGAGGCACAAATTTGCACTGAAACAGTCAATGATCTCCAGCTTCAGGTATGCTAAAATATCTGGACTCCATGTCAATTATACTCACAGTATTGTCCTACTTTAAGAAAATATGTGTCTTCTGAGCTTCTGTAATGCATCTCTTAAGGAGATACAGCATTCATTTAAAAAATCTTTGCATATCGTTTTTGTAAGACTATTTTAATATTTTTTTCCAAATTGGTTTAGCAGAAGGATGTCTCTAGACTTTTTCTGTACCTTTTAATCATTTATAGTAAATAAAGAGTCATGGAAAAGAGACCCTGAAACTGACAAATAGAAATTTAAGATAGGCAGTACATGTTGTCAGCTAATGGGAATGCTTAGGTTATATGTACAAATGGAATGGAAGAAGAGAAAGGTCACCCAGGCATAACAAGACGTAGCAATGGGAGTTAAGAATGTTGGTTCCATTACTGAAGATGGATTTTGGGTGATGTTTTCATTGTACATGAGTTTAGATCAACCTGCCCTGATCTGTTGAGAAAAAAACAAATTGGTTGGTGAATACCGTTACATTTTTTCATTGCTTTGCTTTGCCTCCTAAGCACAGATGGAATTTGTAGTTAGCTTGCTACAAATGTTTACTTAATGTTGTTTGGGGATATTTGAAAAAGAGACATTAGGATTTTAAAATGCTATTTAATATAAGTAGAGTGAGTAAAGCATTGAATAGGCCATTCAATAAGCACTGGAAAAGGTATGGGTTCAGAGGGTCATGAAATGAATATCTGAGTGCTATCAAAGCAAATTTACCTCTCAGATTTTCTGTGGTGATACACAAACTGTGCAAAGAACATAGATGGATCAGCTGGGGACTTGAATTTAAAAAAGGGAGAAATGGTCCCAGAGTCAACGTATTGGACTAGGATTCGAGAGTTCTGGGCCCTCAATGATCCTGGGCTATTGTACAGATGTCCTTTGTACATTGGTGCAGTTTCTCATCTGTTAAATGAGGACTTGTGATACTTTCCCTACATGACAGGAGCATTGTGGAAAATACATTTCCTGGGGCTGCTTTAATTTCCACCAAAGATCAAGTCAGCTCTTGAGTTGCCCTAGAGTTGGGGATTATAGACGGCATTTGAAAAGTCAAAGGCTGTTGATGTCTAGAAGATTGGAAATACAGATGCTATTTTTGTCCAGGATAAAAAGGTAAATACACTGCATGCTAGAAAAGTGCAATGTACTAACAAGGATAAAAATGAATAGTCCTGCAGCACCTTAGAGACCAACAAAAATGTAGATGGCGTCATAAACTTTCGTGGGTACAACCCACTTCTTCAGATGAATGGGATTAAGGGGTCCAGTTTCCAATAAATGTTCCAAGGAACATTTTTACTTGCCTCGACACTCATTAAATGGAAAAAATAAAAAAATAAGCACAGGATACTTAAGAGCACTTAGTACCCTTCTATCAACTTCATTTAGTATGGACACTCTAACTGACAATTTTCACCCTTTTTTTTCATCTTTTTTCCTTTTCTTCCCCTCTCCACCCATCCCCTCTCTTCCTCTGCTATTTATTTGGAAACTGGACCTCTTAATTCCATTCATCTGAAGAAGTGGGTTGTGCTCATGAAAGCTCATGATACCATCTACATGTTTTTGTTGGTCTCTAAGGTGCTGCAAGACTATTTGTTATTTATAAAGTTTTTTTCAGTTACAGACTAACACAGCTACCTCTCTGAAACTTCTGGAGGATAAAAACGGTTGATAGCCAGGGGCGGATATAGGGCAGGGCGAGCGGGGCAGCCGCCCCAGGCCCCACGCTTCAAGAAGCCCCGTGCATGCGCCGTGGCACCACCGCGCATGCGCCGTGGCAAAGGAGGGGCCCCGTGAAATTGGGCTGCCCTTAGCCCCACAAAATGGTCATCTGCCGCTGTTGATAGCTATAAGATCTAACTCTTTTAAACATCAATGAAGAGGTTAAAGAGTTTAATCGATGAAACTTGATGACAAAAGTGATCAGTAGGAAGAAAGTTATACAGCACTCAAGCCACTAAATATAATTAATAAGAGCCAGAAGGTCATTTTATGGCATTGTGTGTGAATAATATAAGGATGAAATAAACACATGAACTGAAAGCAATGGATTTTTAAAAAGGTAAGCTATAACTGCAACTTCTGTTTTTATGGAAGAAGGAAGAAAGCAAGAAAACTGGTATTGGAAACTGAAGCATTAGTTAGTGTTATTAATATGTTTTTTATTACATCTATAACCTTTCAATACTTATGAAACTGTTTAGAAATGGAACCAGAAAGCTAGTCCAAGTCCGGTTACTGTTTCATCTGACCTACAGAGATGAGGTTAATTTGAATATAGGCACATAAATGGTCCCATTAAGTCTCTCTTACCAGAACTCCATATTCCCCTAGTTCTATTATGATATTCCACACCGGGTTAAAATTCATGGTGTGTGTAGTAAAAATTGTGCTCGGAGAATGCATTGTTCTTACAAGTTTAGCTATCATATCTGTTCTGTTTTGACACAAAGGAACATAGAATATTTGGTGATAAATTTGCATATTCAGGAGTGATGAAACAATAAAGACATTTATTTGGAGTTTTCAAACTCTGTTCCTAAGCAATAATGCTTTAGCAGTTCAATAAACTCTTTTCTATGGAAAAAACGGTTACATTCCAGAATGTCCTTTGACAAAGAATTTTAACTGAAAATTCCTTTCACATACCAAACCTGTATTCATTAAAGGTTCAGAAAACATTGGATAAATGAAAGCACAAACGTTTAGGCTGCCTAAGGGTGATTTAGCTTATCCATCAACAAATAGCATCAGTGTTATGCATGTATTGAATAGCAGAGCAAGTACAAAATCAGTTACCATAGTGACTGATACACGGTAAGGCTGCATTGTAAGTGCTAGTGGCCAATGAAGGACAAGCTCAAATTCTGGATTTGACCAAGTGGCCTCAACTTCACAACTTAATAAAGTGACTCATCATGGATGCAGAAAAGAAGGTTTGGGGGGAGGGAACAGACAACAGCCCTCTTTTTTGACCAAAGTTCAAATGCAGAGCAGTCTCAATGTCCAAGCTTTAACTAGCCTGCTTCCACCCAATGCTCTAAAAGGCCTACATAATTTCAAGACCTAAATTAGATTACTGTCTAAAGGATTTTCTAAACCCATTCATGAAAGTTTAGTCACTCTTGCAAATGCAATCACCTTTATAACAATAGATTGACTCATGCTTAAACTGCATAAAATACATTGGACAAAACTCTTAGGGGGATTGACCTTCCTAGAAAAGGCAAGTGGTCATTTCATTGTTCTTGGCCTGGAAATATCACAATTCCTATCTGTGAATACTGGTGTGTGAATGTGTGTGTGTGTGTGTGTGTGTGTGTGTGTGCGCGCGCGCGCACAAGTGTGCACAATAATATACAACAAAAAACTTGGATGAAACAAAGTTAAATTTCTACTTGACCTACTGAAAGGAAAGACCAGGGCTACGTCTACATTGGCATGATTTTCCGAAAATGCTTTTAACGGAAAAGTTTTCCTTTAAAAGCATTTTCGGAAAAGCACGTCTACATTGGCAGGATGCTTTTCCGCAAAAGCACTTTTTGCGGAAAAGCATCCGTGGCCAATCTAGACACGGTTTTCCACAAAAAAGCCCCAATCGCCTTTTTCACGATCGGGGCTTTTTTTGCGGAAAACAGTACTGTGCTGTCTACACTGGCCCTTTCGTGCAAAAGTCTTTTGGAAAAAGACTTTTGCCCGAACGGGAGCAGCATAGTTTTTCCGGAAAAGCACTGATGATTTTACATGAGATCGTCGGTGCTTTTCCGGAAATTCAAGGGACCAGTGTAAACAGTTGGCAAGTTTTTCCGCAAAAGCAGATGATTTTGTGGAAAAACTTGCCAGTCTAGACATAGCCCTGGTGTTTAAAGCTGCTATTCCACACTTAAGTCCATTTATCCTGACTGTATAAAGTCATTGTCTAAAATCAGCTATTGCAATTTGAGTAAGGGTGGGTAAACCAAGTTCACAAAAGTTTAACTTTCTTCCTGTTAATCTCTTTTCTTGGTGTAACTGGGATAAATAAGTTCTCAGGAAAAGTACTCAGGAAAGCTCCCCCTCCCTCCTTCCCAGCTTTCCAGTTCACTTTGAATTACAAAATAAATTAATATGGCATGTTTAAAGCCCAACCTTTGGAGATTTCATGTGAACCAAGTTTTTGTGGCTATTTTGAGGTGCACACTTGCTAATTTTGAGCTGTATCATTTCTGCCACACAGTTCTCTTCTGCTCTTTTGGGGCTAAATTGTGGTCTCTCTAACAATACACACAGAGGTTCCTTCCTACTCACACATTATTTTGCATGCAACAGGTAAACAGGACAGGCCTTCAGGCTAAGAGATATCACATCAGAGCTAGAAAGCTCTGCCTCTATACAATGGAGATATATTCTTAAAACACCAAGTCACCACATCCCTAATGTTCTGGTTATTACACCAAGTCCCACTTTTTTTTCTGCTCCTCTGGGGCTTCTCCATGCCCATACTATGAGGGTTATCCTTCAAGTCACACTGATTTAACCTCTTTTCAAGTAGTAAAGGGAAAATGTGGTAATGCTACATCCCCTTGTTTTAAAGAGAGAATTGAGAATTGGGGTCCCTGCAAAAAGTCTGTGTAGAATTAAATCCTTGATGCTACTGTTTCTGTGAATGAAGACAGCAATTGTAAATATATGAGGATTTACAACACTAGGTAACTTTCGTTGGGAGAATACCACTGAGCTTTTCAAGGATATGATTGTAGGCCAGTCATCACATCTACTTATCTCCAGTCAGTAGAATAAATTATGGGGACTTTGGAGAAGTGAGTCATCTAAAATGAGAACAGTTCATCAATTCAAAGTAAGTGATAAAGCATCTATTACACAAGAGAATAAAAAATGGCTCCTCCAAATTTCTTTCCTTAAAAAAAATCTAACACATCACTAATAAAAAAGATTAAAAGCTTGTTTTGATAGGGGTACCATGTTAAATGCAGCAATTGAATTACACATCAGAGTATCCCTCCCATGGAGTGAAATATATTATGCAAAGGCTTTTGACCTTTACAAAAGTATGTTGATGGTTTCCCTCTGCAAACAGAAATATGTTAGCACATATATAAATAAATGTCACTAACGTTCCTTTTTGCATTCATTGTACCCCAGTGGGCCAAGTCTTACTGCTGTGCAGGCACCTATATGGGGAGCATTAGAATTATGGATAGAGTGAATTTATCTGCTTTAGCTGTCTTGGATATTGCAACCTCCCACATCCTGCTGCAGAGATAACTGGTTCATTTTAGTTGTGAAGAGAAGGAAAGGTTCATGCGACTTAGCCTCTAAAATTATATAAATTCACATGCTGTCCTGCTGTCTCCAGGACTTCTTTCTGGATGCCTGAAATGTCCCATTATCTCATTTTATTGGTCAAAACTTTCACTTGTTTTAGAACTACAATATGATGCCAAAGTGTTTATGTTTGCCTCTGTTTCACAAAAGAACATAAGAATGGCTGTACTGGTCAGACCAAAGGTCCATCTAGCCCAATATCCTGTCTTCTGATAGTAGCCCATGCCAGATGCCCCAGAGGGAGAGAACAGAATAGGTAATCATCAAATGATCCTTCTCCTGTCAGCCTTTTCCAGACTCTGACAAATAAAGGCTGGGGACACCATTCCAAGCGATCATGCGCACATCCTGGCTAATAAGTATTGATGGGCCTATCCTGCATGAATTTATCTAGTTCTTTTTTGAACCCTGTTAAAGTCCTGGTCTTCACAACATCCTCTGGCAAGGAGTTCCACAGATTGACTGTGTGCTGTATGTGTGTGTATTTTTCCAGCTGTTGTTCATAGCAAAAACTTGTAATTTTTCGAATCAATTAGTCAGTGTTGGTCTAGTCTAAGCAAAACCTGTGCTATGGCTCCTCTCTGTTATGTTAATAACCATCTATGAGTACCTAGATATTTCCCTGATCTCCAGAAGCACGTAAAGGAGGGAAACCAGTAAACTAAGGATGATGGGGGAGAGGTAGAGTTTAGCCTTCCTGTAATCTATTCTACTGCCTCAGACACAGATTTTCCAAGCCAGGCAGAGCAGTTGAAAGAAACAACCTCAAATGCAGAACATTTGAATTAATCACAGCCCTAAAAGAAGGTGGCTACAAAAAGTCTGTTTTTAATTTTGAAAATGTAGTCACCTTCTATATAGATCAGTGATATACCACAATCAGGAAATTCTAGAATAGCATATTTTAGTCCCAAGGAAGCCAATTTAAGATTGGGATGTCTCTCTTTTTTCAAGTATTTGTTTCCTGAGTGTGTTGGTGTCTCAATTTTATTATAGCAGTGTTTCTCAATGTACATTTTTTGAATTTCAGGAACAAAGTAATATGCATAAACAATAGCCAGCAGACATCTTTTCTGCAATCAGTTTTGTTGATTTATGTTTATTAATTGGATATAACCTGGTGTTCAGAGGAACAGAGCACTTTCAGCCCCTGCTGAAGTTGATGGGAGGTGTGGGTACTCAGCCCTTTTGAAAAGCAGGCCACTCTTAGATGCTTAAATATGGATTTAGGAGCCTACCTTTCAGCTCTCTAATTGGAAAACTTCCACCTACTGATGGAATTGTATGAGGCAACACACACACACACACACACACACACACACACACACACACACACACACACATATGCCTTATGCCAAAGAACGGATTGTCATAAGAATTTGATGGTCTTTACTAAGGAATGGGTGGGTCCTTCGAGGTGCATCAAACACTTTTGAAGTTTATTGTAGTTGTACTCTCTCCAATACATCCTTAATATCTGCTGTGTGAAGCTTTATCATAAAGCATAATTACATTTTAGAGCTGTCCTTATATGCCTGCCAGTCTGTACGTATAAAGATGTTTGTTTTTAAAGCAATCATGGGCACATTCTCTACTATACTAAGTACAAATTAATAAGTGACTGTTTGATGGAGTACTTCATATTGGCTTCCTTGTAGCTATTTATAAATTATCTCATTCCAGTGCATGGTTCAATATGGATTTGAGTTTTAAAAGTATAACAACACACTTCTATACACAGCTGGTTTTTTTAAATATGTTAATAACTGGACCATTTGTTTTATACCAAATGCGCTTTTCCTGAGTCAGCCTGGTGTTTTTGTAACAGTATGTCTGATTTTTGGACTTTGTCTTTCCCCTGGAGACAGCCTACTGAGCTTCTGAGAAGAGAATAAGGATATGTTCTCAGGTGGATTCTTCTATCAAAAGAAATTGCTAAAAATTGTCCATGGCTGCAGAAAGTAGTGGCATTAAAGGACTTTTTCTTGTAGGTGGTGAAGATGGCAGTGGGATGGGGGAAGCTGAAAGGCTAAGGCTACATCTAGACTTCAGTCTTCTTTCAGAAGAAGCTTTTCTGGAAGAGATCTTCCGAAAAAACTTCTTCCAAAAAAAAAGCATCCACTCTGCCAAAGTGCATTGAAAAAGCGATCTGCTTTTTCGAAAGATAGCGTCCACACTGAATGGACGCTATCTCGCAGTTAAGCTGTGATTACTATGGACGGAGTGGCCATCAGGGTACCTGTGCTTTTCCTCTTTCTTTTTCTTTAGAAAGAACTCCCTCTTCCCCATCCACACATGCCTTTTTCTGAACAAGCTCTTTGGGGAAAAAAGGCTTCTTACTTGTAGGAAGAGGTTTACCAATGTCGGAAAAACTGCTCAGTTCTTTCGATTTTCTTTCGAAAGAACGCAATTGCAGTGTGGAAGTAAGCAACTTTTTTTTGGAAAAACAGCTGTTTTCCTAAAAAACTCTGTAGTGTAGACATAGTCTAAGAGGGCAGCCTGCAAAAAAATCTACTTTATGAATTAAGGGGAGGTTTGCAAAAACACCAAAAGGATTTAGGAACACAATTGCCACTGTTATACACAGTGTAGTTGTACCTCTTTCAGTCCCGGGATATTAGTGAAATAAGGGAGGAGAGGTAAAAGGTAATATCTTTTTATTCGGCCATCAATAGCTGGCCCAGTATAATATATTACCTCACCCACCTTTTCTTGTAATTCCCATTGATAATAGGCCTTTTGCTTCCTAAATCCCTTTGGTGTTTTAATAGATTCAACCTCATTTGTTTCACACTTTTATTTTAAAGAACTTAATGTCTTTCAAGTGTACAGAAATACAATGCATATTCCCATCACTCTAGCAACTTAACCATGACTGAATTTACTGTATTTTTGAAGGTTAAATGGGGAATTATGTCAGTTTTCTGAACCAAAATGAATTACTACTGCTGAGCCTCAAACATCCAGCTCAGTACACTGTTCATGATGACAATGTTGTTGCAATACCACTATCTCGTGGCAGCCGCGATCTCTGCCAGAATGTCAAATCTACGGGCAACAGTGTACTCAATATCTTGGGCACAGGGGAGAGGGGAGTTAAATTAGTGATTCAAGAGACACTCCAAAGGGGTTCAAAAGCCTAATGTTTTGGTGTGAAAACTGGGCTGGAAATCATCTGCTTGAACAAGACTTCAAAGTTTAATTAATGTAGTGTGAATGTCTATGCAGAGCAACCTTGATCCGTAAGTTCAGTGTTCAGAGTTTCTCAGTACTTTGACTCAGGTGTGGAGTGAGGCTTACACTTTGGGACCCATTTTATATGTAGGCAACCTTCAAGTATTTTTCTTGCTATGGTGCAGGCATTATTGGTTAGAGATACAAAACCACAATTAGAAAAATGATTCTGCAATTTAGGATTACATCTGTACCCGGTGATTAATCAGGCCCACTCAGTCAGAGACTTAAGGCTCCGTGCAGTGATCTGCACTGCTCATGGGCAGTGAACGCTCAAATACAGGTTGTACCTCCCTTAATCAGGACTCCCTGGTCCGGCAACATCCGTGGTCCAGCATGGACCACAGATGTTCCTGGACCACAGAGCCCAGGAAAAGGGTGGTCTGGAAGTGGCACAGGAGCACTGTATGAGGCACTGGTGACTCAGTTGGGAGCCAAGTGTGCAAGTGTATGTGTGGGGGGGGGAGAATAGCCAACATGGTGGGGAGGTCTGGTGTCATCAAAGCCAAGGGCTGAGGTCTGGTCCCAGTAGCTGGGCAACTCCAGCCTGGCAGTGGCTGTGGAGCTCCAGCTGTAGCCAGGGAGCTCTGGCCCGGGCTGCAGAGCTCCAATCCTATCCCTCTGCCCCAGCCCTGGCCCCAGCTGAGGAACTCCAGTCCCAGCTGCAGAGCCAGGTGGCTGTGGATTTCTGTGCTGGTTGTGCAGCTCTGGCCTTGGTGCTCCAGCCCTGGCAGCAGCGGGGCTGGTAGCACCTAGAGCGCTCCAGGAATGGAGTGTGCAGCAGGGTCAGGCAGAGGCCCTAACTGGGTGGCTGAATGGGCCATGAGGGCAGGAACCTTCCCTAGCCTGGCAAATTCCCTCACTTGGGACCTGTCAGGTCCTGAGGGTGCCAGATCAGTGAAGTCCAACCTGTATCTGTATCCATCAATCCATTGGCATATGTTCTACCATCTCTGACTGGCTAGAAAACTCTGTCCTATGCTTTCAGAGTGTGATGATGTTACCTTGCGCTGGTCAAGCACTTTTCATCTGTGGGTTTCAGTGCTAATTGTGGTCAGCATTATTGCCCCTCTTTTACAGCCAGGGATGCTGAGGCAGAGAGGTAAATTGCCCAAGCACACCTAGGATGTCAGTGGCAGAGCCAACAATGGAAATCATATCTTCTGAGCCCATCAGAAGTTCTGTATCCAGTAGGCTACCTGCTCAGTATATATTTTTACATTCCTGCTGTATTATAGCAATGCAGTAATCTTCCTGGTCTTAAAAGCTCTACCCTTGATGGAACTACAGAAAACAGAAGGGTATCTCAGATTCCTCTCTTCCAAGGTTAAGGCTGCACTCAACAGCTCTGCTTTTTCAGGACAATGAGAAAGCCTCCCACAAAAGTGAAGCTTGGTTGATCAGGAGACCAAGCATAGTTGGGTACTGGTTCAAAACTGTGGATCCCACTCCTACAATAAATAAAAACTACCTTCCACCATCTTTACATGCCAAGTGAAAATCAAACTTCTTCAGTCCTGCCTTTGCCAACACAATCTCATAGTACTTCGGAAGAGTTGGACAAATAGGTGAAAATGACTCCCACTGAGGAGTGGAATGAAGAAAGATCAGATGCTTGTTGCATTGTGCTGCTTAATATGTTATTGGAAGACTCTTAGGGTATGTCTACACTACAAAGTTAATTCGAACTAACAGACGTTAGTTTGAATAAACTTTGATAGGCGCTACACATACAAACCGCTAGTTCGAACTTAATTCGAACTAGCGGAGTGCTTAATTCAAACTAGGTAAACCTCATTCTACGAGGACTAACGCCTAGTTCGAATTAAGTAGTTCAAATTAAGGGCTGTGTAGCCACTTAATTCAAACTAGTGGGAGGCTAGCACTCCCCAGCTTTCCCTGGTGGCCACTTTGGGCACCACCAGGGAAACTCTTCTGCCCCCCTCCCGGCCCCGGAGCCCTTAAAGGGGCACGGGCTGGCTACGGTGCCCGTGCCAGGTGCAAGCCTGCCAGCACCCAGCTAACAGACCCTGCACCTGGCACGGCATGAACCAGCCACCCTCTGCCACCCAGCCCTCCGCCTCTTCCCGGGGCCAGGCTGGCAGCTTCCGGGAGCCTGCCTGGGTCCGCAAGAGGCAGAAGCCCACCTGGTCTAGTGCGGAGATCATGGACCTCATCCACAACCTCCGCACTAGGCACAGGAAAGTGACCATAGAGGGCAGGAGAGCTGCCAGCCTGGCCACCTAGAAGCAGATTTGCATGAAAATCAGGGTGGTCCACTGAGACCCCCGATCCTGAGCCCTGAGCTTAGAATGGCCGTACTAGGTCAGACCAAAGGTCCATCTAGCCCAGTAGCCTGTCTGCCGACAGTGGCCAACACTAGGGACCCTGGAGGGGATGGACCAAAGACAGTGACCAAGCCATTTGTCTCGTGCCATCCATCTCCAGCCTTCCACAAACAGAGGCCAGAGACACCATTTCTACCCCCTGGCTAATAGCACTCCATGGACCCAGCCTCCAAGAATTTATCTAACTTCTCTTTAAACTCTGTTCTAGTTCTAGCCTTCACAGCCTCCTGCAGCAAGGAGTTCCACAGGTTGACTATTTGCTTTGTGAAGAACAACTTTCTGTTATTAATTTGAAGTCTGTTACCCATTCATTTCATTTGGTGTCCTCTAGTCCTTCTATTATGGGAACTAATGAAAAACTTTTCTTGATGCACCCTCTCCATACCACTCATGCTTTTATAGACCTCTATCATATCCCCCCTCAGTCTCCTCTTTTCTAAGCTGAAAAGTCCCAGTCTCTTTAGCCTCTTTTCATATGGGACCTGTTCCAAATCCCTGATTATTTTAGTTGCCCTCCTCTCTCCCAACCTCTCTCTTCCCCTCTCCCACCTCCTTTTCCCAGTCTCCCCCAGTTTTGTTCAATAAAGAGAGTTTCTATTTTTGAACACACGTGTCCTTTATTTTGTACATCAGGAAGGGGGGGTTAGGGAGGGGTAAGTGGAAGGAGGTGAGGGAGGAATGGGGTCCAATGGGGAGAACTGGGGTGGCTCTGTGGGCTGCTTGGGGTGGAAGCTCTCCTTCAGCCCCCCGATTGACTCCCCCCCAGATGGCAGCCTGCGGCAAGTACAGCTGGTCTGATGGCCGAGTGCTATGATGTGCCGAGTGTGGGCACTCCAAGCCAGGACTGCTTTGCAAGCAGGGAACCCCTGAGAACTGTCTGTCCGGGGTGGGGGACGGGTCCTTTTAAGCACAGCCCTCGGCTAGCCTGAGACAGCAGCTCCACGCTCTAAGTCCTAATCTGATGCACTGCCGGCACTGCTTCCGGCCATCCTTAACCCTGGTTCAGGGTCCACTCAATGTGGACATGCTAGTTCAAATTAGGTCTAGATGCATTAGTTCGAATTAGCTTAGTTCGAATTAACTAATTCGAATTAAGTTAGTTTGAATTAGTGCTGTAGTGTAGACATACCCTTAGATACTACAGAGACTAGTATTCACACTCCCTCTCTTACCTCTACTTCCTGTTTCTTGGGCCAGGAATCCTTCCTTCACATGTAGTCAGGAGCCTTCAGCACTTTGAAAGCTTTCTGGTTGGGTGGAACTGTGAGCATGGTTGTGCTCATGTACTCTACTGCCAGAGCTCCTTCTCTGTCTTCAGTGTCAATGAATAAACCAGGTTGTATATCTGTCCTGCCACTCTGAGAAAAAGCTACTTATTTTACTGTGCTGTGTCACCATAGTGTGCATCACATGTGATTGATACTGCATGACAGATTGTAGATTCTATGTGAAAATGAGTTGAAGCAACACCATGGCATGATACAAACCCCTAATAACGGGAAATGATAAGCTTCTGGATCTGTTATTGTTACATGATCCTGCCCCACTTATGTTAGAAAACATTCTTACTTCCCAGCACTTCCATGTGTTATCCTCAATTAGGGATAAAACTGTTAGAAAGGGTAAGTAACTTAGAAGGAAATTTGAGGCACATTATTTTAATGTCTTTCCCGCAGTTTCTTTTAATTTAGTTACATGCATCATTTGGCTTAATTTTAATTTTTTTTTCTCAGTGAATTTACTCCCACAACAAATCTGTAATACTTGTTTTGTAGTGGAAAGATATGGAGTAGGACTTCTTTATTTGCATCAAAATCATGGAACTTTTATTTTAGGGATGTAAAATCTCATGTAAATTGTTAACTGATTAAACTATAGGTTTAACCAGTTAGCCGCCCAACATGCTGTGGGTGGGGTGGGGAAGCACACTCTGGAGCAGCTTCCTGTCTGCAGTGCAGTGGACACAGCGGGGCTGGACAGCACCTTGTCTGTGGAGGGCTGTTGTGTCCTGGCTGGGCACCAGTTAACCGGTTACCCCAGTAAGCATGACGGTAAGGTCCATCCCTACTTTTTATTTACAAGTTAAGTAGTAGAAAGAGGCAGGACATTAACATATTATTTACTTCATTGCAAGATAAATACATGATTACTTCTGTCTTCTGGAACCTTTCCTCTTGGTGAGGATAATTACTTTTGGGCCTACTACACTAAGCAGAGTTATCAAGTCATGTATGGGACCGAGCATTCAATTTGTAGTAAAGCAGTATTTGCTAAGTCATACCTATTAAGTAGTTAGCATTTAAGGAAATAGTCAATATACTATATTTGTACTATTTAATTTCCAGCAATCATCCAATCGTCTGGGTAAAAATCTTCACTGGTTCCCTTCACCAATGATAAATTTTTATTAAAATAAAATAGATGTATTTTCTAACATAAAGCTAGGAGGACTAAAAAGACTCCTACCCAATGTGATAAATAAAAAGGCACAATGGTATGTCATCTTGAGTTTAAAAATAAATAAATCAAAATACAAATTATATTTATCAGGCTTTACAGGTGTATTTTACAAGATGACTTTTTTACATTTGGATATATTATTGCAAAATTGCATTCAGCATTCTGTTCTGAGACTTTGTTTTGACCTCTTTAAGGCTCACAGTATCACATGCATCCTCAATGCGAAAAAGTAAAGGTTCCTAATCTAGGAATTTCACTCTTATGCATTTCTGTCTTCATTTGTCAGTATTCCAATCCTTTATAGCCCTTCTGCTATTAAAATGCTGTAAAATTCCATTAAATGAATAAAGAACATGATCGAACAGTCAGTTCTCCCTGCATCTCGGTAGCTATGGCTCAGCAGCACTTAGTATTGGTTTGATATTATTCTTTTTTAAAGATCTTTTTAAAAAACAGAATCGTGCAAAAAACGAAAGCCCCCACACTCAAAGCAAAACCGAAATCCCTCACCATATAAAACATTATGCACAATCAAAACATACTTTTCCAAATGTCTTACCTTGATATTTCATAAAACTTATGGGAAACTCTTGCATGTTTTATTTCCTTCCTGTAATTTACTTATTTCTGTCAAATAATGATTTTGAGCAAAACCCAACAGGTATTAATGTATGGTATGTCAGAATCAGTCCAGGGGCCATATCCTCTGGTCCATGAGAGCAGGGCTCTAACTGTCTACAAAAGGGCTGATCCAACTGCTGGGGATAGCTACAGTGCACAGAACTCTGGCCATGCCTCTTTCTGTTCACTCGGAGTGGAGCCACCTGAGACTTTCTCATATTGTGGAAAACTCTAAGCGGATGATTAAGACATTTTTATGACCTCTTTTCAGTACTGGAATAATAGAGATATTTGGTCTTCAGTGCATTATTGTGTTTTCATCAGTGCACTCCTGTAATTAGATGTTTGAATTCTAATTGATAAGATCCTCAGCTCTAGGCTACTCAAAATTATTGTTTCATCTTGTGAACACTTTTCTTTATGTGAAAAGTTTTGTTTTTTAACTGAATTATGATAATCAGCCATTTTGGCCAAACCAATGCTAATAAATGGCTTGCCAAAAAGATCATATGAAACTTGAATACTGTATATAGCTACAATTTATTAAACAATCACTGAACAATACCAGATAAATTGGAAAGTCAGAGAAGCAATGTGCATTTTCAGTTAAAGAATAATTATGATCCATTAGACCCAATTTCACACCCAGTTCAGGTGGGGGTGGGGAGGTAGGTTCAGATGGAAGCAGACAAATATTAATTCTGCAAAACTGTGTCAGTGTGGGTCTGTCTGATCTGGCCAAAGGCCAGTACAGATTATCTTATGCAGACTGATCATGCCACAGAGAGACATCGGATATGTAAAACATAGTATCAAGAAACTAAATGTCCTAGCTATTTATCTACGATTGGAGTACCTAGACACCAAAAAAAGAATACCCCTTTGCATTAAGCACTGTATAGACAGAATGGTTAGTAGATCCCAAAAGTTTACAATCTAAATAGCTTCCATCTGATCACAGAATTCCAGCTCTAGCTACAGAGGACCATGACAGTGTAATGTGCACAGCTGCTGGAGAGTTACTCAGTAATGCTTCTTTACTGGACAAATCTTTTTCTATATGTATTTGTTCAAATGATTATTTAAATTTTAGTGTGTGAGAGGCACCTGTTGAATAAAATGAATTACAATAAAACCTGTGGGTATGTCTAGACTACATGCCTCTGTCACCAGAGGCATGTAGATTAGGCTACCAGACATAGTAAAATGAAGCGGCGATTTAAATAATCGCCGCTTCATTTAAATTTACATGGCTGCCGTGCTGAGCCGACAAACAGCTGATCAGCTGTTTGTCGGCTCAGCGCGGCGGCCATGTAAATTTAAATGAAGCGGCCATTATTTAAATCGCCGCTTCATTTTACTATGTCTGGTAGCCTAATCTACATGCCTCTGGCGACAGAGGCATGTAGTCTAGACCACTGTGTTATCTGGCATGCTCGGGGATTAAGGCATCCCGATTATCTAAAAATTCCAGTTATCTGAGGGTCCCAACAACCTAGGAAAAACCAGTGGACAATAATAGTAAAACTCAAGTTTTTAATATTGGTAGTTTTGTAGTGTGAGGTCTCACATTTCTATTTTGTGTTAAAGATGATTACTACTTCTTAAATAAAAAATTGTTAAGCCAATCATGGTAAACCAAGCCAGCCTGTGCGTCTGAAGATGTGACAGTATTGTGGCTCAGGGCAATGCCGGTTAACAAAGTTTTTTGGTTACCAGAGTGCCGGATACCAAAGGTTTCACTGTAATCATTATATATATAGACTTTCAAGAGAGCTGAGCACCCAGCATTTTTCTGGCTTAAAAAAAAAAAGTGGAAAGGAACTTGCAGCATTTTTCTCTCTTCTCTCCTTTTTCCTTTGTACAGGTTGAACCTCTCTAGTTTGGCCTCCTCAGGACCTGATTGGTACCAAACCAAAGAATTTCCTGGACCACGGGAGGTCAATATTTGTACTAGCTGTACTAAATAAGTGGCGAGATTTTCACAAGTGCCCAGCACTCAATTTCCGTTTTTCCCAAATGTGCAGAGCACTTTTGAGAAACTTGCATTGCATCTTACCATTTCATATGCTCACCTAAAAGTTCCATTAAATAAGATAGGGATCCTCAGGCTGACAACCAAAGCTAGTTAGTTGAACTATTTATCAGAAATAATAATTTATTTTAAATAACGTCCAGTCCCTGCTGAATGGAGGAAAGAGGAAAAAAAACTGTTGTGGTTATATTTTTAGAGGTAATCCGATACTATGTTGATTAACACAAGAACTGAGACTGGTTGATTCTGTTTGGTAAAGATACAGAAAGGGCTATTTGGGACCTCAGTTTGTACCCTAGTAGTTATTTCAAATGGAAGAAACCTGGACACTGCAATGCCGCCCCCCCCTTTATTTTTTGGGGGGAGGGCATGTATTTGAACATTCTATAATAATATAATATAAGCAAGCCAATAGCTCTGCTTACAGAGCAAAAAGCAAACAAGGATAGATCTTGTGATATTATATCCTCTAACTATTTACTCAGAGTAAATTTCATGTGTGAGTGATGTAGCTTATTACCAAGAATCTTGGTGGAAATTTGCTCTAGGACAGCTGCTTTTTTCATACAAATAGGTTTAATTTAGGAGTAAAACTTTTGTGTCTCTCTCACACATCAACTGTCACTCTGAATCATTCAAAATAACCTTTATTGATTAATTTTCTAGCTGTGGCAGCCTGAACATTTTTATCTGTCCATCTATCTAGATCTGTCTCTGTTTACTTCAGCAGAATTACTCCATGACCTTTGAGTATATTAGGAAAAATGAGTATCCACTCTCTGCTGATATGAATTGTTGCTATTGAAACACTGTGCTCTCAACTGTAAAAACATTGTCAGAGCCATCGGAAATTTTTTTTGAATCTTGATGTGATATACGCAATGCCAGGTACTTTTTTTTTCTCGGAGACACAAAAGATCATTTGTGAAGTAATCATATTGGTTATTTTTCCCCTGGTTTGAAAGAATTCAAGAGAGTCATTTGTGAAATATTGAATCACATGAAGAATGATAATAAACAAACTTTTTCAATATGAAATAATTGTGAAACCATTTATATAGTAAGCCATAACTGCATACTAAGATGCCGTGTCCCAGTTTCATATCTGTATGATACCTGTGGGTGCTCATTCTTCAGCTCAAATGCAAAGGGAACTTGTGATCTATTAGAAACTGAAAATCGTATTGGAGTTCTACCTGAGCAGTCAAATAAATGTCCAGTTCATATACCTAAAATAAAATGTTGTGAATCGTTTAGCTTTCTTTTTACAATTGAATAACCTAGGGCTTCAGCCTCAGGTAGGGGACCAGAAGTCCGAGCCACGTCACCTAGGGCTGAAGCCCTCAGGCTTGGACTGCATCCCAGGACAGTAAAGCTTGGTCTTTGACCCCAGGCCCCAGCAAGTCTGAGACAGTTCTAGCAACCCCATTAAAATAGGTTTGTGACTCACTTTGGGGTCCCAACCCACAGTTTGAGAATGGCTGTAATAGCTAATCATGTAATAAACTTAACTAAAGGTTTAATAACTAGGAAAAAGAAATGAGAGCGGTATTTACAGGTTTAAGCAAGCACACATACACAAATGAGTTTGTCTGCTGTTCAAAAGGTCAACTGTAGTTAGCTGCCAAATCAAAATTATTTTCTGAGTTAACCCAGGCCAAGTAGCATGGGGATCTCTTTACTTATGTTAAAACAATGAGGAGTCCTGTGGTACCTGAGGGTACGTCTACACTACCACCCTAGATCGAACTATGGTGGTTAATGTAGGCAACTGGAGTTGCAAATGAAGCCCGGGATTTGAATTTCCCGGGCTTCATTTGCATGTTGCCGGGCGCCGCCATTTTTAAATGTCCGCTAGTTCGGACTCCGTGCCCGCGGCTACACGCGGCACGAACTAGGTAGTTCGGATTAGGCTTCCTATTCCGAACTACCGTTACTCCTCATGGAACAAGGTGTACCGGTAGTTCGGAATAGGAAGCCTAATCCGAACTACCTAGTTCGTGCCGCGTGTAGCCACGGGCACGGAGTCCGAACTAGCGGACATTTAAAAATGGCGGCGCCCGGCAACATGCAAATGAAGCCCGGGAAATTCAAATCCCGGGCTTCATTTGCAACTCCGGTTGCCTACATTAACCGCCCTAGTTCGAACTAGGGTGGTAGTGTAGACATACCCTTAAAGACTAACAGATTTATTTGAGTGTAAGCTTTTATGAGCAAAGGTATAACCCTGAACAGATCAGAAGTGATCAAGATCATTTCTACACTACAGATAAGATCGAAGCAGCCGTAGTAGGTTTTCTGGGGTTTGAATTAGTGGGTCTAGTGAAAACGCACTAATTCGAAGGGAGAGAGCACTCCAGTCAATGCTGGTAGTCTTACTTCTACGAGGAGTAAGGGAAGATGAGGGGAGAGTGTTCTCCCTTCGACTTTCTGCAGCATAGACGGTGCCAAATCAAATTTAAGATATTTCAATTTAAGCTACACAATTAACATAGCAGAAGTTGTGTATCTTCATTTGAACTTATCCCCTAGCTCAAGTGATTACAGGGCTCTGAACAGTTCAGTTTCTCTGTAATGTGGTACCGGCACCCTCACTCCTGTCCTGGACAAGTCTGATTTAGTCTTCAGTTATGTGTTTCATTCTCATACACCACAAGATCATTTCTTTGGGAGCCTGGGTCATAAGCCTTCTGAAGATCAAAGCATGCTACTTGCAGGGGCTTTCCTCTTTGGTCTTTAGATTTTTTTTTTTTTTGTGCACAAGCACTCTTAATGCAGATACACCATTCATTGTTGACATGTCTAGAATGAATCCAAACTGATTGTCAGTGATCTTTTCTTCATAGTTTGTTATCAATGACTTTTTCAGAGTTTAATCCTATAGCTCTTAAGTTTAATGCAATGGTAGTTATCAGAGTCTCACATGTCCCACTTTCTCTTTAACCGATAGTCCTGGTACCAATATTTATCAAAGTTAACTCATACAATTAGCTCAAAATATTAATCACAATTAATTGTACTGTTAAACAACAGCATACCAATTGAACTGTATTAAATATTTTGAATCTTGTACTATATTTAAAAATATACTGATTTCAGTTACAACAGAAAATACAAAATATATATTGCTTAATTTATATTATTTTATTACTAATATTTGTACGATAAAGAAGAAACAAACTAAATAACTTTTTTCAGTTCACCTCATACAAGTACTGTAGTGCAATCTCTTTATTGTGAAGTAATAAACACACTAATAAACAAAACAATGTAAAACTTTAGAGCCTACAAGTCTACTCAGTCTTACTTCTAGTTCTGACAATTGCTAAGAGAATGAGATCATTTAGAGGATATAATGCTACCTGCTTCTTGAAAGTGAGAATGGGGGTTTTGCATGGTATGTTTGTAGCTGGTGTTGCAAGGTATTTACATGCCAGATATTTTAAACATTCATATGCCCCTTCATGATGAAGTATCATTCTCATGTAATATGCAGAGAATAGGTGTGATGTGCAGTTGTAGGAATCCAAATATTGTGTTTCATAGATCTTTAGGCCATATACGCTAATTTCATATATAACACATCCACACAAGGTACAACATGTTAAGATATGTAAATTAACTTGATAGGTTACACTAGGGAAGATCAAGAGATTGAAGCCTGATTGATGATGGAGCCCATATGAGAAAGAATAGGTGGAGCTGATATAAATTCAGGAAGTTAAGACTGTAGATAAAGTAGTCTGTATCCCTTCCTGGGGAAGGGAAGTGTGTTTGAGGGCTATGAAGTTAAGTAATTGGTTATTACTCTGTGGGAGGAAGGAATTTGGACTGGTAGACCCAGAGAGTGGGGAGACCAAAAGAATAGAAAGGAGTCCAGGGAAAGAGCAACAGGGTCAGGAAGAAAACAGATCACAATTTGCAGAATAAAGTCCAGGGTCTGGAATTCAGAGTAGAGTGGTCCTTGGTTCCCCTAGTAGCTACTGGTAAAAGTAGCATATATTGGGCCGTGGATCTGAAGCCTATATGGGACAGTTGCTGAGTAGGGCTTTGGAAGGAAAGGGCTACGCTGACTTATTTGGAGAGCCATGTAACAAACAGGGAACACCCTGAGTTTCAGAAAGAGAGGCAGCAGGGTGCATGAAAGAGTAGCAGAAGAGTGTGGCAGACCTAGAAGTAGCTAATCCCCAGAACAGCCAAAAGGAGCTGCCCTAGAAATGAGTGGAGTCCATTACAAACACCGATGAAGACATAATTGCCAAAAGCATTTCTAGATCCATAACTTAATCAGAGCTCCCCATTACACAGAAGGATATCTCGCTTCTTGAAAGTAGACATGATGTTGCCAATGATTTGTAATGTTCAGAGAGGAAATAATATTAAGAATAACCATAAAAATGTAGGGCTGGAACAGCCTTCAAGAGATCATTTAGGTCATCAGTCCTCAAATCAGTTGGGACCCCGAAGTGGGTCATGACCCTGTTTTAATTGGGTAACCAGGGCTGGTGCTAGATTGGCTCAGGCCCAGAGCCAAGCCCCATTACTCATGCCAAAGCCTGAGCCTCCCTCTCTCCCACCTGGTTCCAAGGCAGTGGGACTCAGGAGGGCTCATATTTCAATCCCTTCTCCTGGGGCCAAGCAGCAATTTTTGTTGACAGAAGGGGGTTGCATTGCCATGTAGTTTGAGAACCCCTGATCTAGGCCATTCTCTGTCAAACTGAGCCTCAACCAAACCTAGTTCCTCTCTGGGAGATGTTGATATCGCATGTTCTAAAAAGTCTCCAGAGATGGGGATTCTACCATCCTTTCTTGGAAGACTATTATAATACTTAAACTATTGGTATGGTTAAAAAGCTTTTCCTAATTTAAATCTCCCTTGTACAGATTAATCTCATTAATTCTTCTCCTACCTGCAGTGAAAGTGGAGACAAATCAATCACTGTCCCTTTTATAACAGCCCTTAACCTATTGGCAGACTTATCTGATCCCCTTCAATTGTCTTTTCACAGGTTTAAAAGTACTCAGTTTTTGTACCCTTTTGTCACAGATCAGAGTTTCTAAACCTTTTATAATTTTTGTGGCTGTCTTCTGGACTCTCCAATTTGTCCCCATCTTTCCTAGAGTGCCACATCCAGAACTGAACTCTGTTCTCTCAGCTGAGGCCTCCCCAGTGCTGAATGGAATGGAACAATTACCTGCCATGTTCTAGATATAACACTTCTTTGAATGCAATCCAGCATGTTAGCATTTTTACAACTGCATTACATTATTGACTTGTATTAAATATGTGATCCACTATAGTATAACCACCTTAATCTCTTCTGCAGTATTATTGCCTAGCCGGTTATTCCACACTTTGTTGTGGTGCATTTGATTTTTTTCTTTCCTAAGTGCAGACTTTTACGCTTTATTGAATTTCATCCCCCCCTCTCCCACACCCTCACCTACCACTATGGCTGAGTCAATGAGAGATACATATGTGACATGAGGCTGGTAACCTTGTCAAAAAATTTGGAACGAGAGAGAAAAAGGGTTTGAGAGCTAGCCTGCTAACTTTCATAGCATCACATGCTGTCCTTAGCATCCCCAACCAACTCTTCCTGACATTACTTAGATTTCCTCTATTGACCCAGGATAGTGTCTGTCTCTGGATTAATTTCTGAATGATCTTGTGTAAGGTCCTAAAAAAGCATTTGTGCATAGACTTCCTCTCTCTCTTTGTTGTTTGTGCTGTTTGAAAGAAAAGAATTTAGAACCATTTACTTCCTTTGAGTTCACTTGTTTTCAACAAGATTCCCCAGATTTGATCCTCAGATCACATACGTGTCTCTCCTTGACTCATTCACAGCAGGGTCAACAGCCACCATGGGCCCTGGGTCTAGGTGTGTGTGTGGGGGGGCAGCTCTGTGCTCCTGGACCAATTGGAGCTTGAGAGGAAGGGGCAGGGCCTTGGGCCATCAGCCCTTGGTGCCCTCCCCCTCCCCAGCTGCGTGAAGGTGGTGCTCCAGCAGCCAGTCAAAGGGGACCTATGGTGGTAGTGGCTGAGAGCTCGGGGCCTCTTTGAATCTCTGTACCCTGGGACAATTTCCTCCTTTGCCTCGCTCCCCCCATCAATGGGCAAGTTAAGTCATGTCACTACTCCCTACTTTACGATTGTACTGTGTGGTGTTCTTGCCAAACATTGATCATCTGACACATACCTGGCAATCCAATGGGAATAGCAGCCCATCAAACTGAGGATAGACTTCATGGCCACCAAATAATTATTGACAGTGCATGAACACATTCAAATTGTATTTGATTTTTACATTTTGAGAGGCATTCTTGCTGAGTCTCAAAACATATTTGACTTGCTTTTTTGCATGCAGATAAAAACAATGCGGTTGCTGCAACACGCAAACCTACATATGCAGACTGAAAACATGAGCAATACCTTAAAGTAATTTTAAAATGCAAAATCTGCTTGTGCAGTAATTGAGATTGAGTGCTTTTTGGTGCAGGAAACCCCTGATATTCTCTTGACATTAAGGGAAAATAATATATTTCCAAATGACATTAAATGTGCATATATAATCTACACTAATGCAAGGTGGCTTGATGCATGGAAAAAGCTGTCCATTTAAGTGAGCTGTTTCATTAAGTGAGTTGATAAGTGGGCTTGACTGTATATTAAAGTGCTGTTTAATTTCTTCTTTAATGTACAGTGAGCCACACTATCACTACAATGCAGTAGAATCTTACTAACCACTGAGAGACCCATTTAGGAGTATTGAATTGGCAAGTAATTGAAGAAGCATAATAACGCTCCCACCCAAACCAAAGTTACTATTTCACAATGTGTTCTTTGTTTCTTTGTGTGGAGTTTTAATTATTTGAAACAATTTCATATTATACTAGTAAATGTTGGTCATATATATTTTTCAGCATAGTGGAGTCTTCATAATGAGACTTTGCTGCAACTTCTGCTATTTCATCTTTGCGTGGGTTGAAATGACTATGATTTTTTTTTTCTTTTTTGTGAGACTTAATGTTTCCATGTTGGCAAAATGTGATCTAGTAAGTTTCTATTGTAAATTTGGCCAAATTCTGCACTGTTTCATCCATGCCAACCTGTTAACTCATTGGAGTAGATCAGCTATAATGGGAAGCTGATTTTGAAACTTGTAGTTTTGTTATATATTATTTTTGGTGGTTTTAAAGCACCATTTTGTGAGAGAACTAAACCAAATCTTTGTAATATGCATGAAACAGGGACAAAAAATGATGACTTGCAGCTAAACCTATAGTATCTAAGTCAGAAAAGTCACCAACATCTCTGCATATGCCCCAAAAACTCTTTAATACTTGATGCAAATGTGTGAAAATGACCCCTATATAAACACCCAGCCCAAGGCCAATTATCCACACAAGAACTCGAATCTTTAGTGCAAATACCTGCATGTAACACAGCTGAAACCACTCCTGGGCTGCCTTACAGGCCCTGTTATTGGCCCCTGTTTTCAGGTTGCCTAATGCTTTTTCCATTACAAAAGGATCCTTATGACCTTTTCTTTGAAAAGCAATCATTATTTGCAGCAGGTCTTCATTATTCTTTAGGGAAAATCCCCTCTGACTTCATAAGTGCTTTTTTGTTTATCCTGTGAAATTCCATTCAAAGTTGGCAAGTGTTTAAAAACCCAAAAGCCTAACACCATCTCCTATCACTCTCTTGTAACCTCAGGGACACTAAGGCAGGCAACCCAAAGCAAAGAACATTCTAAAGAGCCTGGTCCTGTCACCACAAAAGCAGCAGCAGACGCTGAAGTGGGAAAGTGGGGAAAGAGCTTAGATGGATTTCTCCTGACACCTCCACCCTCTTGGGCCCAGAATATAGCCCCAGATCACTGTTTCCTTTCTCACACCATTCCGCATAACACCTCTGTAGGCAACACATAAGGCAGTAGCATGAGGGGAAGAGGAGCGAGGGAGAGTATGCTGAATACCCCAGCTTGGATCACCACATGGGAAGGAGATAACATCTCCTCAAATATTTCTACTGACCTCATCCAAGACCAAGAGCATGGTATCAGGATTCTGTTCCCTCCCCTTCTCTGCCCCATTCCATAAGATCACAGTCTTCAGTTTCTGTTGTGTAGGTAGTCCTGTAGCTGAAGTTGTGAACAGCTAAGAATTCAAGTGTCTAGGCACTGCTGATGGGGGAAGTTGTTACAGCTGTACAAAAATTATCTTTATCCTTTTTAGAAAAAAGTGAAGAAATCACATACAAAAATCTACATTAAAATATTGCTTATTGGTGGAACTAAACACTCAAAACTTTGAAAACACCAGATTTGTTGCCCCCCTTGTGCATATGCATTATAATCTTTTGTCTGAATACTTTTTTTCTACATCTCCTGCCTCAAACATTACATAAATTAGATATATCAACTGGCCAAAAAAAGGCTGCACACACAACTATAAATTTGGCATTTCTTGTCAACTGCTTGAAAATCAAGAATAATATTCTTTTCTTTTTTTTTTTTTTTTTATGTAATGTCATGTAGAAATCCTATAGGCATGAAGGACTGAACAGTGACATAGAAATAGGCATGTAACGTAATCTAACAATATTCATGGAAAGCATTCAGTGACATACCTGTGAACTTTCCTGTCTGTTTTTAACATGTTAAAATATCGTGCTGAATGGCAAGAAAGTAAAAAGTTTAAAAAACTGTCAGTATTGTTTTAAATTAAAAAAAAAACTAGCAACACACATAGGTCATGTACATGTGATATATTAGATTAATTTAATTTATTGTAGCATGAGACGGAAAAATGAAGACCAAATGTGTAGCTGCAGAGCAAATTTATGGAACACAAGGCTCAATAAGAAAGTGATTTGTTCATTCCTTCTCCAAATTTTGTTTATGTGATTCATGAAGTGCTTTTTTGAATTTTGAAAAATGTTTTAAATTGCTAAAGATCTTGTAGAAATTGCTTGTAACTGAACTCATTTAAATAGAAATTACCTCATTACTCTGCCAGTGGCTGAAAAGTTAAGAAAGGCAGCATTCCAGCAAAAGTGAGCCGTTCAGGCTTCTGAGGACCTGAAAGTGGAGGGGGGGGGGGGGGAGTCCCAGTTTTTAGTCAATTTTGTAAACTCGGGCCTGATTTTCTTGGCATGCTCCAAGAGATGGACCAGCCCACAGTGTAATTTTAGGAGGTTCTGGAGGGCTACTTAAATTATGGCAGCCTGTCCCCAGCTTCCTATGGGTAGCAGAACTGCCCCCAAACTCTGCAGCACCACTTGTTATGGCCTGACCTTCAGCATGTTCCCTAGCCCCAGGTTTGCTTAGGAGGCTCATAGAGGAGAATAGCCTACAACTTTCTTTGTCAGCTTCTGTGCTTGGGAATTCTCCCCTGTTCACAGGCAAGGCTTTAAAGGCTTTTTCATTCTGCTGTGGCCCTTTTACCTGGCATAAAGGGGCCAAATCTGGAGTGAAAATCTCACCCTCAATAATCAATCCAGAATGTTACAAAAATGGTTAACATATGTTCTAATAGTTTTGATGAATATACAAGTTTGGGCAGATACTACATAAGCAGAAGGGGTAAGTGTCAGATTATGCTACATTTGCACATACTGAATTGTACTTTACTCAAGAAGTAGTTCTGCTGAAACCAACTGAACAACTTGCAGAATAACATGTTCAATAGCGGCAAGGAGTCCTGTGGCACCTTATAGACTAACCGAAGTGTTGGAGCATAAACTTTCATGGGAAAAGACCCACTACATCAGATGCATCTGACGAAGTGGGTCTTTGCCCATGAAAGCTTATGCTCCAACACTTTGGTTAGTCTATAAGGTGCCACAGGACTCCTCGCCGCTTTTGCAGATTCAGACTAACACGGCTACCCCTCTGATACTTATTATTCAATGTAAATAACTGTGTCAAAAGGTGGCCTAGTTTGTTGGATATAGTGGTAGCAAATTATTCCCTGTGAGCATGAATCAAGGAAGAATCACAATTCCAATCTAGCCTTGAAGAACCTCCATAGTCTATGCTTGTGCCTGAAAAGGATAGAAGTGAGGAACAGTTCATACATAGGTAGAATACACAAGAAGAAAGGAACCTTCCAAACCACCACTTCCTTTTAGGCCTTCAAATATTAAAGAAAAAAAATCTCCCAAAAATAATTCAGTCAGGGCCAGTTCCATTACTTCCTCTCTCTGTTTTAAAAGAAAAACAAAAGTTTGTTCTAGACTTGCTCCCTCCAGATTTAAGAGAGTCGCTTTTCTCCTGGGTCCCTATGTATGTTAGAGGTACAATTGTAACTACAGGTTCTACTCTAAAGGCTGGGTTGTAATTTGAAAGGCAGGGGCTTGCTGATTAGCGGAACACTAACACGACTTGTTGCCCTTCAGTGTGAGTAGAATAAAAACTGAACACACTTGCCTTGTCATTTGTGTAAGTGACTGTCTGAAGCGTTACAATAAGAGGAGAACTGAGCTGCAGGGGAGATGTTCTAGGAGCTTTCATTATATTTCATGAATCAGACTGTAGTTCTGTTGTCAGGGAAACCACTTCTATCTCTATGTTCTCAATAGCTGACACTGTAGCATCCAGTAGATTGCAATAAGGACAAAACATAAAAAGGAGTTCAGATAATACATTATTAAATCACTTTAAATTAATATTTATAGCATGGATTTGTTTAGTGAGGTATTAAAGGAGTTGTGATATCCACCTCCTTCCAGGTGAGTCAGCCTGTTTTCTCCGATGAAAGGCAAAATATGGTACTGATAGTAAAACAAAAAGAAAAATACTAGAGCTTTTGCTCTAAAGATTTCAAAATAACCTTTATATGAAAGATTTAAAGGGTAGATGATCAATTTATTACTAGACGGAGTTGCAACCACATCACACACTCTCAACTTATATTAGCACAGGGATTCAAAAAAGAATCCTCCTCTCACAAGATAGGGAGGAAAAGAGTTCTGTAAATCATTTTTTGTCTTCATAACTGTACTATTGACATAGGTAAACAGAGCCATGTCAGTTGAATGTGTAGGAATGGGGTGAGGGGACTTTATCCCTCAGCTGAGTAAGACAAGGGCATCATATAACCATAGTGATCTAAAGATGCCATCACTTGGTAGCCCAATGAGTCTTATCACAGCGTAGCCTTTCATTTCTTGTGAGGGACAGGTTGATGTTTTTAAGCTTCATACTCAGTTCTTTAGCCTACTTAGAAGCACTGAAAATGTTGGTCCTTAACAATGTTTGCCCTTGCAAAAAAAAAAAAAAAAACCCGCACAAAAAACACAAACAAAACAACCAGAAACGCCCCCAAATCAAAAACAAGCAAACAAACAAACCCCACCTTCTTCTCCATTTTTCAAGGGCTTGAGACAAAGCCACCAAACTAATTATGAGTCTTTCCATTGACATCAACGAGATTGGGATTAGATCAAGTCCCAACAGAGCTTTGAGAATCTGTATTCTAAACTCCCTTGGCAATATCACGTGGCCAGCATATGGTTATGTAGACTTGTCCATTCAGCCTCACTGTGGCTGAAATTGATCCACGTGCAGAGGAGGTGCACAAGGCAATGTGCCACTTAAGCCTTTAACAGTTATATCGTTTTTCATTTTAAACATACCATCTGCAAATTACAGGCAGTCCCCGGGTTACATGGATCCGACTTACATCGGATCCCTACTTACAAACGGGGCGAGGCAACCCCGCACTAGCTGCTTCCCCCCAGCAGACCAGGGAGACGCGAAGCTAGTGCCCCCTGCAGCAGACCAGGGAGACGCGGAGCGGCTTTTCTCAGCAGATACCTCAGCTTGAGAATAAAGGACTGAGGGAAGTGAGGTGTGGGAGAATAAAACTGAGCTCTGGAGAAATGTTTGGCTAGAGTTTCCCCTACTGGTACATATTGCCAGACAAAACTGGCAATATGTACCAGTTCCGACTTACATACAAATTCAACTTAAGAACAAACCTACAGTCCCTATCTCGTACGTAACCCGGGGACTGCCTGTACTTCAATCTGTGAGGCTCAGAACTCAATAGCCATACACTGACAACAAACATCAGGACTTGTTTGGCCATAAAAATTTGCAACACTCTCTTCCATGAAAATGTGGTTTTCTTAGACTCTGGTCAGGATGGTAGTGGTGTTAATCGGAGTGCTTGCAGCCTGATCTTATACACCTTATAATCTTTTATAAAAGATTAGAGTTTAGTATTTCCAGTGTCTGAAATAAGAAATCTGTAAGTGTTTCAGTATAAAGCAAATGATACTATGATTGGATAGAGAAGAATGGGCTATTCATGGGTGTCTTTTTAACATGCTGCTTTGCTACTTTCAATCCAGCTAAGGAAATTGGTCAGTCAATGTACAATACTTTGCATCTTGAAAGGTGAAAGTCTACTATTACAGGTGCCTTATCTCAAGAGAACACTATCCATTTTCTAATCCCAGATGAAATTCAATCTGCAATGCACAGTCCCTCGGACAGGTAAATCCAGTTGGCAATTTTTGTTTAAATAAGGCACAAGACCACAGAGTAGAATAGCAAAAGTGTTACACTTCCAAAGAGAGGGGCATTAGGAAGAGCTGTGTGAGGGAGCTTTCAATGTGCTTTCCCATATAGTGTAACTGCCTTTAGCTAAGTATTTAATCTTTGACTTCAATGAGTGCTAATTTTACCCAGAAATTCTTTTACACATGATGTTTTTTAAATGTACTATGTTATTTCTGAGTAATGATTTAAACCAATGGTGGACAGACTGCGGTCCATGGTCACACACAGCTCATCAGGGTAATCTGCTGGCAGGCCATGATACAGTTTTTTTACATTAAGCATCTGCAGTTCCCAGTGACCAGAATTCACCTTTTCCCGGGCAATGGGAGCTGTAGGAAGCTGCAGCTTGCATGTCCCTGTGGCCCATACTGCTTCCTGAAGCTCCTGTTGGCTGGGAATGGTGAACACAGCCACTGAGAGCTGTGGCGGGGCTATGCAATGTAAACAACTCATGGCCTGCCAGCAGATAACCCTGATGGGCTGTGTGAGACCCACGGGCCACAGGTTGCCCACTACAAATATAAACTAAGCTAGATTTCCATTGATACAGTAATGTTTTTGTTTAGTCTGAGCTCTTTCTGTCTTTTTGTCCTGTTTGTATATTGCCTAGTATGATGGAGCCCCGCTCCATGAATGGGCTCCAAACACAGATAACTGTAGCATGCTGCACGTTTTAATTTATTTTTCCATAAATACTATGCAGCTCCTTTAAAAAATGATATATTCTCATCTCAGGAGAGAGAACACAAATGTGTAATACAGTAATGTAACAATAACTGCTGGTACTGGTGGATACAAGCTCTTGTCACGTGGTGGTGGTATTAGCCATAAAAACTTGACAAGTCATGTTAAGAGGGGCCAGGTATAATGTTTAATTTCTCTGAGTGTAGTTTTCCTATAAAAGAAACAAAATTTATTTTCCGGTTCTAGTCGCATGACTATCACAGTCTGCCACAGATGGCTCTGCTTTCACTGACTTTACTAATCCACTTATAAAACAAAGTTATGTGTCAGTTATACAGATCATTTACATTTTCAGACAATTTTGCACATTTTAATCACTCCTCTAATATATTTGCAAAGTTGGGGAATAAATATTCCCATACCTTGTGAGGAAATTGAAGCAGAAGGGGTAACCTGACCAAGTATGTTCAGCATGCGTGTTCAGTTCAAGAGCAGAACTCAGAAGCCACATGAATAAATACATCTGTAGCCTATACTCAAACTACTGAAAAACACTGGTTAGGAATTGTAAAACCTGGGTTCAATAGTTTTTACTTGCAAGGATGATGTGAGAATAAGTGTACAAAAGATTGTGAAGTACTCAATACTATTTTAGAGGAGAGCATATAAATACCTAAGATAGATATCTAGATAACCATTTGAAAGGTGATATTAAAAAAAGTCAATTTTGTGAATCTTCTTTATTTCTCTTCCCTCTTTTAGGTCTCAAGAGTAAAACTGAAATGACTTGAGATTATATAAAATATCTAGGATATTTAGATTATTTTTATTTCTACACTTGAAATTTCACTTCTAAGTGGTATAAAATGATCACAAAAACCATTACCCTCCTTTCTTCACACACAAATAGAACAGAAACATACATATGAAAGGAAAGACGAATTTTTAAAAACCCAAGAGAACAGAACAGGATTACATCATTAGTAGCTTCAGTTTTGCATTTTGAAAACTGTTACCAAGCCAACCTAGTGCCTTTTAGTCTCTGAAGAAAAGTGAAGTCATTTAAGTATAGTGAAGAAGCAATAAAAGTCAAACTGTGTGCTAAGGACAGGTTTACAAGGATTCGCTTCAAACTCAAGTAAACAGCAGACCTGCTTTTTGGCATTGTGTTGGATAACAAAGCACTTCTTTCCTGTTTGTATCTTTCATTTTAAAAGTATATAGGAGATTAATGCTAATATACCCTTTGCTGACTAGTTGGCTGCATAAAAAATGAGGAGTCAGAGTGAAAGAAGGTGGTGATTTTACGACCTCAGCTGATAGTTAGATATTATTCATACTTAGATATTTTGCAGAGCTCTCAAAGACTGTGAGTTTGCTTTTCTGAAGCAGTCTTATTTCAGAGCTAACCTGGCATGAGCCCTGATCCTGTTGGCTACATACAAAATACTCATTTTATTCTTGTTTGGCTTATACAGATTTTTAAGTTTTGTTCCTACATTTTTGTAGCTTATCACATATTCTTATTTTTTATTTGGATTTAAATTTGATTTTGCAGAGTTATAAGAATTTAGGAATAAAATATGGGTTCTCTGTCAGCAATTCTGCTGGCTACTGAATATACTGGGTCAGACTCTCTTCCTCCTTTCTTGCTCTGGGTGCAAGACAAGATGTGTCTGTTTATATGAGAGAAATACAATATGGCTGTGTCTAGACTGGCCAGTTTTTCCGGAAAATCAGCCGCTTTTCTGGAAAAACTTGCCAGCTGTCTACACTGGCCGCTTAAATTTCCGCAAAAGCACTGACTTCCTACTGTAAGAAATCAGTGCTTCTTGCGGAAATACTTTTCTGCTCCCGTTCAGGCAAACGTCCCTTTTGCGCAAAGCTTTTGCGCAAAAGGGCCAGTGTAGACAGCTCAGATTTGTTTTCTGCAAAAAAGCCCCAATCGCAAAAATGGCGATCGGAGCTTTTTTGCGGAAAAGCATGTCTAGATTGGCATGGACGCTTTTCCACAAAAAGTGTTTTGCGGAAAAGTGTCCGTGCCAATCTAGATGCTCTGCTCCGAAAATGCTTTTAATGGAAAACTTTTCTGTTAAAAGCATTTCCGGAAAATCATGCCAATCTAGACACAGCCAATAGCTTTAAGCCATCTTTGCATTTCCTTGATTATTATCTTATTTTCCAGAATAATTCAGGTTCGCTGTGTTTTATGCTTGCTTGGAGCAGCTTTCTGTGAGCCACTATGCTGACATGGGGTACACAGAGTGCAGTATAAACTGGCTATGCCATAAGAAAATATTGGAGCCAGAGACTCCTCCCCTTCCCAGTAAGGAAGCATTTCTTAACAAATAGCATGACAAATTAACATTGACATTTTTCTTTAAATTTCCACTTCCCTGGTTGTCATTGGGACAGTCTGTCTGTTCTCACGGTTTTTCCTCATTATGTTTAGCTGGGAGTTAGGAAGGGAATTATTCTACCACATGCATCTGAGTTAATTAAATTTCATATGTGCTCCAGCAGATGTGTGAGAGTGAGCAACTTAAGCAATCTTTCTCTTATGAGACCATCACTCAGACACTTCTATTCACACCCGCTCTGTTGCTAACACTTGCTTTTTAAGACCTCTTGGGAAAATAGAGAAACATGGGAAAATTTTCTAAAGTTTCAAGTTAAAAAACATACATGATCATCTCATAAAAACTGTAATCTTAATTCATACATATGGGGAAATAATTGCAGGGATAAAAACTCCATAACATCCTTTCCTCAAATTTGGAAAGGTTGATCAGATGTAACAGAATTAGCCAAATTAGTATGATGTATTATGACTTTTTCCTCTTATATGACTAGGTTTTGGGAGTGATGAATATCTCCCCTTTCTAACATGTAAAATATTTCTTGTAAATTTTATTTTACTGTTATTTATAATTAATTTATTCAGAGAAATTTGCCTCTTTTCCTGCTTGTGAATGAGCTCCAAGGAGTACAGATTTTCTTAATGATCTGCTCAAAACTATTTGCCATAGAGTATCTATGAAATAACTACTGGCTTATAGCTGATTCTTGAGCACTTTCTTTGAGTAGCAGAGGCTATCTCTAGACTGCATCCCTCTGTCAACAGAGGGATGCAAATCAAGCATATTGAAATTGCTAATGAAGCAGGGATTTAAATATCCGGTGCCTTATTAGCATAAATATGGCCGCTGCTTTTTTTCTAAACTGAGTTTTTTGGAAAAAACCTCAGCAGTCTAGATGCGGATCTGTTGAAGATAATGAATTTTTTGACAGATCCTGTAAACCTCATGGCTTAATGGTTTTGAAAACCACACTCTCATTGACATAGGTACACAAGTGCCATTGTTTATAATAGGAATTCAGTTCTTAGCACTTGGGCCCCATTAAAGCTCCCACCTTTATTGAAGCAAAAACAAAGAGTTCTGCTTGATGCCCCATTTTAAACACAATACGTAGAAATGCTGTTAGCTGTAAAGTAAGTCAGGGACTTGGGACACCTGCATTCCTGTCCTGCTCTTCCACTGACCTGTTGTGTGATTTTGGGGATAATCACTTCATTGCTCTGAATTGTTTCCTCTCCTGTCACTTGTCTGTCTCATATGTGCAGGCTGTAAGCAATTTTGGGACATGGTATCTTCCTGTTCTGTATACTGCTAGAACTGTGAAGCCTTAATCTTGCCCAGTATATTAAGGGGCTACTGTAGTACAAATATAGCATCTTGCAGTATCCATGTCAGTGATATTAAGGGTTTGTCTACTCTGAAAATACTACTGTAGCAAAGCTGCACTCCTGTAGCACATCAGCATAAACACGGCCTGTGCAAATGGGATAGATCCACAGTTCTTCCACCACCCCAATAGGCAATAGCTAGGATGGGAGAGGAATTATTTGGTTGTCCTAGCACTGTTTTCATGGGGACATACATCAGCTTAACAGTGCCACTTGGGGGTGTATTTTTCATACTCCCAAGCAACTTAATTATACCAACCTGATTTTCTAGTATAGACTAATCCTAAGAGTAAGAAAAATGAACAGTGTGTAGCTCTGAAGCAACATATGCAAATGTTTCTGTAACACACTTTCAGACATAAGGGAAACCCAGGTGGCACTATATTACTCTGTACATGTGTAGTAATGTTTATTGGCTGTTCTGGCCTGAAACATACCCACAAGGTTGTGCTTTACATTCTAAGTTTACTGAGGCAGAGACTGGCGATTAGTGAAAGGGTTTTTCCAATTCCATTGGACTGTAAACCAGCAGGGAGAAAACCCAATATTTTATCACAATGAAATATTTGACACAAATAAAAGAAGATGACTCTTACAAGACCAGCCACGATGTTTCTCTGCCCTCTGAGCCATTATTAAAACTATGGTAGATACTACTGCAGGCTTGCTCCACAGCACACTAGAAGCTGAATCACAATGAAGGTACAACTAGAGAGAAGTGTGTTCATTTAGTGTTTCTTAACAAAAATGTCCTGGATGGAAGAATGCTTTAAGCCTACTTACATGGAAAAAGGGCTAAAGAAAGATTTGTTGATGAAATAATTGATTTCATGAAGTCCTTCAGAATCAAAAAGGAACCTTCACTTTTATTTGTCATTTGAAAAGGGATCCAGATAACTAATATATCAGCTGCTTATGTCCTGCCATCTGAAGGTGACCATGATTAAGTTTTCTGCCTCTCCTTTCTATTATTGTGTGAAAGAGCATATCAAGAATGTCTGGGGAAAAAAAGATGATGGATCATGCGTACATTTTTTTATTTAACTTACCAAAAAACAAGTTAGCCTAGGTTTTTGATGACATTTTCCCCCAATGCATAAGCTCAAGAAGAGAGGAAGTAGGTTTTTTTTTTTTCACATACCGTAGAATCTTTAGACACTCAAGCTGAGACCTACCAATATCAGACTGTTTAGCCTATATCTGTATAATCACAGAATTGTTTACTAGTGTTTGATCCAGTATACTTCTTAACTGTTTGAAGCAATGAGGATCCAGTTTCTCTGAACCACTTCCACTGAAAACTTTCCCCAACATTCAGTTAAATATTATCTTTTATTCATTGTGTTACTCTTCTCTGCAGCTATATCTCTCCTTCCTTATAACTAAATTCTGTTACTTGCATTTAGTATTATATTTTTCCATGAATAGGTAATAGAAATCAATGGAAATGTTTATGCACAATGACCCATGCTATTGAATCTAGCTTCTACTATTTGTGCCCTTCAGTTATGTATACCTCCCCTCCTTTTTCATTGAAGTATCAAGGAACACATATTTAACTTACATTTAACTCTGTCCACAACCCATCCTTTCTAATACTTTTTCTTACTCTCTTCTTTCATTTATCAGGGTTTTTTTTGTAATATGGTATCAGAATTGGACATATTACAGATTATGTTGTAGCAGTACCATATAAAGGGAACTATTACTATGTCCCTGATGACCTAATGTTTCCTTATAGGCAGCACGAAATTATATTTGCTACCTTTTCTGCCCTATTGTATTGCATGTTCCAATCTATTGTCTATTGCTCCTAAATCTCCTTCAGCATTACTGTGTTCCAAATTTTACTTTCCCATTGAATAGCTCACAATGGATTGTCAGTTACAAGGGCTCTGTCCATTTTATTGTTAATAGATGTTAGAAAACTTTTCTTTTTACATTGCAGAATACTGCTGCTACCTTGAAATGTTCCTCAACATTGTATTGAATGAAGTCCCATGGAAGTAACTAGAATATATACACCAATTCTTTTTAATGAGAATTTACATAATATAAAAGCCTTTTGAGATATATTGTATGGTGAAAATAAAAAGATATGGTTGTTTGCATGATTAGAGCACTTTTCTGTAAAAGATGTGGTAGAGCTGGTTGAAACAGAGTTTTTTAAAATAGTTCCTCCTCCCCCTCTACTGAAAAAATTGTCTTTTTCCAAAACTGGTCATACTACTGATTTTTTTTTTATTTTTCTTATCAACATGATTATTGAGAAGCTTTGTATACCACAACTACGTTTTCAGTAAAATGAAAAAATATTGATAATAATATAGCAATCTCCCATTTCACAAAGAATTATTCTGTGTGAAATAAAACCATTTCCAAATATTTAGTGAGACATGTTAATTATTTAATCAGCTAGAAGGAGCAGTAGTTTGGGTAGGAGGCTTTTATTGGAAAATAACAAAACAAAAAACCCTCCAATCGCCCCCCTTCTCCCCTCCTCCCGCCAAACCCATCTGTCCTGGCATTCCTGCCCATCCATAGATCAGATAGATTATATTTACTCATCCTATACCATATATTTCCAGTATAAGTTGTAAAACCACTATCCTCCTGCAGACACAACTACTAGTAGTAGCAAAAGATAAGCTATATAGGCATAACAAACTAGGTTATAAGAAGAGGGTGATGTAGTGTGCCTGTAAGTCTCAATGTAATCAAGAAAGATACAATTTCTGAGTGGAGAGGACCATATTCTAGGATTTAACTCCTAATGCTGAGTAAAAGTAGAGCAGCCAGGTCATATTACTAGTCTCCTGCTTAGGAAAAGGACATAATGTAGGCGCAATATGACTCACAGAAAGAACTGCAGACGTGAGTCTGAATAGCTGCATCTCTAACTGCCTGATTTGCTCTCACAATTTATTGTGAGTGCAAAATCGTGAATCCTCAGTTTCTGAGCAGAAATTTATCAAACAATTCTCCTTAACATTTATCTTAATAAAAAGTTCAACAAGCGCTGCAGAAAGCAGTCTCTGGTTCTCATTCTGAACTGTATTTTAGCAAAATGTGTAAATGGAAAATGTTTTATCTTCTATTCTTCCTGGGATATCTATTTTCTTGTTCACCCCAGCGCATAGGTACTGTTTATTATAGCAACTTAACAAACTCCTTCAGTGTTTCTCTTATTTTTCTCCATTCCTATTTTATGTGACTGTTGGATCACTCACTGTATTTAGCAGTCTCTCTGCTGCACCTATCTGAAGCATTCAGATAAACTGCACAAAAGTGAAAGTGAGCCTAATGGTTGAATGTAGCACTAAGTGGGTGTTTGTTTCATACAAGCTTCCACAGGCAAATTGTCTAATGCATTGTTAGAATTTCTGGTGGTCACTGTAACTTTAATTTTCCTATTTTTCGCACTTTTCGCTGAAACATTTACGGGATTTAGAAATGGAAAGGAAGTAAGTTTCAGAATTTCCCTGCTATGTACAATCTACATATTCTCAGGTTTTAAATACTGAAGGATTTCCAGTTTGTAAGCTAAGTGGGATTTGTGTCTGAAGCAGCGAGAATTAAGAAATGAGGGTAAGAAAGGAGTAGTAGTTGCACTATTTCAGGAATAATTATTTTGTTGCCTTCTTGCTCAGTGGCAGCAGATCTGGGAGTTCTGAGGTAAGCTTTCTATTAGAAGAGAAGTCAGCAGCACAGGTTTAAGGGAATTTTGTCCTAGTCTCCTTTAATTCCTGTGATGACTAGAAGTACAGGCAGTCCCTGAGTTACGCGGATCCAACTTATGTCGGATCTGCAGTTACAGCTGCTAGTGCGCCTCCCCCCTCCCCCCCAGAAGACCAGGCTTTTCTTTGGACGCCCGTGGTAGAGCAGCTGGGGCGCTGCCGGTTGGTCCCGCAGCCGCTCTGGGCGCTACTCAACCAACCCGGCAGCACCCCAGCTGCTCTGCCCCAGGTGTCCTGATTCAGCCGCTGCTGGACAGTTTCAGCAGCGGCTGAATCAGGACGCCTTGGGCAGAGCAGCTTGGGTGCTGCTGGGTTGGTCCAGTAGCGCCGAGGAACGACACTACTGAAGCAACCCAGCAGCACCCCAGCTGCTCTGCCCCAGGCGTCCCCAAGTCAGCCACTGCTGAAACTGATCAGCGGATGACTACAGGAAGCCCGAGGCAGAGTTGCTCTGCCCCGGGCTTCCTGGAATCAGCCGTTGATCAGTTTCAGCAGCAGCTGACTTGGGGACGCCTGGGGTTCTTAAGTTGAATCTGTATGTAAGTCGAAACTGGCGTCCAGATTCAGCCTGTTGAAACTGATCAGCAGCTGATTCCAGGAAGCCCGGGGCAGAGCAACTCTGCCTCGGGCTTCCTGTAGTCAGCCGCTGGTCAGTTTCAGCAGCGGCTGAATTTGGACGCCAGTTCCGACTTACATACAGATTCAACTTAAGAACAAACCTACAGTCCCTATCTTGTACGTAACGCCTGTACAGAGAGGGCAAAAAAAAGCAAAAGGGCACACAAGCAGTTCCCCTTGAAGTAGCTCCAGGTAAGACTCCATGGTGTACAGCTCTGTTTTCAAAAAAAGCTATTTGTCTGCTCTTTCCTGAGAAAAATGTGTGCCCTACTGGCCACTAGTTCACTCATCCCTGAAGAAGTAACATGCCATGGCAGGTCTCATAATTGATCATAGACTAGGTGGAAGGCATGAATGTCTTTTAGTCAGACTATTCTTCAATATTCAGGAACCTCTCAGACAGATTCAGTTATCACCAGTGTCCACTTAAGACTACTATTCTACACATTTCCATCCAGACAAGAGGCTTTAACACACCCAGGATACGTCTACACTGCCTGGCTATTTCAGGATACCAGAAGTATCCCAAAATAGCTACCTCATGTCTACACAAGCCACCCGTTATTTCAAAAACAATTTCAAAATAACGGGCATACTATTTTGCCATCCTGGTAAACCTCGTTGCACGAGGGTTAAGGGATGGCTCGAAATAGCACGTTATTTCGAAATTTGGTGCTGAGTAGATGCACCAAATTGCAAAATAAGCTATTTCAAAATAGATTTGAAATAAGTTACACAATTTACATAGTGCAAATTGCGTATCTTTTTTTCAAGTTTAGGGTGCTGTGTAGATGCAACCCCAGTGTCCTTAACCATGCTGGTGAGGCTGTGATAGCCTGCTTTATGAGGTCTTTTGTTAAAGGCTTTTTTAATCCTTACTATGGAGACCTTTATATCAAATGATTGTATATCCATAATTCATAACATGCGCTTAATTACCATTTTGGCATAACAATATCTAGTTCTAACTCTAACCTTCCAGCTCATGCAAGTTTAATGGGGGTAAAATATTAAATAGATGAACACACCATGATAGCTTTTTTGGTAATAGCAAACCTTAACTAGGGAGCCATTATCTGCACATTCATTTTATGTGTCTGAATTTTCAGAAAAAAGGAAAAGATAAATGAGTAAAATATTTTCAGTGGCCTCCAGATCATTCTGTGCCATCATACTGTTCCTAGGAATGATGTTGTTGGCTATGCTTTACTATTCCCTTATCACGTGTTTGGTGTGGGTGTTGAAAAAGTGTGCCAACATTAGTTCTATTAATAAACATGTGACATGATTCAATTCCAATCGGAGCATTGCAGATGGATTTTGTATACACTTGGATCTCACTATATATATATATATATATATATATATATATATATATATATATATATATATATATATGAGGAAATTAAAAGGGATTTGGATTCCTTCAGTGCTCTGTTTAGTGAAAAAAAGCAACCACTGCTATTGTTCATTTGTTCCTCCACCCCCTACAAAAAACTAACCTTTCTACACAAAGCAGAATTATTAATGTAAACAGAAGGCATTGTCAGGAGGAAGAAACATATGGGAAGTGGTCCAATGCTGAAAAGACAATATAAGTATTCATAAATGCTGATTAGCTTTGAACGGCAACAGATAGTTTCTCAAAGTTATATATATAACTTTGAGAAACTATCTGTTGACGTTCAAAGCTTATATATATATATATATATATATATATATATATATATATATATATATAATTAGCTCCAAATAGTTTCTCAAAGTTATATATATATATAAAACTTTGAGAAACTATTTGGAGTGAGACTTCCAGCTTTTAATGAAGACACATTTTCAAGAGCTAAAGCTATTGTCATGCTTCTGGAAATATGATTTATGAAGCAACCAAGGCAGTTTTAGGTAAAATTGATTTTAAAGTAAGTATCTAGCTAACTTTGGGTATGTGAATGAGTGTAATGAGGTAAACAAGCTAAATCAGAGTCGATTTTGCATCCTTAATTTTCCTTTTTCAAGGGCTGAAGAAGATGGACATGTAATTTCTCAGCAGCTGCTCACCTGTGAACTCCTCATTACCCTAATGTGGTTAGATTCACACACACACAAAAATAGTCAATACTTTCTATCTGTTTCCACAGAAATCTTCTATTCTATTAGAAATCATAGTTTGTTAAGAGCTGATCCTGATGTGTAGTCCACTCTGTGAATGCATGCTCCATTTGCCTGAAATTAGAGAATTCTTGCTGGCAGTGGTCATTGGTCTGTGCCTGTTTCTTCACTGTCCTTGTGCTCTCTGTAAAGAGTAGCAGGAACTAGGATGACAAACCAATCTACTGCATGACCTGACTCAGAAAGTCTGTCCGGAACTGATCCTCTTCAAAATTTCCCTATAAATATTTCACATATGTCATTAGTATTGATGTTAGTTTTACAATTTTAGTACCAGTTAGTTTGAATCACAGCTCAGGGAAACTTTTGGTCATCTGGCAAAGGACTTAGACTAACCCAGGCTTCAAAAACTGTCATCTGCCCCCATTTCTTTTCTGTCAGTGATAACACCATCTTTACTGTCTTGTATGTCTACACTTGCACCCTCATTCGAACTAGGGATGCAAAGGTAGGCATTCGAAATAGTCAATGAAGCAGGGATTTAAATTTCCCGTGCTTCATTAGCATGATCTCGCTGGTGCATTACTCCGATCAACAGCTGTTTCGAAAGTGAAAGTGTGCGCCGGGACGTGTTAGCTCGAACCAAATCCCTTGGTTCGAACTAACGTTACTCCTCATTTTTTGGTATTTCTGGAACCACCACACCCTACATGTGATACCTCATACTGGTCTGATCAGTACCCCAAATCTATATGATTCAATAGTGAATCTTATCACCATTTCCCTCCAAGAGGCTAACCAGAACCTTCTAGTTCTATGGAAGAATAAGATGATGATCTGGATCTCTCAGTTCACTCGTACAGGCAGGGGTATAATCTTCCTTGCCAAGTGAGGCAGCTGCTCCAGCCTGTGTCTCATCTGGATAACCAAAACTGTCTCAAGAGCTACTATAAAGAATGATAGAAGAGATCCAAATCCCTTAAGAAGAGGTCTAGGACAAGGTCTTGGCCATCCTCCTGTCAATGGGGTCCAGCTGAGTAGCATGCCCATGAATAAAGCCAGGATGGACTCACAGGAAGGCTACGTCTAAACTGCAAGCTTTTTGTGCAAGAAGCTTTTGTCAGAAGACATCTTCCACAAAAACTTCTTGAACAAGAGAGAGTTCACACTGCAAAAACGCATCAAAATAGTGATGTGCTTTTGCGAAAGAGAGAATCCAGACTGCCTAGATACTCTCTTGCAAGTAAACAGTGATTGCTATGGACAGAATGGCTACCAGGGCACCTGTGCTTTTTCCTCTTCCCTCTTCTTGTGCAAAAAAACAGTCTTCCCCGTCCACACATACCTTTTTTGCGCAAGAGCTCTTATGTAAAAAGGCATTCTTCCTTTATAGAATGAGGATTACCAATTGTGCAGAAAACCTCTAATCTTTCATTTTACTTGCACAAAAACGTGCTTGAAGTGTGGATGCTTTGTGAGTTTTTGCAGAAAAATGGCAATTTTTCTGCAAAAAATCTGTAGTGTAGACATAGCCGAACTATACGACATAGCATGCTACCTGTGTACTTACCCAAAAAAGGGCAGAAAAGTAATACTTTGCTCTGGCTATTAGAGCACAGATTTCCTATCCTACCACAAATGTTTTGTTTGTCCAATATGCCAGAGAAAGGTCCAGAAAACAGCATGTTTGGGTCACATTAGGAAGCCAAGTGTTTGGACCTCATGGGCAGAAAGATGTTTACTCCCACCGCATCTAATTTGTAATTTCTAGCTATCAGGCCTGCCTAACCAGATGTTTGGGCTGTTGTGGTTTTCTGTGGTATTTTGTTTTGGTTTTGCTTTGTTTGTTTAAACTATTTCTAAGTTCCTGGATGATAAAGATGATGAGTGGGGCTTAGTGGTAAACATCATCTTTGCTCAGTACAGAATCCTACCGGAGACATGTTTGCCTCCCTCACTAAGGCTATGTCTAGACTGCAGGCTTCTTTCGAAAGAGGCTCTTTTGAAAGCATCTTTCGAAAGATCGCGTCTAGACTGCAGGCGGATCTTTCGAAAGAGAAATCCGCTTTTTCGAAAGAGAGCACCCAGCGAGTCTGGATGCTCTCTTTCGAAGATGGCCTCTTTACATTGAAGAACGCCTTCTTTCGAAAGAGGAACTTTCGAAAGAAGGCGTTCTTCCTCGTGAAATGAGGTTTACCACCATCGAAAGAAAAGCCGCGTTCTTTCGAAATAATTTCGAAAGAACGCGGCTTGAGTCTGGACGCAGGGGAAGTTTTTTCAGGAAAAGGCTACTTTTCCTGAAAAAACCCCTGAGTCTGGACACGGCTTAACAGAAAATGCAGCACTTATCATTTCAAGAGCGCTCATGGCCAGTTCTCCAGAGGCAAACCTCCTGCTCCCTTGGGCAGCTGCTTCTTCAAATACTGTGGAAGATTAGACAGGCCAGAGCAATGAATCATTCTCACTGCACTCCAAAAGTCCAGACAGTTCTGTTTCCCAGGTCTGCTGCAGATGTCAGCCTGGCCAGTCATCAGCAATCATCCCTACCCAGAACACTTGACTCAAGAGAATGGCAGGCATTTAACTAGGATCTCTTCACCTCATGGCTGTGTATTTGCATGGGAATCAGATCTACAATGCTCCTGTCCTGTACCTGCACATGCCATTCTCACTAATAAAAGAAAGGACTTCATCAGAAAATGTTATCTAGCCAACTGGAAGCATTTCTCCATTGAGGCTCAGTATATGCATCCTGAGATGAGCATTCCTGGTTTTTTGGTTTACCTCCTTAACATCACCAGTAATAAGACCAACTCTATGGGAACTTAATTTAGTACTTATTTAACTGTTACCAAGACTCCTTGAAACATCTGGCTACTTGTTCAATATTTCCCCTGTCTATGAAGGTTGGCTTTGTTGTTCCTCTTACCTCACTGAGAGAGGCACATGATCTGGGGGCCCCTAATGGTGGACTCTTCTTCCACAATATTTTGGAATGCCGAGGTCTCACTATACTATATACAAAATTCACCCAAAGTGGTTTCATATAAAGCAGACAATTCATATACCCGTGTTCTTCCCAAATCTTCATGTCTCTAACAAAGAGAAGAGACTTTGCTCCTTCAGTGTGAGATGAGGATTGACATTTTACCTACAGAGAACAATACACATCAGAAAATCACCTAAACTGTTTGGGCTTGTTCCACTATGGTGTATCTGTGGCTGTATACTTTATCAACTGCCACACTTCAAGAGATGCTTCTGCTTGATATTTGCAAGGTAACAACATGAAATGACATCCACACATTTCCAAAACATCCATTGTTCCAAATCTTCTCTGCGATGTTTCTCCTGGGACAGCAGTTTCACAAGTAACTGTACTTCCTGATGCCTTGCATACTCTCCCTTTTCTGAATACTACTTTATATTCAGCCACAGTGGAATACACATAGGGACAAACACTTGAAAAAGAAAGGGATATTATATGCCCTTTGTAATGAGTTTTTTGAGATGTGTGATCTGACAAGATTTCACTACTCATCCTCCTTCCCCTCGGTTTTACCATTTATGATTTATTGCAAGATGAGGAACTGGATAATCTTTGTCCTGAAGCCCTCTTATGTGCTTGCGTGGAGCACAAGGAGAATGAAGGTACAGGTGCAGACCAACAGACCCTATCTGCAAGAATTCTGTGGTCTCAGATGCATGGAGTGCTTGGGTACCCACAACAGAATACAGGTACGGGGTCCTATCCCAAAGAATTCCAGTCAGGAAGGAGAGAGAACTTCCCTAATCTCAGATGTTGCTTTGTGATAACTTGAGCTTTCGTGGGCACATCCCACTTCTTCAGATGACCCGAGTGTTGGATAGCCATCTCTTGACACCATCTACATGTTTTGTTAGTCTTTAAAGTTGCTACCAGACTATTTGTTGTTTTTTAAGTTTTTCCTGTTACAGACTAACTCGGCTACCCCTCTGAAGCTTTTGTGATAACTGTTGGAAATTGCTGATTTTTTAATGGTGTCCATTGTACCTGCTTTCTAGGGGCCAGGAATCTGATTTTCAATACTAATGTGAGAAGATCGGGGTAGAATACAATTGGCCTAATCATGGAGGATTATTTCTAGGTTAACAGTCCAGGGCATGGATCAGTAATGTGTGTAAACCATATTAAGGTCCCATCTGTATTTCAAAATGTACTCTTATGCATAAAAGAAAGTTGTCCACAACATCTTTCAGTATTCTAAATTTCACAGCAAGAAGCTCATACTTCAGAAAAAAAAAACCATAGCTCAAAATAAGGATAAAAAAAATCTCTGAAACGAGCTTAGTGTCCTGAAATGTCAATCACATCCAGCTTTTGACGGTATCAAAATAGGGTAACTTCAAAGGCATTATATGCCTGTACACTTAAGCACTTTCAATTCTGAACCTGAGCAAATTAGTGAGGTCTGCATAAAATTTAAGATGGTGTAGTTATCTAGCTACTTTCCATAAAGTATGGAAGATGGCTCAAGGCTCTTTTTTTTTTCTTTTTCACAATTTTGCTGCATTCTGCTTTAAATGTAATTGTATGCATGACTAAAAATAACTAAAAAAGCAGGTAACTTTTGCTGATACCACATACATCCATGACAAAGAAGTGAAGCACTATCTTACAGGTGGCTCTCTCTTTCTCTTCTGTTCAGCTCATCTCCCCGCTTAATATGGTCATCATTTATCACATCTCTAAGTTTCATCTTCCTGGGACAAAGCTTTTTGGATCATGGACCTTATACTTATAATTGATTCTACTGCAGTCCATCTGTGACTCCACTCTTAGGGTAAATCTACAAAGCAACATTATTTTAAAATAACTAGTGTTATTTTGAAATAACTTAGTCAGCATCTACACAGCAGGCAGTTATTTTGAAATAATGTTGAAATACTATCAAGCTGGGGGATTTCTTACTCTGACTCATGTAACTCTCATTGTGAGAGGTATAAGGGAAGTTGGAGGAAGAGCGCTCTGTTTTGAAATAAGTGCTGTGTAGAGCCTTCCAATTTCACAATAAGCTATTTCGAAATAAGCTACGCAAGTGACGTAGCTCAATTCGCGTAGCTTATTTTGAGTTAAGCCTTGCTGTGTAGACGTTCCCTTAGTAAGATAAAAATTCAGAATTCAGTTCTTTAACTTTCATTTATATTTGTGAGACTTCACAAAAGTGCCGGTCAATTTCTTTTCCTTTATATCTCCATTTCTTGCATTCATTTTACAGGTATATGAAATGATTTTATTAAATATTTGGGGGAAACTAGACCAAAAATTAATTTCTCTTCTACCTTGGTTATACTCAGATGTATCAGAGAATAATACCCTATTATTTTTCTGCACATGAGATATCACCAGTTTTTAGGATGGTACAAGGTACAAGGCTAAAGGATAACAGGACCTCCTTTCTCTAATTATTATTTATATATTTATTTGTTTTATAGTAACTCCAAGGCTGTGTCTACACTGGCATGAATTTCCGGAAATGCTTAAAACGGAATACTATTCCGTTTTCAGTTTTTCCGGAAAAGGAGCATCTACATTGGCAGGCTGCTTTTCCGGAAAAGCCCTTTTCCCGGAAAAGCGTCTGTGGCCAATGTAGACACGCTTTTCTGGAAAAGAGCCCCGATCGCCATTTTCGCGATTGGGGCTTTTTTCCGGAAAAGACTACTGGGCTGTCTACACTGGCCCTTTTCCGGAACAGTGTTCCTGAATAAGGACTTATGCCCGAGCGGGAGCAGAATAGTTTTTGCGGAATAGCAGCTGATTTTGTACAGTAGAGCATCGTTGCTTTTCCGGAAATTCAAGGGCCAGTGTAGACAGCTCGCAGCTTATTCCAGAAAAGTGGCTGATTTTCCGGAATAAGTGGCCCAGTGTAGACACAGCCCAAGTGTATTTCTATACTGCAACTACCACTACCTTGGGCTAGGTAGACTTAAAGTCTAAGTCTACAGACTCAAACCTGCAGTACAGTGCTAAAAATACCTGCACAGAGCGTATTGTTTTTTGTTTTATTGGGAGGGGAGGGGGGATTTTGGCACCCAAGATTCAGCTCAGGTAGGAATGTCTACATGGTTATTTTTAGCACCATAGCTCAGGCACGTAGACATAGTGCTGCAGTTTTTTCCTCCAGTGAGAAGGCCCTAATTCAGATCAGAGGCCCATTTTACTAGGCACATAGTAAGAGACAGTTTATCTTTTAAGTTCCAGTGTGAAGCAGCTTGGCACCAGATAGGGAAAGGATACAACTTGCATAAGATTTATTAGATTTCTTCCCTTTCTTTCAGGGAAGGTGCAGCTATTTTGTAGGGAGAGTATAGAACCAGGAGGAACTCTCACTGTGCTGCCTGTTATGTTATCAAGACTGAGAAATGATCTACACCAACAGCATACGCTATGCCTCCTAAGTCTAACAACAACAAGCCTGAGGTGACCTCTGTCACTGCACAATCTCCCAGGCTAGTCCAGGCTACCCACACATCTAACCCAAATTATTATTCATTATTGCTACTGTTATATTTCATCCCAAAGAAGGTACATGTTGCTGCCTAGTTTACCCGGACTTCAGGCTGAAGCATTGATTTTGTATGATTTGTGAGGTAGAGATTGCCACCTACTGTCATGCAAGAGTGAGTTCTTGCAGCTCCTTCTGTAGCTATACCCTCAAGGCCTCTCCACTAAATATTGCCCTGGTCTGAAGTCAGGAAATTTTTAATGGATCTCTTTTTTTGTTGAAAAATGCTAATTCATTGGAACCCACATTTTTTGTGGAAGATCAATTTAAAAAAAAAAGTTAGCTAGGAGGCTATCTCTGATGCAGGGTAGAATTTTTATTCAGAAAGACCCACTCCACAATAGCCAATAGAATAGCCCTTGGTGGAAAAGGCATTCACTTCAGATTTTGGGAGACCATGCTGTAGCTGAATTCTTTCTTTGAAACAGGTAGAGCAAAGATTTGAACTTTGGTTTTCAAACACAGAGAAGTACCCTATTGACCAAAATGTGATTACTCTGAGATGGGCTTCTCTTACTCTTCCCCTGCCCCCCCCCCCCCCCCCCCCCCCACACACACACACAAAATGTCAAAAATTCTCAGGTTTGTCCCAGTGCAATGGGGGAAAAAATCATGTAAAAAAATTCTGTAGGATGGGAAAAAAATTCCAACTCAGCTTTACTTCTGAGTTCTGAGAAGAGTACAGCATAAGATAAGATGGCTTTTAATAAATGGTAGAATCTCTCTTAGATTGTCAGTGTTTGACACTAAGGATCATTAGACTATATTTAATAATTTATCTTACTTTGAACTCATTAAGTTACACATTTCAATGATTTAATTAATGTTTAAAAGATATTGCATACATTTACTGCAAGATCATCTTTCCCCACCCTGCTCTTTCTTCAACAGTATCCTGCCTTTTTAGGGCTCTGTTTTGAGGCCATTTTGTATTCCATATATTGTATTCTTTGCAGAGATAATTAAATAAGCCATTATAATACCATCTGCTGTGAAGTACAGGCATGCTTTTTTGAGGAATGAATAAAGGAATTGCTTAATACTGACATTCTTTCCTCTGATAGAATCAAAATCTGAGAATGGTAAATTATCTGAAATTAAATTCAGACAAAGAACACGAGGTTGTCAGCACACCCACTTCTTTCCCCAATTGTATTTCAATTTTGTGCACCGCTAGAAGCTTATTAGTTGATTTAAAATACTTTAATGTTGATTCAGATAAGATGGCTGGCATGAACAGAATTCAGCTGAAGTTCATTGCTATTAAGAATATATATTGCTGAAGCATTTTTCATTCCTGAACTAATAGAAGTAGAATTAAATTATATGTTACTTTACTCATCACTTAGGGTACATCTACGCAGCAGGGCTAAAGTCGAATTAAGCTCTACATCTTCAGGTACATCAATTGCATAGCTTAAGTCAAAATTGCTTAAATCGGCTTTTGGCACTGTCTACTCAGCAGGAAGTCAAAGGAAGGATATTCTTCAACTTGACTTACTTCTTGTAAAATGAGGGTTACACGAGTCAGAATCTGAAGTCCTCCAGTTCAACATTATTTCAAAATAAAGGCTTGTAGATGTGCACTATGTTATTTCGGAACAACATCAGTTATTCTGAAATAACGCTGCTGTATAGACATACCCTTACTGCATTTATTAAGAAGTGTTATTCAAATGCAGTTTCTTATCTCTGCTCTCTTTGTTAAAGATGTGAACAGTAACATTTTAATTGTGTTCTTTTAGATTCATAACTGATGTATCACTAACGACTTGGACAGTGTGCGCAGCCATTGTACCACTGTGTTGGATGAAACCACTGAGTGACATGAGCAATATGTTGTTAACAGCTAATGGAGATTCTTCTTCAGTTGAAGTGATAGAGCATCTGCTCTAAATAAACAGAACCTAAGTTGTATTAAGATAAACCAAAACTTTGTTTCATTAAGGAGACATCAAGATCATGCCTCTAACCAAAACTTTTAACACTCTGGAAATAAGATAACATCTTCTTCTGCTGTTATTGTGATCATTAGTGTACCAAAACTCTTTATAAGGTTTGGACAGTTAAGAAAAAGCAACATGTATTTGAACTTCATCACATTCATGTTTTCACACAAAACCACAATGGCATCCCTGACTCTTGCAGCTGTCACATTCTATACATTGGGTAACTGCTTTGCATTAATATTGCAGAGGTTGCCATTAAAGTTTTGTGTGAGTACAAATCTGATGAAGATGGCATGATTTTGTTAAAGTGTTTTTGGTCTTCAAAGCATTATGTATATTAATGGCAACTCCATCCTGATGTTATCCTTATATTACAGATGGGATGGGAAAGCATAGCAGAAAGAGGTTAGAGGCCATCTTCATTATAAGTCCAAGATACGTTCCAAAGAACTTGGACTTATAGCAAAACAACTTAAAGCAGAGCCGTGGCTACACTTTACTTTCACTTTCAAAAGGGCGCGTGATCGGCACAGCGCCCGAGTGTGATTATGCAAATGAAGCCTAGGATATTTAATCCCAGACTCATTTGCACTTCCAAAGTACTTGATTTGCATCCCTCTGTCAGCAGAGGGATGCAGTCTAGACACAGCCTGGGTGTCATCAGAGAGAAAATAGTTACCAAGGTAAACCTCCACTTCATGATAGTCACCCTCTCCATTTAAAGGCCAAAATGTAAGAGGTTAGGGGATGTCAGATAATTAAAGGTTTATTCTTCAGTAAGGTGAAATGTATGAACTAAAGAGTTTACTATCCTTTTTGATTAGAGGAAGACTATCATACTCATTTGACTTCATTCCTGAAAAATCTTGGCCTTGAAATATATTTGATTAACAGAATATTCACTAATAGGTAAAGATGGGACAAAGCTAAATAATTCAGATATAGACCCAAAGTTCCCAACACCTGGATTTTCAAATGAGGGATTCTGGTTTGGGCCTCCCTCTAGGACAGCGATTCTCAAATATCATTGCACCATAATTCCCTTTTGACAACACAAATTACTGCATGATCTCAAGAGGGGGGGAATGAAGCCTGAGCCTGCCCAAGCTTTGTTGTGCTGGTGAGGGGGGAGGGCTGAAACCCAATGGTTTCAGCTCTGGGCACTGGGACTCAGGCATCATCCCCAGACTCCAGCAAGTCTCACACCTCCTACTGACCCCATTAAAATAGGATTGCAACTTACTTTGGGGTCCCGAGCCACAGTTTGAGAATAAGGGGGTGACAGTGAGGATCAAACTGTGCAAGTATCAAGAGCCAGTGGCTCCAGAATATCACCGAAGATGTATGCTTAGGTCATCACAAAAACTTTCTATTAGAGTTGCTGAAGAGATCAGGTTTGTGACTTTGATGTGAGAGAAAAATGTATGCAAGCAGACCATAGTGTCAACTCAAGCTAAAAGGAATTCATAAGCAGTGAATGAGTTGCATAAATAGAGCAGTAAAGTCTTGGTTTACAGACTCTAAACTCATAATTTTGCTACAAGTAAATCTCTTCTCTTAGCACCACAGAAGTACACAATTTATTGGTGTTGTTCTATTAAAGGCAATAGAGCTATGTGCATGCTGAGGATTAGGTCCTTACACCAAAAAAGGGGTGATCCAAACACATTCACATTTTTGCAGTTTTAGGAACATAGCTTTATTAATCAAGGCACTTTTTAAGTGCTTGTTGTGATGGGGTGGACTAAGCCGGATACCTTCTACAGGAGGCCAGAGGCCTTGCCACACCCCATCCCAATGAGAGGAGCAGAAAAAAGGTGCTCCAGGGAAGATAGATTGGCTGTTGCAGAGACCCATATAAAAGAAGCTGCTGAGCTAGGTCCTAGCAGTTCCCACCTGAAGTCAGACCTAAGGGGTGACTGGGAGAACAGTGCTATGGACAGCTCCGAGTGGGAGCTGGACTTCAGACCTAGTCAGAACCAGGTACAGTGGCTGAAAACTAGCCAGCAAGCTAATGGCAACCCTTGCAGAACCCTGGATAGGGAGGACTAGACTACAAGGCTCAAGAGAAAAGGGCTGGACAGAGCAGCTTCCCAGGGAAGTGGCCCAGGGAATGTGATCACAACCAATCTCTTTGAAAGTCAGCAAGTAATTTCTACTTATAGGCCGGGACCCAGAGGAGTGTATGGGCCTGGGTCCCCCCACAACCTCCAGCAGCCACAACAAAGGGTAAGAAGAAGTCTGGTCCCAGGCTACATACTGGACACTTTCTCTCCTGCGGACAACTGGGTAGAAAGACTATAAGACTCCCCTCAGCCACTGCGGCGTGCTCACAAGAAGGGCAGAGCCCTTTACACTTCTATACACACTTTTTTATCATAGCTATATCTATTTAGGAAGGGGAATAAGCTATATAGTTATAAAGCTATACCAGTAAATCTGCATCCATACTAGTGATTTATGTTACTCTAGTAATATCTGCTTTTCGGCAGATAAATTATACCATTACAAAAACTAGACCAGCGGGCCCTAAATAGAGTATCCTGTCTTTAGTAATGGCAGCAGATATTTGGAGATACAAATGAAGGCAAAACAAATCCTTTGTATTTACCCTATTGTGTACTACTGTGTCTGGGAAGCAGGGTCTGAGATATTCTTCTCCTGTGATTTCTGCTGAGGCTTTAAAGCATAAGATTTGACTTCGCTTTATTTAATTTTATATGTTTATAGATACTAGTTGATGAAGGATTAATTCCTCTCTACTTTGTGGTTTCCTCTTCTGATACATAACTTTGTACTCAGCCAGCATATTTTCTGTGAGAATTGTACTCCAGGATGGTGTGTCCTCTGAGTTTAAGAGCAACTTTTCATCACATTTTTGTACTCCTTGCCTTTTCACCTTATTTCAGAATAAAGTGGTGTGTAATTTCCCCTACAGTCATGTCAATACTTCATCCAATAGGTTGTATTCAGCCCAGTGTGTGTCTGTTTGTATACACAGCAGACTGAATAAGATCTATCTGTCTATAAATGGTGTATCAGAGGAAAGCACAAACCAAAAAAAGTGTTTAATATTGACCCAATTAATCAGTGTCTAAACAAGGTCTAGTAAAACTACTAAACACACTTAATTAAATTACAGAGCACATTACTCTGAGAGCATGCTTAAACATTTCTATTTTCAATGGATGTTTCTTTCCAAAGAACTCCAAGTGTGGCTATCTGATTGAGACGTCACTCTGACAAAAGGGAGTCGACAGATCCAGGGTCTCAGCTGGAAGGAACAGGCCTCCGGGCAGCCAGCCCTCAGCACTGCCTGGATCACAGTGCCCTCCTCTCCTCCTCCCCCTGCCTCCCCACAGCCCTCAGAACTCCCTGGAGCACACCACGTGGTGCTTCAGCAGTGATTTTAAGGGCCCGGGGCTCTGGCTGGATGCTGCTATCATTGTAGCAGTGGCAGTGGCCGTGTGCCTCAGACCATTTTGTATTGCTGAGCCCTGGAGCAGTTGTCACCTTTCTCTGCCCCACCCCCCACCTACAGATCTAATAAATACCTGTTTACCAGGCATGTACTTTTGCCATAGTCCTACTCTCCGGAAAACTTGGCCTAGAGAAGCCAATGTATTTCTACTAGAGAAAACAGGGTCAGGACTTTGGGGTCACTCACATACAGCCTAAATGTCCTGTCTCATGTGAAGCCTTGTCCTTTGAAAACTCCCTGTGGTGAAACACTGATGGAGTTTGGATGGGAGAGGTAAATATGAGGCTATTTGAGCCACAACTCTACTGATATAGTAGCTATGCTCCCCCAGGAAGTGGAAAACAGCAACAACAGGGGCGATAACAATCTTATTGCTGAAGCAGCAGCCATACTGTGACTTCTTTTCAGCTCATAAGGAGAATGCCTTCCAGTTACTACCTCCCTGAGGCCTTCAGAAAGTAGCCAGACCTATGGGCTAAATTGTTGATTTCATGATTGCTTGGAAAAAAGAAAAAAATTGGCAGATATCTATGGAAGTTTGTTTATCTTGAACTAAGAGGTCACTCTGTGAATCATAAAAATCCCTAGGATGAGCAAATTCTAGTCTGACAGCAGGACTATACGATTTAAACTAGTCTACAGAGTTGAACTTGTTTATGTTCCACTTACTACTTGCAAAGTGGAAGTTGACTCTGTGACCCAACAACTCAACATATAAAATACATAAGATGCTATCTTGCGGTGGTCAGAGTCTGAATGGGGAAGTCTGCTTCTCAGAGGGACAGCATGACTGACTTTGGGGAACATTGAATATAGCATGGCTAATGTATTACTTCCCAACTAGTGGTTTCAGGCTGGCCTATTGTCCTTAAATCTAGTCTCTTCCAAGAGCCCTACACAACAAACCAAACCAAGCCAAACCTACCAGTTAAAAGTCCATCCTCCTTTTGCTCATCCACAATAACAATTGAAGGGTGTCAGCCCACCAAGGAAGACTTAATTCCTTAACTGCCCTTGCTTGCTCTCTGCTTGTGAAATAGTGTTTCACTTCAACCTCTTTTCTTCCTACTACCTCTTTTCTTTCTACTGCAGTGATGTTACTAGAGACCACTAATCATTGTAGCACTGGGTTCTGCTACCTCAAGAGGTTAGGTTGTGGTACTTAACTGAAACCCTGGGTAATGGACTGTACTATCATACTCTACCAGGGGGATTCTGGAGAGGAATTATGGCTCAAACTGCTCTAATTTTTTGGAGGATTCGCCATTGAACTTTTCTTTTGCCCAACCAGTGCATGGATCCTGGATCTTGAAAAAAGGCCTTCCGAAGGGAGGGGGCAGCAATATTGGTGTGACTGCATCTCCCCATTTTCTGCAGACAAATAGAACTGGCACATAAATCTGAAAGGCAATCTCCAGCAGCTGCTTGATTTCTAAAACAGTTGATTGCTATTCAGAGTCTTAATTAAGTAGGTAATAGATGGAATAAACAACTTTCAAGTAACTTTAATGTGGAGTTGTCTGCTAAGAATTTTAGTTTATGATTTTGGACCCTGTTCATATCCAAGGGTGGGAGAATCTTTTATTTGGAGGCCTTCTTCATATAATTAGAAAAGATGAGAGAGACAAAGAGATATTGCTGGGTATTGTTCCTGTTGGTGAATGAAAGCTCACACTGTCATGGTAGAAAATACATTTAAAAAATTGACTTTCCATGCAAACTGAGTGTAGATTTAATTTGTGGAAAATGGAAAGATCTCATACAATGCAAGCTAATGTTGTAAAACCTACTGTATTCAATCATCCCTTAAAAAGATTCACAAGAGAAAGTTGCTAATCTGTACTTTGTTAAAACACACACTTCATGACTCTTACATATGAGTGGCAATTTCTCTGCGTGCTTCACAGTGACTATTTAACAGCAGAGTGCTGGAAGAAAGTCACCTGTTTATAAAGGTTATTTTACAAGCTATCCTACAGCACATTTACCAGATGAAAAATTAACAAAACATCAATGCTGAATCCTTACTTTATTTTGTTAATTGAGGGACTAATTCACAAAAGCAACCTGATCATAACAGCTATTCCAGTTATTAGTGTGAACTAGCAAGATTTTGTATTAAGAAAATGAAAACCAGGAATTGAAAAACAAGTTTAAAGTGATGAAAATATACTTAGAAAACATTAGATTTTTTAATGTTCTTAAACTTGGAAGAAAATTAATTAAAAAGAGAACCTGACAGTTAAGTATCTTTATTTTCACATTTCACTTCTGTTAATTATTGCACAAAGTAAATTAAACATAGTGTAAAGAGAAAAGGGATAATGACTCAAAGGCAATTAAAGATTCTGAAGGCTATACAGTAATTATGATTATTTTCTTTGTGAAGATAAATACTCTCATTTTCCAATGTATGCTAGGTAATTAAGTCCATATGTAATTATCCTTCTCTTATCATTCATGTTCAATGGGACTTTGTTTTAAAAATATCAGGTAAGGAGAAAGTGTAATTGTATGCAATGGGACCCTCTTATATTAAAATAATGTTTTTAATGACTTCAGTATGACAGTGGTTCCAAGTCTTTATTATTCCTGGAGTCATTTGAGAGGTATTAGCAGTTTATCTCCATTTGTCTCTCACCTACATACCTGGCATAGTTACTGCTCTCTTCTTTTCTCTGTACATTTTTCTTATTTTGTAATTTTTATTTCCACCTTCATAATTGTGACTCTGACAAACCAGGTGTCAGTCATGTTAAAGTCCCGAGTTAATACACAGCTGGAATCATTGTCTCATCAGTTTGTTAGTATTGTTAAAATACGTGTTAGCATTATAAGAATGTGTTTTACTTTATTGAATGCTTGTGAATTGTTGCCTGCATTATTGTCACTTACTGCATTTGAATCCCATACTATAAAGTAATATTTGAACATGTGCATTGTGAGGCTTTGTGACTGTGTAAAGCACCATAGAAGAGAGAGACATCAATAAATGTTAAATGTTAGTGTCCAACAGAAGCAGTTATATCCTGTACATCAGGGAGTGTCTATTGACAACAGAGGGACTATTGTAAACCAACTAAGAGGACAAAATTCTTTGTTGATCTGCTTTTCCTCCCCATAAAATGAGTCACGCAACTGGATTTCTCCATCAGCCAAGTTTGCACCTCAAAACACGTGGGTTAAAAACCCTTAACAAGAAGAAGCTTTATCTCTATGCTGCTTGGACTTTGAGGGGCAAGGTTTTCTTGGCATAAGTAAAAAGTCCCAAGTGCTTAGCCTGGGTTAGCCCTGAAGGACATATAAGTTTGTTATAGAAACTTCTATTACCTTTTGAAATGTAAGAGTCATACTCGTTTGTTTTTCTATGTTTACTTGCTTTAACCTCATAAATAACTCTCTTTTTTTCCTTTGTCTACTTAATAGTTTATTACAGAACCTTTTTCTGAAAAATAACTGCAATGTAGACATAGCTTAAGAAAAGGAATTTCAAAACTGGAGTGAAAGAGACTAAAATATATTTCCCTCGAAAATGAACAATGAAAACCAGAACATCATCAGCAATAAACAGTAAGAGTCTCTGCAAGATCTCAGCTAATTCTTTGGGTTGCTGCTGGATACAGTTCCAATCTAAACCATTACTTCCTCTGCATTGTGAAAGAATTAGACTGTGGGAGCTTTGTGTGGCAAATGCCCACAGCACTTGTGCGTTTTAATGATATTCGCCAGTATCTCAGCCTTTTGTTACGCTGCAGTGCACTAGAGTGCTACATTATGAAATGCAATTCAGAAGGAAAACAACACTTATGTAACTTTAACAAGTTGAAAATCCAGAGCTCCAGAGTCTCTGTTAATTAGCATCACTGATGAATAATCACACCTATTATCCCTCCAGTATGAAGAAGTTCCACATTTTCATTAAGACTTGGGAACTGAGATTATAACCAACACAGAGCCACAGATCACCTTCAGAATGCAAAACAAAGGCTAGCTGTGTTTAGGATACTAACAGGAATATGATCTAGCACAGGGGTCCCCAACGCGGTGCCCACGGGTGCCATGGCACCCGCCAGGACATTTATGTGTGCCCGCCTAGTGACCAGGGCCGGCCTGAGCCATTCTTACACCTTGGACCCTGGGTGCCCGGCGCATGCGTGGCCCCCATCCTGGGTGTGCGGCACAAGCGCGGTGCTGCCTCCAGATGCGTGGCGCATGCACGGCCCTACCCCCGGGTGCCCAGCAGCCCCAAAAGGTTGGGGACCACTGGAAGTACATTATTATTGGTTCCATAAGCAACCAACCAAATGCTTGGTCCCAATGCTGGGACCTATCAGATCAGAGGTCTATGAACAGTTAACCAAGTGCCTTGATTCCTGTGAAGATGTGGAGGCTTGTCAGACACTCTTCTGGGGCTGACATACATTGAGAGATGAGCTCTGTGGATGAGTCTAAAGGAACTAGGTCTTCCCAGATCCAGGCCATGGTAAGTAAACATTGGGGAAAAGCAGACATTGCATTCTGTACTGTTAAAACAGGTTTTCTCTGAAAAGCTTTTTGTTCCAGCTAGACACTTTCCTCTAAGAAGACTTTTTGATTACTGGATGTTACTATCACTGCCCCAGAGGGAATAGAACAGTAAGGTTAAATTGCAGAGCTTTTAGTGTGCAGGGGACTACAACCCAACAGCACCTAATTTGAGAATGAAAGAATCAGGTTAACACCTCCAGAGAGGTGACAGCACAAGGCCTGTCAGAAGGACTATGGTGGACTAGAGAGGTTCTGAGGTACAATTTGGTAAACTGGACAGTGCTACTTAATGTTAGAACTATGCAGTTATTGGTGTCTATTGTTTGTGCCACTCATTGCTTCAGAGGGGAGATAGCGGGGAAATATTATTTGCCCTGTTTCATGAACTGAAATCAGTGTTCATTTTCAGAAGCAGGTAATCATCTGGAAACAGCCTGTAGGGTCAGGTCATGCCTTGAGCTTTTATTTTCTAGACAAGTATGATGTCATAAAATAAAGAAAGAAATATCACTGGATAAAGTTAACTCAAGATTGTTTTCCATGATTTATTATCTTTGATGTAGGTTGTTCTTTACATATTTTAACTCCTAGTCTTGATCATAGTTTAAAAAGACAGGTATTGTCTGCTCTGACAGTAATCCCACTATTATACTTATAAAATAAATTTTCTATGAAACATATAGCGGTATGAAAGATGTATAATCACTAAAAACAAGAACAGAGATTTGCCTTTTTTTGAGTGTCTGAGACAATATTGAAATAAAATGTAATACTATACAATATTGGTGTCTTAATTAATATCCCAAAGAAGTTATTTAATAAATGGTTATGCTACTGTAGTTGCGTAATATATTAGCTACTTCTATAATTTTGAAAGAAATACCCTGTTTGTTTCATACTGATACCGCCAATAGGCCATACATATTTCTGGACTTCAGCACAATCACATCCACTATTATGCAAATAGGGTTTGACATATGAAATTGATTTTAAACCAAAAAATAGTTTCCCACAGTGATTAAATAAGTTTAGAGTTTTTATCACACTTTACTCAAGATCTTTCCAGATATGCTTCTATACATATATGCACATATGGACCATAAACTTAGTGATCAATATGTCCTTTCAAAATTACATTTGTAAATCTTACATTTATTGATATACAAGCAAGAACTTTCCATATGGGATACCTATAATTAGATAATTAAATCCATGTTTATATACCATTGTTTAGGAACAAAATTAAAAAGCCACTGATTCAGAAGTACTAGGAATTAGCAGAAGCTACTGACTTTATTAAGTGGTGGAAGAACTCATTATTTCTGAAAGGTCACTTTTATCCATTCAATGTTAGGCACTAGAGTTTGAAAGTTTAGCTACCTTGCATATTGATTCAGAATAATCAAAATTTAGATTTGGCCATAAGATAAAAACACCCCTTCTGGGCATCTAAGCCATTCAAATAACTAACGTCTTTTCACAGTAGTTAATTCTGAGACCTAACCGTAATTGTTTTGCCTATAAGGGTTAAAAGCATTGACAGTAGGTCCTAGAGAGTGCCCAGGAATGCTAGGAAAGAGCACAGCCTGGGAAGACATGGATTAAGGCAGGGAGACAGCCATAGAAAATCCACTAACATCCATCTGAGGTAAGGACTAAATCTAGAAACTACAGATAGGTGAATAGGATAGGGAATGTCTAGTCAGGCATGATCAGATATTTTCTTTATTTTGGGGTTTATGTGACTTCTCTGTACTCTGTATGTACTCTGTATATGTAACTACCCCCTTACAATGTGACTTTTCAAACTTAATTACAGGGAAGCATTTCTGTGTTTTTAATCCGGTTTCTTTTAGTTACTCTGTAGCAACCAAACAATGTTACACCAAATATGTTTTCTTGTTGTTGTTGTTGTTGTTACTAAAAATCATCTTTTTTAAGACCATGATCTGATTCCTAGAAGATGGGAGGTTCTGAGTATATATGCCTAAGACTGCAAAACAAAACAAATAAGACAAATTAAAGTTTTCAAGCTCTCTCCAGAAGGAGGGTCAAAGCACTTGAGAGTACCTCACAAGAAGGAATTCCCAAGAGCATTTCCCTGGGTTTTCAAAGGAGTTTTTGCATTTGCATGGTGGTAGTGATACCAAGCTGAGGCCATGGAATCTGTGACCTTGGGGAGTATTTAACATGCACCGTTAGTAGCCAGGTATTTTAATGTTGCTTGTGAGCCCCTGCCTTCTGCACTCAGAATGCCAGAGTGGGGAACAGCCCTGACACAATTGCAGGGATTTTTTAAGCAAATGAAGAGAAATTTTTATTTAAAAATCTCAAAGACTTCTTTTTAACTTGGCAATTCTTATCAAGAAACCTTAAGAACAAAAATAATGACACCTTTTTCTTTTGATATCTCATTTAATGTCAGCCATGGACGTGCACTTTTTTTGTTATACTTCTAGTGCCCCAGTACAATAAGTGGGGAAGAGGAAGAGAGCAGGGAGGAGGAGCAGTTTTGGTTCCACCCAACCGCTTTGCTAGCCAGCATATAAGAGGGGGTGGTAAATTGATGCTGGTACAGGTTTGATCATCATAATATGTTACTACCTTTTGGGTGCAGAAATCACTGTATCTGTAAATGTAGATAGTGTTTTTTATATCAACTGTGTCTTCTTTTTAGATTACTTTGAAATCCAGACAGACTTTGTATATATTCACAATTGCCCATTGACATGCAAAATGAGAAAAACTTTCAGTTTTAAAGAAAAAGCCCTATCAATCTCTAAGGGTATGTCTACACTGCTAGTTCAGACTCAGTGCCCACGGCTACACGCGGCACGGAGTAGGTATTCGAACTACCAGTACACCTCATTCCACAAGGAGTAACGGTAATTCGAATTAGAGAGCCTAATTTGAACTACCTACTCCATGCCACGTGTAGCCGCGGGCATGGAGTCTGCACTAAGGGGGATTTAAAAATGGCAGCGCCCAGCAAGATGCAAATGAAGCCCGAGATATTTAAATTCCGGGCTTCATTTGCAACTTCGAATGCCTACATTAGCCACCCTAGCTTGAACTAGGGTGGCAGTGTAGACATACCCTCACTCTCTCATTCTCTCAATTTACCTGTTCAGTTATTTCATCTTAGCTGATTACAAGTATTTCCAGCAATACCATAGGGCATCTTAACTGGCTGCAAAGAATCACTATGCTCTTGATGTTTCATTCAAAGAAGCATGTACCTTATAAATGTAGATGGAGATGAGTAAATGTTGAAAGATGAAGGCAATATAAGGAGGCTAAAAAGTCCTAAAAATGTTCAATTGTTTTAAATAGGGACTGTTACTAGGCACATTTTCATACTGAAATTCAGTTATAAACATTGCTGTCTTTTCTCTGATTTCACATTTGTAGATGTTTTTATCTTGCAGGTGATATTCCTAATAGCTGAATATGCTCCCGGTAAATCTATATTAGCTTTTAATTCAATTCTCCTTCCCCCTCCCATCTTCCCTTATTATTTTAATTTGTTCTCAAATAGTAATCTTTCCATTTTTTCCTTTTCTTTCATCAATATTTTCTAGAATCTTAGCACTTGAATAATTTATCTATACATGTAACATAATGAAACATTTCCAAAGTATTATTACCCAAAATGGTATTATCCCATTTACTCTACAATGTTTTAAACATGTAATAAATTTTGGTTTGCTTTTTAAGGTGACATATACGGTATCAGTCATATCATATTGTGTAATTATCTTCCAAGCTGGCAATAGTCCAGCAATGAAGAAAATATTCTATAGTTGATATTAGTGGCAGAGAAAGCTTGGGTGGGCAGTTCAAAGAAGATAGTGTGTTATGAGCTGGTGCTGCCATCTCAATCTGATTCCCCAGTTGTGTAGTTTAACCACAACACATTCTTGTCTTCCTCAACAGGCAGGTTTTCAGGGATGCTCTCCTGTCAGGACAAGATGATTTTGAAGGCCAATTGTTGGTCAAGCAAGGAAGCTAAAATTTAGGTGAGTGGAGTTGAATGCATTTGTAAGTCAATGTACTACCATGTAGTATAGCATGTGTGTATGCAGTGTCGTAAACATGCATTGTCAATGCTCAATGTAATTTGACTTCTTGTGGTACCTTCAGTAAAACCAATGCACTGCAATGCAGAATTCACATCCTTTTGCCACACCTACCAAGGCAAAGTCTACTATGTAAATGTAGCAGTCTGGAGATCAGATATATTTTGCTTTTGCACAGTGACTAAACCAGTTATAAAAAGATTTTTTTGTTCATTTCTTTACCTTTCAGTGTTTGAATTTCTATTAAATGTAACTTGAACTTTGCATTTCATGCATGGGTTCATTTTTATTATAACTATCAACTACAACTGCTTGCCTTTAAGATATTGATACATATTTAAAATCTCAAGCAAGTTTTTTTCCATTTGTTGTAGAGTCCCTTTAAATATGTCAAGTCATATTTTTTACATCAGGCCAAAACGGACTATTCTAATAATCCTATCTGACCTCCTGCACACCAGAGGTCAAAGAACCTCACAAAGTCAGATTTGAACTTGGTTTCAACTATAGCTTGTCTTGCCGAAAGATACCCATTCTTAAAGGCTTTAGGTAACAGTAAATCCACTACATTCCTAGCTGACTAGTTCCAGTCGTTAATTGCCTTCACTGTGTGTCTTAATTCCTAGTCACAATTAGTCTAGTTTCAGTTTCCAGTCATTGTGTGTGTGCCTTTTACTGCTCGATTACAATTGTTAATTCTTTGACATGTTAAAATGAATTTATCGTTACAGAAGTTCTGTATTGGCTGGTCCAGTGTTTGAAAGTACCATATAGGTTATTCATATTGGGACTATGAGAGGCAGAAAAGGGAGGTAAAGAAGAGGTGGTCAGAAAATGAGGGCAGTATGTGAGTTTCCCTTATTATGTGGGAATTCAGTAGCACAGCTAAGAAAAGAACACAGCTCTTCTGTATCCAAGCTAGTCTTGCACCCTACACCACACAACCTTTCCAGTCCAGAAGACACAGAAACTTAGTCCTCAATGTCAATCCATTCTTTAAGATAGTCTATTTATTTTCTGAGAGGATTGGCATCTATATCAGCAATTCTCCAGGTGTATTTTTTTTTTTGCTCTGTCCCCCCACCCCTTTGCAGCTTCATGTTCATTGCACACCCTTCTCCTTCTAAGCAAGAGTATTTCCACAGACATTTGAGGTCCTGGAGGCCATCCTGGCTGGGGCACCTCAATTATTCTTGCCACATAAGCATCCCTGCCGAGGGCACAATCTGAACACTCAGTTCTCAAAGGAGCTGTCTCCTCTACTTTCCTCCCTGCCCTGGCATCCCCTCAGAATTAAGCCTAACTTCAATATCAGGCAAGTTGTTAGAAATTACAGTAAAGAACAGACCAATAGATACAGTTTGTTGGGGGAAAAAGTCAACACAGTTTTTGTAAGGGAAATCATGCCTCAGTGAGTCATTAGAATTTGCTGACAGGGTAACAAACATGAGGACACAGGTGTGCAGTGGATGTAATATTTTTGGACTTTCAGAAAGCCTTTGATAAGAACCCTCACCAAAGGCTCTAAAACAAAGTAAGCAGTCTTGTGATAAGGGGGAAGATTCCTTCATGGATCAGTAACTGGTTAAAATATAGAACAGAAATGTTAGGTCAGTTTTCAGAATAAAGAGAGGAAAATAGAAAGGTCTCCAAGGGATCTGTACTGGGGCCAGTGCTGTTCAATATATTCATAAATCATCTGGGAGAAGGGTAAGCAGTGAGATGGCAAAATTTGCTGATGATATAAAATTGGTCAACATATTTATGTTCAAAGCAGACTGTGAAGAGATACAAAAGAATCTTGCAAAACTGGGTGACCGGGCAACAAAATGGCAGATGACATTCAATGTTGATAAATGCAATGTCATGCACAGAAAAAGTTCCAACTATACATCCAAAATGGTGGGATCTAAAGTAGCTGTTACCAATCAACAAACAGATCTTGCAAAAGCGACGAGGAGTCCTGTGGCACCTTATAGACTAACTGAAGTGTAGGAGCATAAGCTTTCGTGGGCAAAGACCCACTTCGTCAGATGCATGCATCTGACGAAGTGGGTCTTTGCCCACGAAAGCTTATGCTCCTACACTTCAGTTAGTCTATAAGGTGCCACAGGACTCCTCGTCGCTTTTGCAGATTCAGACTAACACGGCTACCCCTCTGATACTTGACACCATGCAAAGAGATCTTGCATTCCCAGGAGCTGGAACAGAAGGTCCTTGGGCTCTCCAATAACCTTTTATGAAGATTTAGTTATTGCCTAATCTGCAGTACTTAGACAATGACTAAATTGTCAATATATTCTTTAAAATATGGAAGTACCTATGCTTCTAAATAAATACAAAAGTATCTACAGCTCTGCCTGACAGCCACTAGCCCAGGTAACTACTACTGAGATAGACACTGCTTTTTCACACTAGTTGAAGGACTCATAGGGGAACACAACATATCTATGTCAACCCCATATGTGGAAGAAGAAAGAGAGGTGGTATACTGGAATTTTCACCATGGCTCTGCTCTGAACCTCACCTGGTATCATCACTTGATATTGCCTTCACAATTTAGTCAGGTTGTACTGAATTTGGAGATCTACAGTCTCTCCTGTTTTATCTTGGCTACTGATATCATACATCAGTTCATTCCTATGTTCTGGGAAGGCCAAAGTTGTGCTTTATCTTCCTAGTTTTTAGTAGCACAGGGAGAATTATACTCTCCCTCATAACTTCTGGTCAGAATTTAGAAGGAGTTCTATCTTGTTGGTAATCGCTATTTATTCACTGCTTTAGCACCATTCCCCAGATATCTAAGTTGTGATATTAATTTGAACTGCTTTAAAGCAAAGCCCAGTGGGTCAAGATAAGCCATTTTTTAAAGACAAGAAGTGGGAAAGGAACAAACACCACAAAAGAACAACTAGTAAAATGGATGGCCAAAAGATCATAGATTAAGTGGTCATGAAAAACGCAAAGGAGGCCTCTGTTGGATGCACTCAGGGAGTATCACTTGCTGCTGAGCCAGTCCAGATAGAACCTTAAAGCAGAAAGTAATATGTCAGCCTTAATTGTATTGGAGGAACACAATTGGGGTACGTCTACACAGCAGGCAGTTATTTCGAAATAGTGTCAAAATACTGTCAAGCTGGAGGACTTCTTACTCTGACTTCGTACTCCTCATTGTACAAGGAGTAAGGGAAGTTGGGGGAAGAGTGATTTATTTCAAAATAAGTGTTGCGTAAACACTCCCAATTTCAAAATAAACTGTTTTGAAATAAACTATGCAATTGAAGAAGGTCAATTTGCATATCTTATTTTGAGTTAAACCCTGCTGTATAGACACACCCTTGGGGAATATCTAATTAGATTATATGTTGTCCAAGGCAGGGGGGAGTGTTTGTATCTGTTTGTGTATGCCTTGCTCAACGAGGCCCTGATTTTATGTCTGAGGCATTACAATAAATAATAATGGAAGAGATGGCTACTTGAGTACCTCAGATCTGGATTTGTTGTTGTTGTTGAACAAAGCAAATGAATTTGCAGATGATGACATATATGCATGGTACAATGCAAAATCCAGGAAGCTAAAGAGCTGATGGGAAGGAATTCAGATCTGATATGCAGTGACTGACTGAGTCATTAGGGATATTTTGGGTCATTGAATATGCGTTCTTCTCACCTAGGCTATGTCTAGACTACACTCTATTTTCGAAAGTGGATATGCAAATTCCATAGGATTCCTATGGAATTTGCATATCTTCTTCGGATCTCATTTTTGAAAGTGGATCTTTTGAAAAAAATGTTCTTAAAAAATGAGGTTTACGTGGTTTTTTCGAAAAAGGATTTTTTCCAAATAAAACCGCATCTAGACTACTTTCATTTTCGAAAGATCTGCGGAATTTGCTTATCCTCTTTTGAAAATAGAGTGTAGTTTAGCCTTATCCCTCCTGTATCAAACAAGAACAACTGTAATACACTACTCATATTCTTGTCCAATCTCAAGTAAAATATCTCAGCAGAGAAATTGTTTGCTGTCTGGTTGTCCTTGCTATCAGAAAATTAGTCCTGAGGTTGAATTTATCCTTTAAGAAAATCTCCAAAAGGCAGGATTTAGCCACCACAAACAAGCAAATAGAAAATGATAATCATCTCTGATGTTTCCTTCTTTGTGAAAATAACTAATTATGCACCTGTGTTGTTCCTGAGTAAATGTTGCCTGAGTGATGTGCCTATCACTGCAAAATCTGGCAAGGAAGGAATAAAAAAACTACTGTCCTTGATGTAAAGTCAATTAGGGGGATTGATGCTAGTGACTAATTAGATGCAAAAAATAAATCCATATTTGTTTTAATATGCACATTCAATGTTTATTTACATATGCAAAGTTAATTAATATTTGGCCCTAAAGAGGAGTTAAAGGGTTTAAAAGCTATAAACTTTAAATTGACCTAGACATTTAATTTCAAAAAATAGAGATAATTCAGTTCAATGATCAATACTTACCTCACACTTTTATAATCTATAGTATTTGCAAATAGGGCAAAAATAGAGTTGTTTTTGTCCTCCCTCTGCCCCAAATTAAACTTTTCAGAGACATTTCAAAATATTTCAGTGAAAAAAACCTGAGAATGCTACTATTATGCTTCATGAAAGTAGTTGTTCAGGTGCCCCATACTCTTATGTGATGTAGGTCGGGCTCCCTAGTCAGACTATATTTTCCTTGCTGCACCCTGGTCTTCATTCTTGGTCCTGGTCTATCATTAAAGTTGACTTAAGATAGACTATTCCAGCTATGTTAATTATGTAGTTGGAGTCAAAGTATCTTAAATCACATTTTGGTGCTGTCCACATGGCAGGAAGTCAATGGAAGCGCACACATCTGTGAACTTCCCTTAGACCTCATGAGAAGCAAGACTACCGGCGCCAACAGGAGCATCCTCTCAGTTTGAATTAGCAGGTCTTTACTAGACCCACAAATTCGAATCCTGGTGAGTGATGAGTGGAAGTGTTGCATCATGGCAGATGTAGGCTAGGGAGTCCAGTCCATTGACGAGAAAGCAGCTCATAGGAAACCAAACTGTGATTCCCAATAGAGATCATAGCTGCATAGTCAAACTTAAATATTTAAATGTTTTGATTAAATATTAAATATTTTAAATATTCCATTAAAAATTTGAAAATTTCCATAGAAAGCAGATACCTTTTGTGAAAGAACATTTGAGGAGAAACCCTTGTTTACTTCAAAAATAGTTACGATTTAAGGTTTTTGACCAACCATTGTGGAAGGGAGGGTCCATTTTCATACTTATTTGTGAAGAGCAACAGTTAAGGGGTATGAACAAGATCAAACCAATACCTATTGACTATTCAAAAATGTTAAAGAACACTTTTTTTTTTCAGTATGCAGCCAGCTCTGGTTCTCTCTGGATTTCTGTCACTAATGCCAATCTAACCCTCAACTCTGCAATTCTTGTCAAGTGACTGCCTCCCACGTGTATTACCCCTTCTGTTTAACAATCTGTTTCAACTTGTATTTAGCTCAACACTCTGATTTCCTTCCCTAGACATGCAGAAGAGCTTTGTGCAGCTCAAGAGCTTGTCCCTAACGCTAACAGAAGTGGGTCTAATAAAAGATGTTCCCTCACCCACCTTGTCTCTTTAATGCACTACTTGTAAATCAGACATCTGAAAAGAAAAAAAAAAGGAATATACTTGGCCAGAAATTGTGGAGTCATTTAAAAACTTCTTAGCACCTGCTGATGAGAAAAACACATCTGCTTTCTATTATCATCATCATTAATAGACTAGAAAACCTAGTCATGAGAATGTACAACTATTATACAAAATCTTTTAAAACTTTGATCTAAATATAGAGATAAATAGAAATACTATTGGATAAATAGAAAAATACTATTTAAAATGTTCAATTTCTGTGACTTGGCACAGCTCTAATTAAGTCAATAGACTATGTAGCTTTTATAAATCACAGCATAGCTCTAAATCTCCAGATCTCTGTGTTTATATCCTCTGCTGTACTATGGCTTCCTGGGTTTTCTCTCAAGTATTGTGAATTAATTCAGGAAACCTGTAAGAGAATGCAACCATTTGTCAAACTACCAGAATACTGTTTCCATCTAGCAAGTACAGCTGCTCTCCCAGCTGCTTTCAACAAAAGCTTTAGGAAGCTCCTAGCACCAGATTTATGATATCATGTAAAGCACTCATCAACACAGCTTGATGACTCTATTCTACTGTATTATGAGTTTTAATAAACTAAATCTATTCTTCTGTCCATGAATGTTCATAAATCTGTTATATGTATGCCTAGAAGAGAGAAAATATACCTAAATTCATTTATATTATAGACTGAAATAAGTGCATGTGAAATAATAGCTTATGGCAGCCAGGTGGAAATAAAGAATTTAAAATGAAACTTTCACATCTCAGTCACTAGAAACGGAACATGTCACAGAAATTCCATTCTTGGTTTCAGGGTGTGTGTGCTAGTCACTCCACTCTTTATGAAGTCTGTAAGGCTATGTCTAGACTGCAAGCCTCTTTCGAAAGAGGCTCTTTCGAAAGAGAGCGTCTAGACTGCGCACGGAATTTCGAAAAAGCAAGCCACTTTTTCAAAAGAAAGCACCCAGTGAGTCTGGATGCTCTCTTTCTAAAAAGCCTGTTTGCTTTCAAGAACGCCTTCTTTCGAAAGAGCACTTTCGAAAGAAGGCGTTCTTCCTCGTGGAATTAGGTTTACCACCGTCGAAAGAAAAGCCGCATTCTTTCGATTTAATTTCGAAAGAACGCGGCTGCAGTCTAGACGCAGGTGAAGTTTTTTCGAAAAAAGGCTACTTTTTTCGAAAAAACCCCTGAGTCTGGACACAGCCTAAGTGTGGACATCAGTATCAATTTGAAGAGTTTGCTTGTCACTGTCGCTCTTTTGCTGAAGGAGGGATGATTGCAGTGATTAAAATTAAGTGTATTTACAAGTCCAATCCAGTAAGGAATGAAACCATGTTCATTAAACTTAGCGAGGCTGAGCAAATACATAAAGCTATTGCCTGTCTTGCACACTTCCTTCCACATCCTACTGACTTAACTAACCAACCAAACAATGGGTACTTATAGAGGTGCAAATTGTTCTTATCAGCATCTTGTAACTTGAACAATCTTATTCATTTTTTTCTCCTTTTTTTCTTTTCCACCCACCTTTCCTTATTTATTCTTCGTTCTGGACTTTTAATATTTCAATCATCTGAAGAAGTGGATTGTGCCCACGAAAGCTTGTTATACAATCAACCTGTTTTGTTAGTCTTTAAGGTGCTGCTACACTATTTGTTGGGTTTTTTAAAGTTTTTCCAGTTATAGACTAACTAGGCTACCCTTCTGAAGCTCATATACCTAAAGTTAGGCATGTGCGTAAGCACCTTGTGTGAAGTGGAAAAAGTGATAAAGTGAAACAAACAACTGAAGACTTTTCAGAGAATCTGTTAGAAGGTGCATTAATAATGACTATGCAAATTACTCTTTGAGTAAGATCTACTTTGTAGTATTCCATATATGAATGGCTGTCTTAATAAAATATGAGTCACGTACATCTGTATATTTTAGAAGAAGGTGAATTATATTGGGCATGTTCACACCCATTTGTTTTGTAAACATTGCTATTGCCCCTTTTGCTAATGTAGGTGTTTGTGAATGAGCTTTTATTTCTGCAAGTAGAAGCATGACTGTGTGTAAATGTAACATAAAATGGAGACTTGTAGATCCAAAGAATGCATGTGGCAGATGCACAGTATGATCTCTTGAACATGGAATGAAAAGAACCAGCAGTTCTCTGAGCTTTCCTGAAACTCAGGCTGTTCATCAAAATTGAGACAGAAAAATGATCTTTCACCTGTATTGCTGCATGTGTACATGCAAATGCAGGTATGGTACCTTATTTCCTTTTGACCAATTCTCAGTGTAAATGACTAACGTTGTATGTGTTTCACCCTCAGTCAGTAAAGAGACATGATATTTTAATTTAAAAAAGACAACAGATAAACTAGGTGACCAGAAATCCAGTTCAAATAATGAATTCCAAATAATCAAATAAGCAATTGTAGAGAATGGCTAACAAACAGCCATTAGGTAAAGCCTAAAATATTGTCAAACAATTTCAAATAATGTTTCAATTCATAAAAAATCAAGAGTTTGTGAATGTTCATAGACAAGAAAAAAGGGCTAACTTCTACAGCTGCATTGTTTATGTAATTGCACTGTCTCTAATATCAGTAAAACTATTCATTTTAAAGGTGGTGTTAGGTAATGAAATGTTAGAATAGTTGTTATGCCAGCTTTTCATCTGAAACATCTAATGAGAAACTGAGAACATTGAAAACTGTTTTGAAAAAAGATCAATTAATGAAAGAAATATATCTTATGATATTTTAAACATATTTTAAAGTGCATTTGTTTCCTTTTTTTGACCATCATTGGATTTTTGTTCCTGCTTCCCAAATTCTACCTGTAATTCAGTATATGTGGGTGTCTAGCACACTGGTATGCTCTGCTGCATGTACTTCATCATCATTATGCTAAGGAAATTATGGGCTGGAGTGAAACCATATGTATCTGCAAACTTCTGAAAGGGTTCAGAGGAAAACCGAGGCCCACTGTCAAAGAACTTATTCTGGAATCCCAAAAGGGGTGGGTGGGATTCTTCTGCACAACTGTACTTGATTAATCTGGAAATTTCAATGAGAAATAATGATCTAATTGAGAAATAATCAATTAAAACAAAAACGCATCAGGCCTGAATTTGTTCCAAGACCTCTTGGTAGAGTGGATGGTAGCAACAATCCCAGTGGGTTGGTTCTCACGTGAGCACAAATATTATTTCTCAATTCTCTGTGGTAGCTGTTAACTCAGGCCAGGTCACCAAACCAATGGTTTACTTGGTGCCCTGCATTTTGTCATGCTTTAGTGTTCTTCATGCAGTATGTCAAAGATTTCCTGTTTCAATGATATGGGGATAGCCAGTCTGCATCCCTTCCACAACAGACCTTGGTTTATAGTGAGATTCCCCAGAAGCTGTCCAATAAGGTTTCTGACTTTCTTTTGTCCACCTCTATGTGGACTATGCCATGAATATACTCAGTAATTTCTCTCTTCTTGCTGGTTTTTTTTAGTTACTGCAAATACTTTTTGGTGATTCAATACAGTACTTAACTACTTGATCAATGAGCCCTTACACAGGCAGCTGCTCCTGTCTGTACTCCTGCTACAGTGAGTCGGAGACTAGGGAGCATGTTAGCTCTGATGAGACGCTTCCCAGATATGTGAGCAACTGAGAAATTAAACCTCCTCAATCCCCTTTGAAATCTTTGCACCCTAGGAGACATTTAATCTAGAATGCAAAAGAGAGACCAGTGATCTGTGGTCAATTTCAATAGGAAATATTAACCCACTAGAAATTCTCTAAAATATTTGCAACTAACACCATGCATCCCTCTATTTCTTGCACAGTTTAGGGGCTACAAAAGGAGTAGAGAGAGGCTACATGTCACTAACTGGGGATTTCCCTAGCATAGGGGAGTCACCAGATGGGATAGAGATGACGTATGATCCAACGGTGCTATTGTTTCTGCAATTCCTCATTCAGGGAGTGGCAGGGAGGAATGGCTGAAGCGTAATATGTTTTGCTACTGGCTGGTGACCTAAAGACTACTGGCAAGGCACAGCTTAGAGCAGCCCACAGGCTTCTCTAATATTGCCCAGAGCCAGAGGCTGGGCAGAGAATTAGGAGGCCTTAAGACCTGACTGTTCTTCCCTTCTTTTATCTATTAGGGATAAAGTTAGTGAAGCCAGAAATCTTTACCTCCTCCAGCCTTTCTTTTTTATAAAGCTAAATATAGTTGCGTAATCATAGATGATCATCAAGGGTATGTCTACATTACAGCGTTATTTCAAAATATCTAATTTTGAAATAGTTAATTTGAAATAAGATATTTCGAAATAACGCGTCTACACACAAAATGCATTTCGAAATAGCATTTGGCTATTTCAAAATAGCATGTCCACACTGAATGGACACTGAATCGCATTTAAGGATGGCTGGAACCAGTTCTGGCAGGGCATCAAGTCAGGAGTTACTGTGTGTGGCCACTGCCTGAGGTTATCTGAGGCCTGTGCTTAAAGAGACCTCTCCGGGAGAGCTGATTCTCAGGTTTCCCTGCTTGTTTGCCTACCTCGCTTAGGGACAGCAAAGCATTTTTGTGTCTTTGTGCTCTTGTTGCCCTCACTCGGGACACCACAGCACTCTGCAACATGGAGCCAGACCTGCCCCTGGGCATTCTGGTGCTCCTTGTGGACGCGTTGCTGCAAGCCTGGCTTCACTTTCTGCAGGCTGCCATCCAGGAGGTACATCATGGGCTGTCAGTATCCAGGAGGCCCTGCAGGAGAGCTTCTACCATGAGGAGCACTAAGGGTACGTCTAAACTACATGGCTCCGTCGACGGAGCCATGTAGATTTGTTTTTTTGGCAAAGGCAAATGAAGCCACGATTTAAATGATCACGGCTTCATTTAAATGTACATGGCTGCCGCACTGAGATGACAAACGGCTGATCAGCTGTTTGTCGTCTCAGCACGCTAGTCTGGACGCTATTCCCACGAGGAATAATGAGGCTGCCGACAAAGGGCTTTGATGTCGGCAGGGGAGCGTCCAGACTAGCGCGCTGTTAATTTAAATGAAGCCGCGATCATTTAAATCACGGCTTCATTTGCCTTTGCCTATCTGTCTAATCTACATGGCTCCATTGATGGAGCCATGTAGTCTAGACACAGCCTAAGAGTCTCCCTGGTCTTCCCTACTGCGGGCTTGTGCCTCGTTCCTCCCTCATGTCCCTCCACTTACCCATCCCTAACCCCCCTTCCTGATGTCAAATAAAATACACGTATTTTCATGAACACAAACTCTCATTATTTAACAAAACTGGGGGAAGGGAGGAATGAAAATCTGGTGAGATTGGGGAAAGAAGGAGGGAGAAGAGAGGAGAGAGGGTGGAAGAGGGGAGGGGGAAACCTGGGAGAAGGGAGCTGGAAGGGGGAAGCAAGGGGAAGAAGCGAGAGGGGAAGCTCATGGCTCAGGATTGGGGGTCTCGCTGGGGCCAACTGTCTCCCAGTGCTGCGGGTGTGGGAGTCTCAGTGTCCCCAGGTGGGTGGGGAGGGAGTGGAGGGTGTGGAGGGAGAAGCAGGAGGGGGAGAAGGAGTGGGAGGAGGAGCGGTAGCTGGGGAGGCTCTGAAACAGGGTCTGTAGATGCTGGCAGATGGCACAGCCCTAGGCAAGCTGCTCCTGCTGGATCCGCAGGTCTTCTTGCACCCAGTGCTGGAGGTTGAGGTGCAGGGATCGCAGTGCCCCCAGGTCCTGCTGTTGGTACACCTCCACTGCACGGGTGGTCCTGCGGAGCCCTCGGGTGCAGGAGGATGTTCCCGGAGGGGTGGTGCACCCTGCATGTGCAGCTGGTGCGGCTGTGGAGAAACAAGAGAAGTGGTCACTTATCCCTGGGGACACAGTGGGTGAAGCCCTGCCCCCATCTACAGGGTGAGGATGACCGTGCCCTGCACCATCAGAGCCGATGTGCTTGCACAGAGGCCATGTTCAGAATGTCCTTCTATCCCCGGAAGTGGGAACTGCCCCAAGACCGCACACATGCCCTTGTGGTGTATATAGTGTGGGTGGGGGAAGATGTCCCCTTCCTCTGTGTAGAGTGGCCTTGCGGAGGGAGGGCGTCCTGCTGTGTCCCACCCCGGAGTCAGGAGAATGTCATGCCTATTCACTCACGCATGTGGCTAACAGGGTAAGGCCCCTGTGTAGCAACCAGCTGGGGCCACATGCCCAGGGGTAGCATGGCACATGCTCGCACTTGCACAGATTGCTGCATGATCCATGGACAGCTAGGCCCACATGCGCAGTCCCTGGTTTCCATCCCTCCCGCCCACATAAGGGGACAGTGATGGCATTCACCTGTTGTTGCCTCCCTGGCCTCAGATGACACCAGCGACAGGTCTGCTGGGGCAGCTTGGGGTCCTGGCTGCTCAGCATGCTCCGTCTGGTCTGCTGAAGCTGCTGGCTCTGTTCCTCCTCCTCCTTGATGCCTTCTGCCGCAGGGTTGATGACCACCTGGGAGGCACGGACCGTTCTGCCCCCGAAGATGCTGTCCAGGGTGTTGAAATAAGGGCACCTTGGTGTATGTGTCCCTGGTTGGGAGCTGCCCCCCGTGGCCCTGTCATAGACCTGCCGAAGCTCTTTTATTTTAATCTGCACCTTCTCCTGGGTGCGGATGTGGCTTTTCTGGCCAGGCTGCAGCCATCCTGCCATAGATGGCCACATTCCTCCATCTAGTGCAGAGATCATGGACATTGAAGGATTCCTCGCAAACCTGAATGAGGTCCATGATCTCTGCACCAGACCAGGAAAGTGCCCACCTTTTCTGGCCCCTGGCAGGCTCCTTGGAGTTGGCAGACTGTCCCTGGGGAGCAGTGGAGGGCTGGCTGACAGTGGCTAGCTAGCTCATATTGGGGCCACTGAGCCAGGGGCAGGACAGACTGTTTGTTGGGCTGGCAGGCTTGGAACTGGCACAGGCATTGTGACCAGACTCTTCCCCTTTAAGGGCTCCCCGGTGGTGGGGGGGCAGAGAGGAGTTTTCTTGGCTGAGGCCAGAGTGGCCAGCAGGGGAGGGCTGCGGGCCCTCTATTTCGAAATAAGCATCTACACAGTGCTTATTTTGAAATAGCAATTTTGAAATTGGCATTATTCCTCGTGGAATGAGGTTTACCAATTTCAAAATAAGCCCTCTGCTATTTCAAATTAATTTTGAAATAGCAGTTGGCTTGTGTATTCACTAGTAAAGTTATTTCTTAATAAGGTCTGTTATTTCAAATAACTTTGCTGTGTAGACATACCCCAAGTTATGTAACTAAAATCAATAAGCATCTTTTTTGCATTCTTTCAGAATAAAAGTTATAATTGCTTAATCTGTTCCACCATATACTGTGTGTGTATCTATAATGTACAAAATCTGTGATAACATACTTCCTCAGCTCTTTTCTTTCTCCTTCATATTGTTCCACCCTAGCTCTTTGTACTCTTGGAAATTCCAGATGGCAATCCCGTGTTTACTGCTTTCTCCATTTTCCATTCATAGGCAGCACATCTCATCCCAGCAGGCTTTAAACCAACATTGTGCTATCACCCAGCAGGCATTCTGTTGGTTGATCCAGAAGCATAGGCTTTTTAGACTTTGTCTTAGTTCATGGGTATGTGTAAGGGCAAGATGACTTTCTTTTCCAAAATAATAGTAGCACTTTTGGGCAACACTTTTTAACACTTGCAAAATTCCCTTACAAAAAATAAAAAGTGCATACTCTTTTTGGAATATGTGCAGGACTGGTCAGATCCTGAGGGTGCTGCACCAGGTAGGTCCAACCTGTATAGGCAAGCTGTAATTTTCTCCAAACCAGCATTATGAACCTAGGAAATTCAGAATTAAGGCTGACTTTAAAGAAACACAAGCATGTTAACATCTGGGAATGTACGGCAATAGCACACAAAGATCCTGAACTCCATTGCTAGTCCGAGCAGTCAGATTTTTTTAAAATGTTAAATTTATATATGAACACTACATAAGAAAGGCTCTGGGGAGAGTCGTGTTAGTCTGTAACTGAAAAAAAATTAAAAAACAATGAATGATCATGCAGCACTTGAGGGTATGTCTACACTACAAAGTTAGTTCGAACTAACAGACGTTAGTTCGAACTAACTTTGATAGGCGCTACACTAGCACTCCGTTAGTTCGAATTAAATTCGAACTAACGGAGCGCTTAGTTCGAACTAGGTAATCCTCATTCCACGAGGATTAAGCCTAGTTCGAACTAGCTAGTTCGAATTAAGGGGTGTGTAGCCCCTTAATTCGAACTAGTGGGAGGCTAGCCCTCCCCAGGTTTCCCTGGTGGCCACTCTGGCCAACACCAGGGAAACTCTACTGCCCCCCTCCCGGCCCCGGACCCCTTAAAGGGGCACGGACTGGCTAGACAGTTTGTGCCAGTGCCAGGTGCAAGCCTGCCAGCACCCAGCCAGCAGACCCTGCACCTGGCATGGATCGAGCCACCCACCCAATGCCCCCCAGCCCTCCCCCTCTTCCCGGGACCAGGCTGGCGGCTCCCGGGAGCTTGCCCAGGACCGCAAGAGGCGGGCACCCGCCTGGACTAGTGCAGACATCGTGGACCTCATCCACGATCTCTGCACTTGGCACAGGAAAGTGGCTGGCTTGGGCAGGATAGCTGCCAGCCTGGCCACCCAGGAGCAGGTGTGCAAGAGAATCAAGGGGGTCCACTGAGACCCCCGACCCTGAGCCCTGAGCTTACAATGGCCGTACTGGGTCAGACCAAAGGTCCATCTAGTCCAGTAGCCTGTCTGCTGACAGCGGCCAACCCTAGGGACCCTGGAGGGGATGGACCGAAGACAGTGACCAAGCCATTTGTCTCGTGCCATCCCTCTCCAGCCTTCCACAAACCTTGGGCAGGGACACCACTCCTACCCCCTGGCTAATACCACTCCATGGACCCAACCTCCATGACTTGATCTCACTTCCCTTTAAACTCTGTTCCAGTTCTAGCCTTCACAGCCTCCTGCGGCAAGGAGTTCCACAGGCTGACTCTTTGCTTTGTGAAGAACGACTTTCCGTTACTAGTTTGAAGCCTGCTACCCATTCCTTTCCTTTGGTGTCCTCTAGTCCTTCTTTATGGGAACTAATGAAGAACTTTTCTGTATGTACCGTCTCCACCCAACTCCTGCTTTTAGAGACCTCTCTCCTGTCCCCCCTCCGTCTCCTCTTTTCTAAGCTGAAAAGTCCCAGTCTCTTTAGCCTCTCTTCATATGGGACCTGTTCCAACCCCTGATCATTTTAGTTGCCCTCCCCTCTCCCAGCCTCTCTCTTCCCCTCTCCCACCTCTTTTCCCAGTCTCCCCCAGTTTTGTTCAATAAAGACAGATTCCATTTTGGAAGACACGTTATCTTTATTTTGCACATCAAGAAAAGGGGCTAGGGAAGGGTAAGTGGAAGGAGGTGAGGGAGGAATGGGGCACGAGCCCCCGATGGGGAGGACTGGGCTGGCTCTGCGGGCTTCTGGGGATGGAAGCTCTTCTGCAGCCCCCCAATTGCTCCCTCTCCTCATATGGTAGCCTGCGGCAAGTGCAGCCGGGCTGATGGCCGAGTGCTGTGATGTGCCCAGTATGGGTAGTCCGAGCACTCCAAGCCAGGACTGCTTTGCAAGTGGGGCACCCCTGAGAACTGTCTGTCCGGGGTGGGGGTCGGGACCCTTTAAGCACAGCCCTCGGCTAGCCTGAGACAGCATCTCCACGCTCTAAGTCCTCCTCTGATGCCCTGCCGGCACTGCTTCCGGCCATCCTTAACCCCGCTTCAGGGTCCACTCAATGTGGACGCGCTAGTTCGAATTAGCAAAACGCTAATTCGAACTTGTTTTTAGTTCTAGATGCGTTAGTTCGAATTAGCTTAGTTCGAATTAACTAATTCGAACTAAATTAGTTCGAATTAGCGCTGTAGTGTAGACATACCCTTAGAGACTTACTACAAATTTAGATGGTATCATAAGTACAACCTACTTCTTCAGATGAATAGAGCAAGGGATCCAGAGGTACAAATAAATAGCAAAAAAGAGGCGAGATGGGGATCGAAAGGGGAAAAAAATCTTGTCAATTAAAATGGCCTTGATAAATGCGGCTAATGTATTGGGAACTTACTGCCCACTCTTTAGCTTTTAATGTCATTAGGGCATTAAATATAACAGCCCATCCAAGACATATCTTTGTTCAAAGCTTGATTAGAGGTGTCAGACTTGTAAATGAAACCAAGTTCTCTCTCCAGCTAGTTTTTGAAATTGCTCTGTAGTAATATCATCACTTTTGTATCCATTAGTAAGTGCCCAAGCAAATTAAAATGTTCCCTGACAGCCTTCTGTGTGTTACCAATTTGAACATCTGATTTGTGTCCATTAATCTGTTATCATAAAGACTGTCCAGTTTGGCCCATATACCGTACATGGCAGAGGGGCATTTCTGGCAACAAGAAACTGGAAGAAAATGTTACCACATTTCTAATGATTTGAAGGTTATATAGTACTCACCTTAAAGATTCCTTCCCCTACCCCTCCACATTTGAACTTTTTAAGTTCAGACTCACTCATACACGATGTCTGCTTTTATGCTACTTTGGAACAGCAGAAAGGAACCAAATTATCCTTGTCCATTAAGTTGTTGTCCATTTAGTTGCTTTTTAACACCAGGGCTGTGCAAAACAACCAGAGAGTACATCAGCTTTCCACTCTCTCCTGCAAACTCCATATTTAAGGTTGCCAATTTCGAGTGGATGTATTCCTAGAGATTTCATTAAATGATATAATCTTCAATTAAAGATTAATCTTTAATTCCTGGAGACTTCAGGCCACATCCTAGAAGGTTGGCAACCCTCCGGGTATTGCTTTGTATGCACATCACACAAATTTTCCCTTACTGCCTGTCCACTCTCTGTTAGGTAGGTCAGGTTGAAAAGGGACCTTTTGAAAAGCTGTGTCTACAAGGGTGCGGACAGAATTGCAAGGCAGGGGGGCACTTCGTGGTCCCGGAATGGGTTGGACTTTGAGTGGAACTGCTGGGTCCTGGGCAATTGCCCCCTTTATCTCTCCCTCCTGCCCCCATTGGAAGGCCTGAGTGGCTGACACAAACATCCTGAGGATTTGTTCTTTCAACATGGCCACAACCGCAGCCCCACACCCCCAATCACTCCCCCCCTCCCCACCTCAATGGTCAACTAGTTACAGGATAATTTAGTTGTTTGCCTCCTCCCTCTCTTCCCCCCTCCCCCCAGAAATAAGAATACCTCTTCTCATGTAAACTCCTGGGGAAAACTCTCACCACACCAGTTTTCCCCAGTGGCAGTAAAGCCAAGCTGCTCTGAGGGAAGCTGTCAGTACATGGGCTAGGAAACCAGTGGAGGGAGTGATGTTTGGCATCTAGCCAAGTAATTAATTTAAATTTCAGGACTATCTTTTGAACGTGTGGGGCTGGTTTCATTTGAGGACTGAGAGACCAAACATAGATGGATCATTTTGTGAAAAAGTGTTCACTCACAGGTGAAAGGGTGTTTTTTTCATTTCTCCTTTTTCCTGTGCGAGCTTCCTCATGAGCATAGTGATTGTCCAGTTTCACCCTCACAGTTGCTTTTGGGGCATTTAATGTTCTGGACAAGCTGTGATAGGTATGTGAAAATCTATAGATCTTGAAAGATGTGTTGTCGGGGGGAGCAGGAGTGTTGTGATGCCACCTGGAACTGGGGTGTCCTTGTAGCTTCCAAACCACCAGCCTAGGCTCCCATGCACCCAGTAATGTTGTGACAAACTGCTGACATGTTCCTGATCTCTCACTTTCACCAACACACAGGTATGTACACACCCAGGAGAAATAGCACACTGACAGGCATTGTGATCAGCCACAGCATGGAACGGCTATACAGCTAGGATGCTAATGAGCTTCACAGGTGTGCACCCTCTCTGGAGGGTAAACCCAAAATTATACCCTCTTGTGCTGCATATGGAGAACTATTCAGCATAAGCTCATGAAATTCACCCCATGCCTCACCATGTGAAACAGCTGTTTGGCCCCAGATATGATTTTCATACACTGGTTTTAGACAAAACAAATCAAGCTTATTAACTAGAGAAGATAATTTTAAGTGATCCTAAGGACATCAAACAGATCAAGATTGCTTAATAAATAAAACAAAAATACCACCTAAGCTTATTATAGTAAAGATATGAAATAGGAGTAGTAAATTCTCAACATAAATGTTGTTTTAGGCAGTTTGAAGAGATTTTTGAGGATACACTGCTCTTGCTTGCTGCTTAAAACCTCATATAGTCCTTTCATAGACAGAAATCTGTCTAGCCAGGATTCACCCCTTCTCTTCCAGTCCAGTCCTTTTTTCTCTGGTGTTTCCAAGCACCTCCTTTGGACAGGCAATCTGTGGAGAAGAACCACAATGTTGTCACTCTCCTGCCTTAAATAGCTTTTGCATACGGCAGGAACCCTTCATCTCCCAGTTTTTGTTCCCACATCTTACAGAGTAAAGCACTAGGACTACGTCTACACTACGAGCCTCTTGCGGAAGAGCAAATGCAAATGGAGCGCTCATTTGCATATGACGCACTCTCATTTGCATTTCCTCTTCCTTTCCCTTTTGCGCAAGAGGTTTTTGCGCAAAAAAGCGCTGTGTAGATTGCATCTTTTTGCACAAAACCCCCCTTTTGTGCAAGAACCGTTCTTCCTCATTTTTTGAGCCCTGTGCCAAGGCAGTATGGCTTGTTAGCTTGTCTCTCTCACCAACAGAAGTTGGTACAATAAAAGATACTACCTCACCCACCCTGTCTCTCTCGTATCCTGGGGCCAACATGTCTACAATTAAATTGCTCCCTGAGGTTATATCTACACTGCACACTTATTTTGAAAAAAAAAATGTTCAGAATAAATACTTTGAAATAGCCTGTTTCAGAGTAGCATGTCTACACTTTAGGGAAGCCTCAAAATTAGTCTGAGGCAGGCTCCCTAATGTGGAAGTGCTACCTCAGTTTAGAGCCCTGGGAGGCACTGGGGAATAATTACTTTGAATGATCCTGGGGAGGAGCTATTTTGAAATAGCAGAATGGAGCATCCATACTACTGCTATTCCAAAATAACTGTTTCAGAATAGGTGTTATTCCTCATGGAATTAGTATTACAGAAGTCAAAATAAGCTGTCCATTATTTCGAATTTATTTTGAAATAATGGAATTGCTATGTAGATGCTTGCATTGTTATTTTGGAATCATGGCTGTTATTCCGAAATAACGTGGCTGTGTAGACACACCCTGAGAGTGCAAATTTGCATTCACTGGAGGCGGAGGAAAATATGTCTCTAACTACTGAATTACTTACTAAGTGCTTGGCCAAAAAAATTCAGCCTTTGCTTCAAGGAAAAAAAAATGGTGAAAAAAACTCTTAAAGAACTCTTATGAATAATGGGAAAATCCTCTCATGGACCGGAGGCCAGTACAAGCCCTGTGCACTAGTTAATTCTGATTTAATTATCCAAAATAATATTTGCTAAAAGTAATTAGACATTTTGCTTTCACTTTAGTTTTAAATAGCAAAATATTTTCTTTGATTATGGCAGTTCTTGTGCAGATATACATTTCCCCAATTGATAAATATACCATTCCATTCGTTCCTGTCTCATATTTTGAGAACCAACCCTTAATTGAGTCCCTGAACTCAAATCAGGGCATATAACAGTTAATGTTCTTCACGATTACAGCTTCTTTAATCTTTACTCAGTTCTTTTTTCTGTCTTAACTGTGTTTCGCATTTTCCACTTCTTTTTTCTGACTATGTCAAGCAGTCCTTCCTACTACTAATCCTGGATGCTTTTTATACACTCTAGTAATGTCTAGACTGAAGGTATCCTGGAAAAACTTTGCCATCAACAAGGAACACGTTTGCTCTTCTGACATCTTTTGTGGAAGAGCAGACACATTCTTTTGGAAGCCCCTGTATTCCGAAAGAGGAGGTTTTTCCAAAATTTGGCCCAGTGTAGATGGGCCAAATTTTGAAAAAGCTTCTTCCGAAAAAACGATTGGAAAAAGGTACACAAATTGCAGAGCACAATTTGCATGCCTTTTACCAATAAAACTCTGTAGTCTAGACATAGCCTCTGAATATTAACAAAAGAAGAAAAAAGGTAGAGGCGAGGACTGTTAATTATTCTGAAGAGCTACTGACCTGTCCTTTTTCAAGTTATCATTCTCAGTTCCTAGGCTGTGTCCAGACTCAGGGTTTTTTTCGAAAAAAGTAGCCTTTTTTTGAAAAAACTTCACCTGCATCTAGACTGCAGCCGCGTTCTTTCGAAATTAAATTGAAAGAACGCAGCTTTTCTTTCGACGGTGGTAAACCTCATTTCACGAGGAAGAACGCCTTTTTTCAAAAGTGCTCTTTCGAAAAAAGGCGTTCTTGAATGCCAACAGGGCTTTTTAGAAAGAGCATCCAGACTCACTCGCTGCTTTCTTTCGAAAAAGTGGCTTGCATTTTCGAAAGTTCCGCTTGCAGTCTAGACGCTCTTTTTCGAAAGAGGCTTTTTTGAAAGATACTTTCGAAAAAGCCTCTTTCGAAAGAGGCTTGCAGTCTAGACATAGCCCTAGTGTATCTCTTGATCTCAAGAAGACTCTCTAATGCCACTTTAGTCAATGGGGGTTTCCCAATTCATTTCACTGGAGTTGAATCAGGCCCAAATTTCGCATATCATGCTCCTTAACTAAATGTACACACATAAGGGAATTAAAACCCAAAGAATTTTGGGTTAACATAAATCAAATACTTAAGAGAACAGTTATGAATCTCTGCAGAAGGGTCTATTTTTATAACACAAGACAAAAAATGTTCCACTTTACTTAAGAATCTTGCAGATTATGAACTATTGTACATAAAAATGTGTACTCCTATTAATGTAGAGGACATAATAGTTTAATCCTTAAAAACAATGAATTCCACTGTAACTCTTCGAGGCAGGAGAATTACATTCTTATCCCCGGTGATGATTTTGGTCCAGTCTGCTACGGATAGCAGTTGGAGTTGGTCCAACTCTGCCTCGGGCTTCCTGTAGTCAGCCGCTGGTCATTTTCAGCAGCGGCTGACTTGGGGACGCCTGGGCAGAGCAGCTGGGGTGCTGCCAGGTTGGTCCAGTAGCGCCGAGGAGCGGCGCTGCGGGACCAACCCCGCAGCGCCCCAGGTGCTCTACCCCAGGTGATCCCAAGTCAGCTGCTGCTGAAAATGACCAACGGCTGACTACAGGAAGCCCGAGGCAGAGTTGCTCTGCCCCTGGCTTCCTGGAATCAGCTGCTGATCAGTTTCAGCAGCGGCTGACTTGGGGACACCTGGGGTAGAGCAGCGGGGGTGCTTCCGGGTTGGTCCCCGCAGCGCTGCGGGGACCTACCCGTCAGCGCCCCAGCAGCTCTGTCCCAGGCATCCAAATTCTAGCTGCGTTCCCCCCCCCCCAGCAGACCAGGGAGACGTGGGTGGCGGGACCGCCGAGACGGGGAGCAAAACCTCGGAGGATGCCGGCAGCGGGACATCCGCGGCACGTCTGGGCTGTCCCGCTGCCCGTGTGCTCCACGGCTTTGGTCCACGTCTCCTGGTCTGCTGGGGGGGGCTTCCCCCCCAGCAGGCCAGGGAGACGCGGAGCAGCTTTTCTCGCCCCGGAGGACGCAGGCGGCGGGACCGCGTCGCATCTGGGCGTCCCGCCGCTCGTGTCCTCCGGGACGAGAAAAGCCCCATTCGTAACTGCGGATCTGACATAAGTCGGATACACATAACTCGGGGACTGCCTGTACTACATTGTTGAATAAAACATGAGAGACAATGGGTAAAGTTTCTGAATAAGTTATCTGTAATGTGATAAAATACTGTTCTTTTAACTAACATAGCCACAATGAAGTGTGAAAAAAGCAGCTTGCATGGTATTAAGAGATGTGACAATCAGCCCCAAACATGACAGCCATTAGTAGCTTTCACATCTGTTTTCGAGTTATTCTCCTGTAACAATGACATGCAAGTAGATCTTTTCAGGAAATATTTTTAAAGCCATCTTTTTGTAATTTTTTTTGTGTTTATTTGCATTACAGTGGCTGTGAGACACAAGATGAAATTTTAACTTCAAAAACATGATCCATAAGTATTCAAAAAAAGTGATAGCACTGGCCCTTCACCACTTGAAATCAATGTTAATTTTGCTGTTGTCTTCAATGGGAACAGCCCCCCGGGCTATGGTCCCCACATAACTGGCAATGAATAAACTGTGAGTTTACACTGGAACCCAGTATCCATTCAGCCAGTGCCATAAACCACAGGTTTTATTGTCCAATACAATCTGTCAGAAAGCATGTGCCTTCCTTGCACAGTTTGGCTTGTTGGATCAATGCCTGTGATTTTGGGCAGTTTCCCAATCCTAGATTTTTCAGGTGGCAGAATAATGTTGCCACCTCAATGTTACCTTTTTACAATTAATTGTGTCCTTAAGCTGGCATTGCTAAACAGGTGCTTTCTATTCACAAAAATGGGTCTTTGTTTAGAAAATGGAAGGGTTTTTATTTGAAAAATAAACTTAGACTAGCTCTACAACTTCAGTTCAAGAATTTTTTTTCTAATTCAGTATGAGGTTTCTCCCCTTCAAAAAGCTAAATTCAAAAAAAATTACCAGCACAATTTAATAAAGAAATACTGAAAATAATGTATGGTTCAAATGTGGTTTGGGGACAAATTTACAAAGAAAAGAGACTTCTGTATCAAATTGCACCAGGTTTTTCTTTTTCTGATGAAGGAATTATATATTTAATATAATAATAGTCAGTCTGAACATTGAGTTCGTAAGTTCGTAGGTATTGCATTTCTCTGCTCAAGCAATTGTTTTTAGAGTTCTGTTTTTATCAAGGGCAGAAAGAAAATAAGGATCAAATCCTCAGAGGATCTAAAGCAGCATAGCTTCATTGAAGTCAATAGAGCTATGCCACTGAGTCATAACAGTCAATTTCCATTGATTCCTCATTCTTTCTTTCTCATGTGTTAAGGATATTAGTTCCTATTCAAGTCCTACTCCAATGAGTGGCACCCAAAAATATGATTTATAAACTTCTGTCATTTAGATGGGAGCAAAAGCTGCACAGTTTATTTGGGTTTAGAAGTAACTTTCCCATTCTGTTTTAATGGCAAGCGTAAATCTGTCAGTATCTAATTGCTTCATCCTATGTGCCAGATTTATCCTGACTTTGTATCTTGTAACATATCCCTGTTTCCATAAATAGAAATAATTTGCTTAAGCTCTTTCCTTCTGAATATTTTATTATTCATCTCACTGTCTGTGTTGGTTTTCATGAGGTCTTAATCAGATAGATCAGTCTCTCTCTGGATTGCCTTTTTACTATTCCATATTTGTATGTGGGCTTTTTTTCCCCTTCCCTTAGACTTCAAAGATGCTTCCCACATAAGGGTTTTATTTCTAAACATTTTATTACTTTGCATGTTACTCTGGACAAAGAACATGAATTATTATTTACTGAGCCTCAAAAGTTTTCAGAGTGATGCAGTTAAGACGTCCCTGCCCCAGAGATCTTTTAATTTAGTATATATTAGAGCTTGCAACAGTGTGGTGGAAATTGTATTTCATTTTTCCGTTCAGAATGATGGTTTGCAGCCTTATTCTGAACCTCTCAGGATGCGTCTATACTGCACCCTAATCTCAAAATGAGATACGCAATTTGCACCATGCAAATTGCGTATCTCATTTTGAATCCATTTTGAAATTTGAAATTTGGCGCATCTTCACAGCACCAAATTTAGAAATAACTTGCTATTTCAAGCCATCCCTCGTGCAACGAGGTTTACCGGGATGGTAAAACAGCACACTCATTATGTCAAAAAATATTTTGACATAATGGGCAGCTTGTGTAGATGCAGGGGATCCCTCTGGTATCCCAAAATAACCATGCAATGTAGCCGTATCCTCAGAGTGGGGTAAGTTAAAAACTAAGGATGTAAAATCCTATTTAAAAACATTAAGCAGTTAAATATTTAACTGGTTAACTGGGATCCTGCAGGTGTGGTGGGTCCGGCCGCACACTGGGGGCCACTCCAGCCCAGCCATGCTGAGCCTGCCATGCAGTGATGCTTTCTACATTGAAGTAAATGGAATGATGGAAGAACTGAACTTGGTCCATGTTCAGAAGGATACTTCAAAGTAACTATTGGCTATAGAAATTAGATATAGCAGTGGTTCCGAACCTGTGGCCCGCTGACCTCTGGGGATCCGCAATGGTACTATAGGGGGTCTGTGGAAAGGAAAGGAAAGGAAAGGAAAGGAAAGGAAAGGATTGGGCCTATCACGGGATCGGGACTTTCCAACGGGCGATTCTCACCCAAGGCTCACCATTCGCAACTGGCTGCACTCACTCTGTCTCCCGCCCTCGGGATGGGATCTTGATGCCACAGGAGGCATCATCCATCCACCCTCCACCAGCTGTGCTGCCATTTATGCTCCAGCCCTCACCCCCCTCCTCAGTCGCACGGTGGGCCTGATTCTTACTTTTTCTTTTCCTTTTCTTTTTTTTTCCTCCCGCAGGGTTCCATGCCTGGCTAAGGGTGGAGTGCCAGGGCAGAAGCTGCCTTTGGCCATGAGAGCCCCCTCACTGTATCCTCCATGGGTGGGCAGGCGACAGAGGAGGTGGGAGCCAAGGAGACAGCATGGGCCAAGGGCCATGCTGGCTACCGCTTCCCGCTGCTCCTCTTGGGGGGGGGGGATCCGTAAAATGTTAACAGAGTGAAATGGGGTCAGTATGCTCAAAAAGGCTGGGAACCACTGAGATACTAGTAAATTCATTCAGATAAAGAGTAGCACAGATCTCATTTCACGAGTGCTTGAGATTAAGTGGAAGACGTAAGTGTTAAATATTGGTTAATAATTGTTTACAGTCTCACCAAGCTCTTCAGTGTGGCATGTAGGATTGGGCCATTGGTTTGCTTGTGCCTAGTCTAGTCAATAGAAGCTGAAGACATTCCACAGAGCATGTTCCGATTCTGGAAGAATGGGCCCCAAAATGCTGTTTTCTGCTGCTCTTGATCAAGGGCATGGAATAGATAGATCTTTGACAATTACTAGGCCCCTGATATAATGACTCCACTGACTATCATTGCTAACTAATATTGTTTCACTGTTTCCTAGCTCTTTCCAACCCACTGTTTATACCCTCTGATTTCTCTTGTATTTAGATTGTAAGCTCTTTTGGGGGAAGGACCATATTTTTCTTTTGTGTGTGCATAGCACCTAACACAAAGGGGTCTTGATTCATGACTAGGGCTCCTAAACACTACAATAAACAATCATAAATAATAATGTGTGATAATCAGAGAATATGTGTGGTGTCACTTCCTGGTTTTGTTACTGTGGGTAGAACCAGGGGCTGCAAGTGAAGGCCCAGCTGGGGGAGGCAAGCCCCAGTCCCACCCATTCTACCTGAGGCCTACCCCACCCACCCAAGCCCAATCCTTCCTGGTCATCTGGGAAGCTGGGCTTCCATGTCATGGCCCTAGCCTTCCCTGGTGAATGGGGCATGTAGACAATTTTGGGAAGGCTATGACTTCTTTTGCCCACATTATCTGCTGCCCATGGGTAGAACAATTAGCTGGCACAGTAGTAATGTGAGTGTTTACAAATATGGTATAATGCAGCATTCTTAAAAACTAAAAACTATGGCAATTTTTAAACTGCCATTTCAATGTAAGGTCTAACCCTCCTCCAGCTATCCGACCCCTCTAGCTATTTCTGTTCAGGCAGATTCTAACATGCAAAACTGTTTTAAAATGGGAGAATGAAGAAGGAACAGGAAAGCTTGTGCACAAAAAAAGAAGCAGTGAAAAATCTGTTAAGCAACAGCTTATAATCTTTTCCCTGAGGCAGTGGGATAATCACATCTCATATGCATTAATACAGAATCAGCACAAATTATTTATAATAATCTGGGCATCATATTCAGAGGAAGAACAGAAGATACATAAAATAAACTATGATGTGAACAAAACCAAGTCTATGAACCAAACACCTTTCACATACTCTGAGTTATTCCTCCTTCATAGATAAATGTCAGAAAACTAAGTATCTTTCATGTGCAATTTGCTTTAGAGAGGCCATTGTAGTACCATTGTCTCCTCCTCAATAGAGGGAAATGCTTCTGATGATAGAGCCAGTCCTTAAATGTACTGGATGGTGCTCAGATCTCAGGTAACTGCGATTGTGTGGGGCCCTCATGAAGGAGTCAAAATGCCTTCACATTGCAGTCATTCTGGAGTCCTTCTCATTAAAGCTTCTTGAATTTTAAGATTCTTGAAGTGTTGTCGGGAAAGTCAAACATATACAGTATGCCCAATACTGTTGACTGAAATTGGCATCTTCCTTGACAGTTTCTTTGTTGCCCACCATTGAGTAGCTGCAATGAAACTGAGCATCTGGCTTTCAAGTCAGATTTGCAAGATTACTGTCACAGAGTTGAGAGCCTGGAAAACATGGAAGTGGTAGCTCAAGTGGGTGTCTTGGGGACTAGGCTGCCCACTGCTTTGCAGGGAGCGTGGATGCACTGCAACACCCTAATCAATATAGGTCTTCCTGCAATGGAGCTAGGTCCTGAGGTCGCCTGGCCCACTGAGTAGCTGGATCTCCAGGCTGTGGGAGTTCTGCAGCCCAGAGATCCAGCTAGGCAAGGAGTCTGGAAGCCCTGCAGTTCCTGGCTCCAAGATATCCAGAAACATGGAGATTAGTCTCCTGAAGTTGAGCTGGTAGGGAATTGATCAGGGTTCTGTTGGAATCCTTCCTCTTGGCTGTACAATTCATCATACCCAGTAAGTTCTATAAAAGATGTTGTGTTTGAAGAGGCATGTTATCACAAAACTCCATTCTGATTTGCAAAAAAAAGGAGCAGGAACTGGAAGGGTGGTTCAAAATATGTTCTGTTTATGCAGTTCCGCCACCGCCAGGGAGTGAAGCCCACTTCCTACCTACTTGCAACCATCCTGAGACAACTCTTTATTAGAGTTTTGGCATAAACAGGAATTCATCACAAAACTAAAGAAATGTGCTAACTTAGGTAAACATGATTGTGTCTTGCAAACAGCATAAAGATCAAGCAAGTTACATATAATATACACACACAGAGCCACACTTTGAAGTTTTAAAAAGGCCTGTTTCTCAAAACTGGAAATAACTAAGAGCCAAATCAGTCGTGAGAGGAAAATGTAAACAGAACTATGTGAACAATGATGGGAACTGTATAAGAACCCTTGAAGTCAAGACAGAAGGCCACACTGATTTTTCTTTTCTTTTCAAGGAAGAAAACTGACTTAGCCAGGAAATTAAAGCAGATATGGAAACCCATTTATAATAAAAAGAAAGTTTCTGGTAATGAATATAAATCATAAACTAGGAATTGCAAAAAAGAGAACAAAACTGATAAGAGAAATAAAATGATGCAAGGAGAAATCTGTGGCCAGCAAAGTTCTATGGATAAAGTTGTTTCTTTTGGAAACAAAAATAATTTAAAAAATGACTACTAGATAGAAATGGTATAATTGTCTAAAATGACATATGAAAGGCAGATGTGTCCAATAACATTTCTATTCTGCATTTCAGAAATTTGTTGCTACTGCAAAGTTCCATTGCATTAGTAATAAGAAAACTGTTAAATAACAACTACTGAAATTAGATGCTTCTACATCATCAGCACCAGATAACTTGCATTCAAGAGTTTTAAATAAGTGGATGGAGAAGTTCTCTAAACCGTTAATGTTGATTTTCAATAGGTCTTGGAAAACTAAGGAAGTTACAGAAAACTAGAAGAAAGTTAATGTTGTGCAAATAACAATGCAAGTAATTTATAGCCCTGTCAGCATTCGATTATTTTACATGAGATCAATGTAACAGCACATACAGAACTTGATTTTTAAAAAATTAGTAGTACAGTAAATGCAATACAACAAGGGTTTATGCAAAATAAATCCAGACAAAGTAACTGGATAATGTTTTTTAATTGGATGAGATTACAAATTTGGTTGAAGAAGGTAGTAGTGGAATGTACTGAGACATCTGAGAGTCATTTAATTTGATGCTGCACAAGTCTTACATTTTGTCTATTTTCAAATCAATACAAAATCAATTGCCCGCATTAAATTGATTTGAAACTAGGTAATTGACATCATAAAATGTAATTGTGAATGGATTTATTTCAAGCGAGGTCCTACAGAATTCTGTTCTTGGCCCTGTATTACTTAACTGTTACATTAATGACTCAGATGCAAAACATAAAAGTAATAATGGGGGGAAAATTTTGCATGAGACAAAGATTGAGGGGATGGTAATTAATGAAAAGAACTGTTCACTGATGAAGAGTGGTATGTGTCATGCAGTAAATTGGATACAAGCAAACTATGTATATTTGTAATATGGTCCATATGTAAAGCTGTAGAGCTAAGAACAAAGAAAACTGATAATTACAGGACTTGAACCTGGGATGCAGTGACTCTGAAAAAGATTTAGGAATCACAGCTAGAGGATTCTCTGCATCTTGGGGTCTTCAAAGTATTTGAAGGCTTCAATATCTGAGATATAGGTGAGAGGATTATTCTGGGAGAGGTGGGTGAGATTCTGTGGCCTGCACTGTGCAGGGGGTCAGACTACATGATCATAATGGTCCTTTCTGACCTTGAAGTCTATGAGTCTATGAGGTATTCTAACTTAAGCTACCAGTATTACGTTGTGGCCAAAAAAGGTTAATTAAATCTTAAAATGCATAATAGGCATGCAAAGTAGGAATAGGGATGATCATTAATCTGTATTTTTGGCACCAATGCATCTGCTACTAGAATATTGTGTCCTGTTCTGCTGTCAACAATTCAAGAATAATGGTGAAAAATTGGACAGTGTTTGGAGAAGAGCCATAAGGATAATTAAAGGAATAGAAAATATATTATATAGGGAAGGACTAAAGAATCTTATTTGCTTACCTTAGCAAAGAAAAGATTATGGGGTGACTTGATCACAGCTGATAGTACCTACATTAGGGACAGAATTTTGAAGAGCCCTGTATAAGCAAAATAGCAGGCAGAGGGTTTAACAAGATCCAATGAGTGAATATTTAAGTCAAAATAGAAATAATGGTTATGGTGGATTCTTCATCACAGCGTAATTTGTAAATCAAGGTTGAATATCTTTCCTAAATGATATGCTTTAGTTCAAATAGAAAATCATTCAGACAAGTCCAATGGTTTGTAATATACGAGAGGTCAGACTAGACGGTCATAATGGCCCTTCTCCCTTTATACTCTATGTAGGTATTATGCAAGAGTAGCAGCTGCAGAGAAGCTGTTACTGCACAATTGCCAAGAAGGAGAATTATTTCTCTACACAATCCATAGACCTCAGGCTGGGTGCCAAAGAGGGAAGCCAAGTTAACAGAAGATTTGTGGATATCCCAGGAACCTGAAAAATGCTTAGATCTTGGGGAAATTGCAGGGTATTTAAAGTGATGACTGCACCTATAAAAATGGCTCTCTGTTTATTGCTAAAAAAGAAAGTCACAGGAATGTAGATTTGTTCCTTTTTAAAACTGATCTTGTTTGGGCAATTATCACAAATCTTATCACAAGTTGCTGAAAACCTAGTTTATTAGTAACGATAGTGAAGTGTTTCTTATGGATTTTGTTAATTTATCTGTGTACTAGGCTGAAATCCATTTATTTACTTTAAAGGTTTTAAAGACACCAGGAGAAAATCATCAAAGTATTTTGAATGAGGATTTAGCCTACTGACTCCCATTAACATCAATGGGAGGCATGCTGCTAAATCCCTACATCCCACTTTACATGTAGGAGATAGAGATTAGGCTTAATCTAGACAGGAATTTGAAGTCATAAACATGTCAAAACTTTGCAAAGTCTCAAAGAAATGTGTGCCATTTATATAAAAAATTGAACAAAGGAATGGGATTGATATACAAATCTTCATTTAGTGTTTATGTATTTATCTACTGCATCATTTAAAACTTTTTTCTGTAAGAAACTTGACAGCTCAGTAAAGTTTTATAATCTTTTTTCACAGCTGTCACGCACAAATGGATACCGAACTGTGTTATGTACAGCCTGTCGACAAGCTGTAGTTAAACTACAGATCACAGCAAGATATTACAAGTAAGCTGGATGTTTATAGCTGTATCTTACATCTTTAAAAAAAGGATTTTTCAAACCCTTAACTTCAATGATACTGCTTTTGTATTCTGCACAGTCTTGGGATAGCCAACAAAGCAAGCTGCATGGCTTGGGGTACCTACTGTGGAAAAGAAATGGGAGATCTGAGGTCTCCTCAATACCAGTACGTAAAAGACTAAATGACACCTAGGAAATTAACTATGCAAATTAGTATAAAATTTTTGCAGTTTTGCATAAGAAACTACAGGACAAAGAGATACAATAGACAAGGTGAATGTGGCAGTATCTTTTATTGGCCCAATTGGTGGTGTTCAGAAACCCTTAACTGAATTTTCTTACATCTGATAATGTTTGGTTATTGGAAGAGTTACATTACTATAATTTACTTGTCCCTAAGTGCATGTCTGCATTAGGAAATTATTTTGAAATAACTTAATTCGAAATAACAACTCCCAAAATAACTATTTCAAAATAAGATTATTCCCTGAGGAAAGAGTACAGATTTCAAAATAACCGGCCCATTATTTTGAACTAATAATAAGTTTGTTATAGTTCAAAAAAGTTGAAATTTCCAATGGCAAAAAAATAATCTGCTCCTGAGAAACTGGGGACACCAGCGGGAATACGACTGTGGAGTAGGAGGCCTAGAAGCCCTGAGAATCCTGGAAAATCCCATGGGTCCAGACTCCCTGGTTATGAAGCCAGAGGCTGTGTCACAGTTAGGGCCAGGGTTTTGAAGATTTCCTCCTTTGTATCTGGCGGATTGGAAACCCTGGAGTTCATGGCCTGCCAGGGCTTCCCCAGAGCTGGATTCCCCAGCAGGTGAAGGGTAGGTTTCTGACAGGCAGAGTTCCATCAGAAGCTCCTCAAACCCAGTATGTTTCATCTTAACATTTGGCATTCAGCTAACTGTCATTTTCTGATGGGATAGGATTTGATTGGAAAATTACCGATGGAGCTGGTTGAGATGTGCTCTCAATTTCATTTTAATAGAATGCTTGTTTGGGATATACACTGGCTTCACCCATTGGACACTAAAGACAATGGCAACATATCCATTGACTTCAGCAGGCTTTGGATTTGTCCTGTGGAGAGGCTTCTTTGAAAGATGCAAACGGTGTCCCCTCACATTAGACTCTCTCTTCCTTTGCCTGGAAGCAAAGTATAATGGAATTTGTGGGTAAGGCTCACCAATCTGACTAGAAGGATCTAGATTCTGTCCTCTTTCGCCAGGTCACAAAAGTTGAGACTTACGTAGCTCTGTGTTTGAAAGTGATTCTGGGGACCCACAGCAGCAATCATGCTCACAACGAGGATAGTACTAAATTAAAACAATTTTTATTATGACAGGTATTAAGATAGCAAACAAAACAAAGCACACAGTACTGATCACACAGATTGATTAAATCACCTGTGAGGGTACCATTAACAAAAATTTGGCTATATAAGTTGTATTTATCTAAGTTTACAGTTACCTATTATCATACCATACTCACATACGTTTCTACCAGAAGACTGAGTGTGAAAGGACAGTCGCCCTCTGCCTCTTGGACTTTGGTGCAAGGTGAAGTATGGAAAATTTGCAAGCAGAGCAACTTAGAAGCAAAGTAAGGTAAAGGGTTGAATGTGAAAAGACAAGAAACTTAATTTGGAAGAAGAGAGCGAGCTTGTGCTCGAGCCCTGAGCTTCCATATTCCCAAAGTTTTTATCAATCTTTTTGTGTTTCTATCCCCTAATAACCATAAACAGATTTCCTCACCCTGAGATTATGTGGGTGCCCATACTTGATTGGAGTATGATATTGAGGCATCTTTTGAATATGTATGAATAAGATTATCTGATGCCCCCTTGGACTCGTTTCTGGACATGGGAAAAAGCGGGAATCTGCAGTTAGGTGCAAGAAGACCTGTTTACTTTTAAAAAATGTCAGTTGGCTAGGTCTTGCAGTTTGGGACCTATTTTAGGTCTTACGAGGCACTGGGTCACATATCCTATCTGTGTACTGACACAAATGAAGATTTCAACCCCAAAGTCTTTCACAGTTTCTAAAGAGATATTAAGGATATTCAATTTAATTCCTAAAAGATATTAAACCTTACTTAACACACTACAATACTGCAGAAGCCAACCTATACAAGTTAAGTCAAGTCCTGCAGGCTCATAACTAAAAAATATAGTAAAAGGGATAAGATAGGAAAAATATAGTTTGGCAGGCTACAACCTCCCATGCTATTCCTTCTTCTCATCCCCATATTAAGCTAAATTGAAGGCAATATCTAACAAATTTATCTCTTCCAAACCCTCACATAAACTTGAAACAAAGCTGTGTGCACGCGCGTGTGTACGTGTGCGTGTGTGTGTGTGCCATTGCCAGTTTTTAAAGACTCTAGAACCCTGGATACTTTACATCACTTCAGAACTTATAGAATATGAGTCCTCACTCTGATTTCTTTGAGAAACATCTATGAGTGGATTACCTTTGTATTATGGATTATAGATATATAGGTCTGTATTTCAGACTTGTGCTGGCAACATGACTGACCCTTTGGGATCAGAAGAACATTTTTGTATAGTGAGCAGAGTGTTGAGGTGGTTGTTTTGTTTATTTGTTTGTTTTAAAATAACTTCTCACTGTATAGAATCTATGTGCTGTTTGGGAGCTAGAGAACCAGAATGTAATAAAAGGGGCTGTTTGATTTTCTGTTTTGCTTCTTGATAACCACTGTGGAGAGTCAGAAGTACCATTCGTGACTGTTTGGGGAGTTTAGCGTGACCCATCAGTTTTGGGAGCATCTGCTCTCCCTTTTACAGCCTATCCGGAACTTGGCATTTCAGTAAAGGCTTCCCTAGTCATGCCAGGTCTCACAGGGTACCAAAACATGAATGTACAAGTGGGGAAAATGTGATAAGTAGTCAATATGATGTTCTTACTTACATTTGCCATATTTTATGCATTTTAGAACAGTACAGAAAGGACATGTATTCACTACCAATGAACAGTAAGGATAATGTTACATAAGATAAAACTTTCCATTGTTTGCCATTTTGAATCTGAAATGGTTTTAGTAGTTTTTGTAATATTTTATTTTGTACTTTAAATATAATTAATTCATTAACAATTCCACCTTCTCCACATACCCAGGTAGACAACTTACATGGGAAGGTTTCACAGGATATGATGGTTTCAAGTCAATTTGAGAAAAAATTATTTAATTTCTGATGAATTGGCAATGGTCAAATTTTTCCAACAGAGAAAAACAATAATGATGTGTGCTGATTGTGTTGTTGAGGGAGACAAATCTTAATGAATGCATAATTCAAGTGAACTGCATTTTTAAACCAAATATTTATTTCATTTCTTTGGTAAACATTGATAGATAGTCAAATATGGAAATATGACAATGTTGAAAGGTTTCTGAAAAATGAAAATGAAACTTCAAATTTGAAAATTTCGCCACTTGTATGGCAGCTTACATGAGTCGGTCCTTTGCATTTGTATTTGCACCAAGAAAAGAAATTAGCAATTATTTTCAGGTAATCATTTATGTGTGTGATTTTTAAAAGAGTTTAGAGGCATGTAGGATCCTTCTCAGCCTGGTAAAGTGCAAGGTTATAGTGTACTCTAGCTGTGGCACTATTTAACAAAATTCAGAGTGGAAAAATTGCTCTCCTGCAGGGCCTGATCCAAAGTCCATTGGAGTCAGTGGGGGAAAAAAATCCCAAATATTTCAATAGGCTTCAGACCAGATCCTTAGTGTTCAAACCTGTGAGGTAATTTAAAATTCTGTTCCCCCTAAAGTCAGTGACCCAAATTCTGTGCTCTTCAGTGGAGCAAAGGTCTATTGGCTTTGAGAGCTCCTATTGATTAGAGATAGCCTCAGGTAAATGTTGCTAAAATTCCTGGGCACTTTGGAAGAATGTGCATAACCACCTGCAAAATTAGTTATTTTCCTACCAAGCACCTCTTCACCCTCTGAGCTTATTGCCAGAATTACCATAGACTTAAATGGGAACAGAATTGTGCCCTATGATCTCTGTTTAGGTTTCTGTGAAATAGTTGCTCTCTCTAGCTGGTGATAGCAAAACACTGGAATACAGCATCCTGCCCTGCTTTAGGTGCTAGAAACACTATGGCTGCGTTTAGACTGGCATGATTTTGCGGAAATACTCTTAACGGAAAAAAATTTCCGTTAAAAGTATTTCCGCAAAAACACATCTAAATTGGCATGGATGCTTTTGCACAAAAAGTGCTTTTGCGCAAAAGCATCCATGGCCAGTCTAGACGTGATTTTGTGCAAGAAAGCCCCGATCGCCATCGGGGCTCTTTTGCGCAAAACAGTTCTTCCCTGTCTACACTGGCCCTCTTGAGCAAGTATTCTTGTGCAAGAGGGCTTTTTCCTGATCGGTAGTGTGAAAGTATTTGCACAAGAAGCACTAATTTTGTACATTACAAAGTCAGTGCTCTTGCACAAATTCAAGCAGCCAGTGTAGACAGCTGGCAAGTTTTTGCGCAAAAGCAAATGCTTTTGCACAAAATCTTGCCAGTCTAGACGCACCCTATGTGCAACTGAGGATGAAACACAATCTTGGAATTGAATCTTGAAAGGTAAAAGGGTAATTTTTTCCTTTTCAATATTACTTATAATTGAAAAATCTATAAAATAGAGGCAGATCACAGCTTTTGTGCCACAGCCCTAAGTTAAAGCATGATGTTCTATGAAGAAATATTGAGGAAATTGTACTAGTGTGTCTGTGTGCCTAGACACTACACACTTTGCATTTGCAAATTGGCGGGCAAATACTTTTCCCTCTTATTATACTGGGCCCATTCTCTGAGCTAGTAAGAACGGTGAGGAGAGTCATGACCTTAACTCCTCCTTTTCCCCTTTCCCAACAACCTTGTCCAATTGGTGTAAGTTGAGTGACCAGGAATAAGCCATCCTTATGTTTTCGAGAACACTGAAACCACTAATGCAGTAGGATTATAATAGTATGGCCATGTAAAGGATCATCACGTTTTGTCCCAAATTCTGTTAGTTTGGGATCTACCTAATTTCTTTATAGTTTCAGGTTCTGAGCAGTTTTTGATTGGGTTATTTATTTTTTTCAAAACCACTTGTCCACCTTAAATTCGCCATCTATAGTGAAATGTTCTCCAGGGCACAACAATACCAGGCTTCATCAACATTATCTCACAAGCACTGTTGTTATGAGAACAAAGTGTCCTCTTTCCAGAGCAATGTTGTATATGGACATCAGTTGAGCCCTATCTCATTCCTGCAGAGAGCTGACAATGGCCATGATATATGAATAAGACCAATCATACTGTCATAATGCAAATAAAACCTTGTGAGGACCTTTGGTCTCTATTGACACCCTTCTGCTGTCAAAGCCAAGTGGCACACAGTCAGACTCATTTGTTACCCAAAATACTGAAAGAACCATTTCTCAGATTCCTTTTCTGCACACATTTCTCTCTTGTGAATGCTGCAAGGTATTAACACCATTCTGAGCTACTATTGTATGTTACAATTTGTACATTCTGATGATGTCAGGTTGGAATCGCAATGCTTCAGCTTGCTCAGAAAGTGATACTTGGCAGGAATATAACATTAGAGCTATATTTGGGAAGAAAACATTTCCTGTACAACGTTCTTTGTTCTAGGCTTCAGGCAAATGTAATTTTGAGATAAAATTGGGAGGCAGGGGAAAAACCTCACTTTCTCAGTCAGGCTAATTTTTTTTAATGGTGCCTGTTTGAAATTACTCAGTGGCTGGGATATTAAAACAGCTCTGTAGTGGGGCATTAATCCTGGTGGAGAGGGGGAACAATGTGTCAAGGGGCTAATTAACTCCGTAGGCTGCACCTGGAGGGAAATTTTGGCTTCACTGATAAGCACTTCTAGAAGATGGAACCTATTTGGCAGGAATAGATAGGGCTTTTATAAAGCCAGAAAGGGAGAACAGAAAGAAACTTCAGTCCTCCTTTGAGCCTACTGAGGAGAAGGAGCAGAAGGTTCTTGTGGGTGGGGGGGAAATAGGTAGTTGGCACTGGAGCGGGCCGCGGCCCCCCCGCTCATCCTCCCACCCCGGCCCTGACCCGTCTCTCCCCCCAGCCCCGGCCCCGGCCCCGGCCCATCCCTGCCATGCGCAACCTTCTCTGAGCTCCCCCTTGTTGGATGCTGCTGCCCTGCACAGTGTGCTCAAACTGGTAGGCGGGGAGACACCTGGGCGTGATGTAATGTCACGGTCCAGGATTTTAAAATTGCTGGGCTCTGCGTTGCGCCATGTGGCTGCGTTGCAGGTTCGGAGTCTGGGGACGGAGCGCAGACTCCAGCCCTGCAAAATGGAAGGCAGATTGGAAGGGAAGGGGAAGGGCTGGGAGAGGAAGGGGCTTGTGCGGGGGGGAGGGGAGAGAAGAAAGAGAGGGGAAGGCACCAAAAGGACAGGGTAGAGGAGAGACAAATGCCAGGGGGCCAAGTGCAAACAATGAAGAAAAAGGCAGGAGGGGAGGTGTCAGTTGGAGGGGGACAGGGTGATGCTGGGAGAGGAGAGAGTAAAGGCATTGGGGGCTATAGGGGGCAGGGGAAATGCTAGGAGAAGACTTGAAAGAAGGGGTGGGCATGAGGAAGGCCGGGATGGAGCAAGTCATGTGTGAAGGCACAGGAGCATAAAAGGAATGGGGGCAGAGTGGTGAGGGGGTGGGCATCAAGGAAAAAGAGGGCAAAGGGGGCAGGGGCAGTGAGGGAAGGGGGAGACACCAGGAGGGTGCAGGAGTAAGAGAAGGTGCAAGTGCCAGGGGATTCTGGGGGTGAAGCAGAAGGGCAGACACCTGTAGGGGAGGGACCATCACCAGAGGAGAGACGCAGGGCAGTTTTGTAGAGAGAGGTGTTAGAAGAGGGGATGAGGAGGGGTAGCTCACATGATCAGAGTGGGGTTACTGGAGGAGTGGGCACAGGGAGGAGAGAAGGGCTGGTGGAGGGGGGGTAGGTTGCAGAGGGCTGAGGGCAGTGAGAAGGGCAGGAGTCAGGAGGCAGCAGGCACCAGGGGAGCTGATGGAACAGGGGGAGGAGACAGGGCAGCAGAGAGAAAAGGGAAAGGTTTAAAAATATTTATTAATAACTCGGGTGCCATAGTGGCACATCCAAACAAGCCAAATGAACTCAGTACTGGTGCACAACACAAAATTCAGTTTGCTCATGCGAGGAAACTCTTAGGCTATGTCTACACTGGTGGTTTCTTGTGCAAGAACATCTTGCACAAGGGTTTTTGTGCAAGAACAAGTCCACACTGCCATGTGTGAGCTGTGCTTTTGCACAAGAGCATATATGGCAGGGTGGACGCTCTCTTGCCCAAGAAAGTGCCTATGGCCATTTTTTTTGCTTGACATACCTACGGGTTCCTTCAGATTCTGAAAAGCTGAAAAGGGTTTCTTGGCCACATAAAATTGGGAAACACTGGTATAGTGTATGGTACTGAAAACTTTAACATTGTTCAGCTTAGTTAGAGGTTTCTATGGTGTTAGCAGATTTCAGTGCCAAATATCTAACTTTGTTGTTAACTGTTATTACTATGTTTACAGTAGCACCCATGAAACATTAAATACTTTCCAAATACCCAAGATGGCTGTTCCTGTATAGGAGATGCTTGCAGTCCATGGACAGACAGACAAATAGATGGAGGAAGAGGAACAACAACTGCTGTGCAAATAACAAATTAAGTTGACTTGCAAAACAAGCAGACCTAAGGGTTTGTCTACACTTAGAAGTAGGGGTGTGATTCTCAGCATCAGGGAATATCCCCACATTAGCTCAAACTGATCTAGCTTACTAAAAATAGTGTACAACTGCAGTAAGGCAAGTGACAGGCGAGGCTAGCCACCTGAATATGTGCCAAGCATCCTGGACAAGCACATACACAGGGCCATTGGCCCTTCACCTCCTCACACCTACATTATGTTTTGCATAAAAGCTCATCCAGAGTGATGAGAGTATATCTCATCAAACTGGGAATTCTACCCCTCAACATGGGCATCTAGGAGGGACTCAAATGTGGGGAAGGAGGGGCCTTGAAGTTGATTTCTGGGAGGTTGTACTGCATGTAGAGGGCTCTGTGGTACAAGACACAGAGGTGACTGAACAGCCAACAAAAGAGCAGACAAGGTTGGAAACAGTGTTAAGAGTAAAAGGAACAGTAAAACATGTAGATAAGATCCTTTGTGGGATAGGAGGGATAGTAAATTGGGGATTTAGGAAGTGCATGAAGCTCTTGTCAAGCGGTGACATGTAGAAATATATTACAATATTTATCAATGTGTTTTCCACGCTTCCTGGTTTTAGAATTTGCTAACTGCTAATGTATGCAAATTAATTCTTTGTTAAAAAGAAAATTTTAAATCCACTAACAATGGCTTCAATGAAAATGAAAGAGTGACTTGCCGTTTTCAGCCTCTGGGGGGATTTGACCAAATTAATTTCTTAAGCAACACCATAAATCCAAAGAAAGAACAACACAATTTAGATAAATGAAAGCCTGTCAGAGGCCACAGGGCTAGTAGTGTTGAATTGGGCAATTAATTATGCATTTTGTGCATATCATAAATAGTGAGCAGCTCAAAAGATGATGACTCAATAATACAGCAAGGAAGAAATGAAACAGAGTGAATCTTTTATCAAGATTTTCCCCTTGTGACCCATGTTTCACCCAATACCACTGTCATGATATGATGAAAGGCTCCTAGGTCTAAGTCTTGGAAACCTACTGCCTGTTTGAAACCCATTACCTCCCATTGCCATCAAAATAAGAGATCCATAGGTATGGACTAATGGAGAAGTACAGGGACTGCTCTTTTAGGTTCAGTCTCCTTATGCTAAAGATCTCATATACAAACTTGCTGTCCTCTAATATCAATATGACAAACCAGCATGGCTTTGAAACACCTTTGATGTCCCTTTATCAAAGACAGATGATTCATGATGTTTTTGCTTCAGTATTTATATATGCAAGACTGAGAACACTCAAATACTTACTGTGCATGTCCACAGGAAAGGCGCTTTTCATGTTTACCAGGCTAGCTGTTACTCTTCTCCCTCCCTTTTTCTCGCTTCCAGTGGAAATCTGCAGTTCCCTCACTTTTATACAAGCTGCTATAATATGGGGCTTAATCTATTGCCCATTCTTATCCAGTCAGTCTGAGTTCTGATATGTGCAGTTCTTCCCTTCAGAAACCCTAACCCTAACCCTAACCCAGTGCCATATTAAAAGGACAACACAGACTTGTTTAAAACACGTTTTATTTTAAAAATGGGAACAAAACATTTAGAGAGAGGATTTAAAAGCAATAGACTACATGGCTCTCAATCTTGCCTAAGGCTTGCTGTACTCCTCCAATGGCAACCTAGCCAGGCCTAACTTCTTCAGACACTGCCACGTCTTAGTCTGGTTCTCCCATGAACAATCTACATGCACCGTTACAGAGAACATTTAACAACAAGCACATTTCCTTTGTTGGTTATGTTCTCAGGCTTTTGCACTTCTGGGCAAAACTAGATTTTCACATTGGCTGTGGAGGAGGTAAATTTCAGTACGAGGTCTCCCAGTACTGTTTCTTAACAACGCTGAAATGCTGGCTGTGGGTTTGCTCATCTTGAGCTCTTCGCCCAGGAGAATCATGCAGGAAGTGACAGCTCTCTGTTAAGCTAAACCAATATAGCTATACAGTAAACATCCCAGTAACAAGGTCAACAAACTATGTTCATAAATTATTACTGAGCTGTTCCACACAGTGGCCTATTTAAACAAGAGAAAAGCTGCATTCATGCATGGGAATTTTACAAGTTTGAATAAGGGAATACAATGATGACACTTTGTCGCACTTTGTTTTTGCAAAGGTTGCAGTGTCCCTTTCTACCAATTTTTATATTTAAAATAGTGTGTGTGTATCCTTTGTAACAGGGAATTCAGGAGTTCAGATCTCTTATTGCTAGTTCAACTTTCTGTTATATGTACGCAATTAGCAGCACCATTTCTGGCACCACCAAAATTCACTGAACAAAAGGCATGCTTTATTTTCCCCACCTTAATCCTATTAAGGAGTGCTGGCAAGGGTAACATCTGTTTTGAGGACAGAATTACTCAGGGTATGTCTACACTACCACCCTAGTTCGAACTAGGGTGGTTAATGTAGGCAACCGAAGTTGCAAATGAAGCCCGGGATTTAAATATCCCAGGCTTCATTTGCATCTTGCCGGGCACCGCCATTTTTAAAGCCCCGGTAGTTTGGGCTCCAGGCTCGCGGCTACACGCGGCACGGAGTAGGTAGTTTGGATTAGGCTTTCTAATCTGAACTACCGGTACTCCTCGTGGAACTAATCCGAACTACAATTAGAGAGCCTAATCCGAATTACCTACTCCATGCTGCTTGTAGCTGCGGGCACGGAGTCCGAACTACCGGGGCTTTAAAAATGGCGGCACCCGGCAAGATGCAAATGAAGCCCGAGATATTTAAATCCCTGGCTTCATTTGCAACTTTGGTTGCCTACATTAACCACCCTAGTTAATGGGTGGTAGTGTAGACATACCCTCACATAATACAATGGGACTAGTTTTTTCCTTGGCTTTGAACCTGTTGTACTCAGAAAGCAAAAGTACGATGGCCCAAATAGTGCGTCAGAGAAGAAATATTGTTGAATTAACAGTTGAGCTAGTTTAATAAAAGCTATTTTTTGAAACCTTAACCTTAACTTTTAACTTTCCACAGCAGAGGTGAGAGAATCAGTTCTTCTACATGGCTTACTCCCGTGCAAGCATGAGCAATATTAGCAGTAATCTATGGTTGATAATCCTGTAGCTGAGTCCCTGCTCAGGCCCCTTGGGCTGGTCCACCGGCTGGTCCACAAATCAGTCACAAGCCTTCTGATGCAAACACCCATGCCTTTAGTGTAGGTTACCACCACCTTCTATTTACAAATTTACAGTCCAGACAGCCAACTCCTCTCTCTCCACCTAGGAGCACACTGAGCCACACCCAGGTCAGGGCTGGCCTTAGGCCGATTCAGCTTGCACGGGGCCCCCGAGTGCACAGTGCACGTGTTGTGACATCCTGGGTGCATGGCGCATGCGCAGTGTGCCCGGGCGGGGGGGGGGGGGTCCACGCATGTGTTCTACTCCCAGGGCACTGCTCATGCATGGACCCCTGGGTGCACTGCGCATGCGTCATAACATCTGGACACACGGCGCATGCGTCGTGCCTCCGACGTGCAACGCATGCGCCGTGCTGCCTGGGGCCCCACACATGTGCGGCCCCGGCCCCGGAATTGGGCCCCATGCTCCGTAGAGCCGGCTCTGCCCTGGCTCCTTACTCCTCCTTCCCCTCTGGATTCCTTCCTCTGCCTTATATAGCCCTCCTGATGTGAGCCCCACACCAGCTTCTGATAGCCCTGCCAGCCTGGGCTTGCTCAGCTGTTTCCCCTTAATCAGGCTACTGTGGCAGAGCTCTGGCTTAGCCAGCAGTCTGTCACAAGTCCCTACTACAGGATTGAAGTGTGATGATGTACAGCCCACCCTCTCTTGACCTTGGCTTGAGTTTTCTAAACTATGGAATCCTGAATGGTTTCCTGTAGGATTTGGTAACTCTTCCATAACATTCACTGCAGATCTTCTACATCAGTTACCTACCATGCACAATATCAAAGGGTACGTCTACACTACAAAGTTAATTCGCACTAACTTAGTTCGAATTAGTTAATTCGAACTAAGCTAATTTGAACTAACGGATCCAGACTAAAAAACTATTTCGAATTAGCGTTTTGCTAATTCGAACTAGCATGTCCACATTAAGGGGACCCTGAACCGGGCTTAAGGATGGCCGGAAGCAGTGCCGGCAGAGCATCAAAGGAGGACTTAGAGCATGGAGATGCTGTCTCAGGCTAGCCAAGGGCTGTGCTTAAAGGGTCCCGACCCACACTGGGGACTGGGCCCAGTTGCCGAGTGTGTTGTAGGGTTTCCAGGTGTCCAGTATTTTCACCTCCTGGCAGGGAAAAAAAACCCAGAAAATACCAGACATTTTTGGTGTCCGGTATTTTCTGAATTTTTTTTACCGGAGAGGAGGCGAAAATACCAGACTGTCTGGGTCAATACCAGACAACTGGCAACCCTACTCAAAGGGGAGTATAATCTCACCTACCAATTAGCACCATTTCCTAGTGCTCTAGAGGTCTTCCATTCTAATAATGCTTTAGCCCAAGCCTACATACCCTTTTTTTCATGTACAACCTTAAGTCAACTTTAGGAAACTTAATATGGTGTGGATACGATACAAAACACCACACTGTAAAAAGTCAGTTCTGATTTGTTACAGCATCTGGAAGCTGAAACTGACAAGATCCTTAATATCTAACACTCAGTAAAACTCCAGTCCTTCACTGAGAATCCTGAAAGCAGACCATAGTTCTGTCCCTAGTACTCAGAATTCAGTGGGGTTCCTTTAGTGTAGTTGTCCATGAAGAACTGTCCAAGTAAGTTCAGTGGGCTGCCTTTATTCAGTGATTGTACAGCTCCTATCACAGTGACAGACTCCTAAGTACTACTGCAATACATGTACTTAGTTTCTCCAATGTACATCATTATCGATTTTCTCTCCTGCAGGTACTGCTTTATATTTCTTTCCAACTCCATTCATAAAAATGCAGTTAGTTCAATAAATTATTACTTCCATGCATATTGCTTGTGCCTGTACAGACGTTGTACTTAAAAGCTTCCCAGCTACTTTATATAATGAAAGATCATCTTAGAATCTGCAGTATTATAAGGATGTATAGTGAATGCTGTAATACTGAGATCTTTTCTGAAAACGCTGGCAAATTTTAAATGCATTCACTATTTCATTCCAAAGGAATACTGGTTTTCTTAAAGTTAAGGAATTGTCCTAGTCTCACAATTCACTTGACGCTGATAAAGGCGGTATTTGATCTTTTAGCAATCATCTTTATAAAGTCATGGAAGTTAGGAGAGATTCCAGAAGACTGGTAAAGGGCAAATATAGTGCCCATCTATAAAAAAGGGAAATAAGAACAACCCAGAAAACTACAGGACTTCTGGGACAGCTCAGGGATCCTGGGTGTGCAGCATGGTCCTTCCGCCCTCCTGTGTCTTCTCCTCCTCCTCGATGCCCTGGTAAGGGCTCTCTGTCCCAGGGTTGATGACCACCTTGGGGGAACGTAACATCCTGCCCCCCGAGGATGCGGTCCAGGGCAAGTGTCTGCCCCTGTTTGGGAGCTTCCCTCTGTGGCCTTGGCATACGCCTGCTGCAGCTCCTTTATTTTCGTGCGAACCTGCTCTGGGGTTTGCATGTAGCGTTTGGTGGCCAGGCTGGCAGCTATCCTTCTATAGATGTCTGCATTCCTCCATCTAGTGTGGAGATCATGGACGTTGGGGGCATCTCCCCAAACCTAAATAAGGTCCATGATTTCCACCCTGGACCAGGAAGGCAGCTGGTCCTGGCAGGCTCCTGGGAGCTGACAGACTACTCCTGGGGAGCAGTGGAGGGCTGGCTGCCCGTGGCTTGCTGGCTCATGTTTTGGGGCCACTGGGTCAGGGGCAGTGACTGCTGGCTCTGGGCTGGCAGGCTTGGAGCTGGCACAGGCACTGTGGCCAGAGTCTACCCCTTTAAGGGCTCCGAGGATGAGGGGAGGGAAAGGAGTGTTCTTGTCTGAGGCCAGAGTGGCCACCAGGGCACCCTGGGAGGGGCTGGAGGCCCCCTATTTCGAAATAAGTGTCTACACAGGTATCTAAAAGTGTGTCACAGGGAGGAGGGGGAAAAATTGTTCTCCTTAACCTCTGATAGTAGTACAAGAAACAATGTGCTTCAACTGCAGCAAGGGAGATTTAGGTTGGACCTTAGGAAAAATGTCCTGTCAGGTGGTTAAATACTGGAATAAATTACCTAGGGAGATTGCAGAATCTCTATTACTGGAGATATTTAAAAGCAGGTTGGACAGACATCTGTCAGAGATGATCGAGTACTTGGTCCTGCCATCTGGGCAGGGGACTGGACTTGATGATCTCTCAAGGTCCCTTCCAGTTCTAGTATTCTGTGATTCTATAAATGCAGTGAGGTCAGAGTTGGGGCTACCTGCTTGGTTCTATTCCTTCCCACTACAGCTTTGCAAAATACAAGGGATGGGGAATGAATGGCGCTTCTCCGCTGTGCAAAGGGCAGAAGGAGGTGATACTCTGAAAAGATAAAGTAACTTGTGATCCTTTCCACAAGAGCAATGGGGTTGCCCACATCACCTTTGGGTTGGTGCACTGCATGCAATTCTGAACTGGGCCTAATGGCTCAATCGAGTTCTTAATTTCTGTTCTTTAATAAAAAGATTTAATGAAAGGTGCAATTTAATATATTCTGGCAATGATCAGCTGCAGTTTTAGGGTAATATGTGATTGATCCTCTCTGGGGAGAGGGGTGACTCGCTCTTGCACAAGAAAGAAGTGAACCCAGTAATTTAACCTAAGTTTTCCATTCTAAAAGTTATAATCTGATCACTTTAAGGCTATTAATGCATTTCTAGATGGAGAGATGAAACTGAATTCCTGCCAACATCTATAATTCTATGTTAGTCCCTGACTAAGTGCCTTCACAGTACACAACAAAAATCATTCACAATAGATAGTCTAACAGTTACAATATGAATGAGAGAAATCAGAACATGCTGGCAATGTCAGGTGAATAGTGACATACTAGGGTGTTCTAATTTCTGTGCTAGATGTGTACCAAAACACTAGGAGCTTCTGAGCAAAATTCTGTCAATCTAATTTGAAATGATTACTTAGCTAGAGATCTAAGAATCTTGTCATTAGAACATGTAGCTAATTTCAGGGCAAGTGTTTCTATCAGTGTGGTTTCAGAGCAGCAGACAGAGGCTGATAAACAGATGTGGAAAATCCCATGCTTTTGTAAGGCCCCAGTTTTAAAAAGCACCTAAGTACATGCTCAAGTCCCATTGAACTCATTGGGATTTAAGCACACACTTAAGTTTTTTTCTTGCAAATAGGGGGAGATTCAGCAAAAAAGCGAGGATTCAAATTTAACAGCCTGAATGAGCAAAGCATTGAATGCATCCTGCAAGAGGCTGAACTTCCCTCAAATCTTGGTTGAAACGGTGGCAATTATCTGCAGCACGTTCCAAATTTTTAATCAAACACATAGCAATAAAGTATTAGTAGGGCAGTAATACACATGGGCTGCGTCTAGACTGGCCTGATTTTACGCAAATACTTTTAACAGAAAAGTTTTCTGTTAAAAGCATTTGCAGAAAAGAGCGTCTAGATTGGCACGGAGGCTTTTCCGCAAAAGCACTTTTTGCGGAAAAGCATCCATACCAATCTAGACACAGTTTTGCGCAAGAAAGCCCCGATCGCCATTTTCGCAATCGGGCCTTTTTTGTGCAAAGCAAATCTGAGCTGTCTACACTGGCCCTTTTGCACAAAAGGACTTTTGCCTGAACGGGAGCAGCATAGTATTTCCGCAAGAAGCACTGATTTCTTACATGAGATCGTCAGTGTTCTTGCGGAAATTCAAGCGGCCAGTGTAGACAGCTGGCAAGTTTTTCCACAAAAGCAGAAAATCTTGCCAGCTGTCTACACTGGCCACTTGAATTTCCGCAAGAACACTGACGATCTCATGTAAGATTGTCAGTGTTCTTCCGCAAATATAATGACTCTCCCATTCGGGTAAAAGCCCTCTTACACAGATGCTTTTGCTCAAGAGGGCCAGTGTAGACAGCTGAGAACCGTTTTGTGCAAAAAAGCCCCGATGGCGAAAATGGCGATTAGGGCTTTCTTGAGCAAAACCACGTCTAGATTGGCACGGACGCTTTTCCTCAAAAAGTGCTTTCGCACAAAAGCATCCGAGCCAATCTAGGCACTCTTTTCCACAAATGCTTTTAACAGAAAAACTTTTCCATTAAAAGCATTTGCAGAAAATCATACCAGTCTAGACGTAGCTATGGTGTAATAAATTTCAACAATGTGATGATGGAGTCTGAAAGTTCATGACTAATACTAATATAAAGCTACTGCCTTGTGACAATGGCAGCTATCTGGGCAAAATCCAATAGGATTTGGGGATCCTTTAAAAAACAGAATATGTACCTCCAGCTCCCACTGAAAATCCTATCTACTTCCAGGCTATCTACTTCCAGGAACTTAAAATGTCCATTGCCTGGTCATCTTTATTGATATCTTATTCCCTATGTGCAAGCCCTCAGGTGTCCCTGGGTCTATAACACCACAAATGGCTTTTATGTGGTAAAACACAGTACCAATTTTTAACATAAAAGTAAAGATCAGAAGACTCAACTAGTGTATTAGAGCTATGGCCACAAATACAAACTGTTGGGCTTACGGAGGCTTGGAACTCCTAACCCCAAGATGGTCACCTAAACTCTTATGCTCCAATGCAAATAGTCAAGTGGGCATTGGAGATTGCTCTCCTGTGGTTCAGATAACCCTGGTCTCTTAGGGTATGTCTACACTGCACACTTATTTTGAAATAAGCTATTCTGGAATAGTTATTCCAAAATAGCTTATTTTGAAATAACACGTCTACACTGCAGGGCAGCCTCAAAATTAGTCTGAGACAGTCTTCCCTAATGTAGACGTGCTATTTCGATTTAGAGCCCCAGGAGGCACTGGGAAAGGATAACTTAGAATGGCCCTAGTGAGCAGCTATTTCGAAATAGCAGAAGTGGAGCGTCTACACACACCTTATTTTGAAATAGCTATTTGGGAATAGGCATTATTCCTCATAGAAAGAGATTTATAGATTCCTGAATGGCTGTGTAGATGCTCACATGGTTATTTTGAAATAACACTAGTTATCTTGAAATAATGGTGCAATGTAGATGCACCCTTAGGCTACGTCTAGACTGCAAGCCTCTTTCGAAAGAGGCTTTTTCTAAAGAAACTTTTGAAAAAGCCTCTTTCAAAAAAGAACATCTACACTACAACCAGTACTTTTGAAAAAGCAAGCTGCTTTTTCGAAAGAGAGCACCAAAGCAGTCTGGATGCTCTCTTTTGAAAAAGCACAGTTTGCATTACATAGCACCTTTTTTTTTTTTTGAAAGAGCACTTTCAAAAAAAGGCATTCTTCTTGTAAAATGAGGTTTTCCATGGTCGAAAAATCTGCCACTTTCTTTCGATTTACTTTCAAAAGAATGAGGCAGCAGTCTAGCTTCAGGGGAAGTTTTTCGAAAAAAGGCCACTTTTTCGAAAAGTCCCTGTAGTCCAGACACACCTTTAGACACACCTCCACTCATTGGCTTCTTGAATTTGAATTGCTACCCAACCTGAGTGTGATATTGGTCACCTCCCAGTAACCTACTTTGCCCAGGCTATACTTACTGCAGTTTCTCCCCCTTTGCATGTACTAGTAAAATTGCATGTACTAGTAATATTTCCACAACCAGAACACAAACTCCTATGACAAAACACTATAGAAATGCACTGGGGCAGAATAATATTTTATGTAAACTAAGCTTGCCAGATATAGCTTGTTCCTTTCTCCCATGGGAGAGCATGCAGGTGGGGCTTTTTTAGCTCTGGGGTTCACATTAATAATTCACAGAACAATGTTATATATGCTCTGTCTCAGGAAGAGCAAATCACAGGAAGTCAGTTTTCACTAGTTTTCTTCATAATGGGTTTTGAAAGTTTTCCTGGAAAACAGTTTTCCAAATGACATATTCCTGGTGTATTTGTTAAAAGAGAATTTTAACTGGTTTAAATGATGATTGAAATGTTATTAATAAAAAGATAAATTGTGATTTTTACTTTTAAACATATTAGGAGCCTACAGAGTAGAGGCAAATATAATTTTGATAAGAAGAAAGGTATTGCTAAAGTATTTTAATGTAACTCCATCAAAAAGTAAGGTGATGGTAATAAAGCCCTTTCAAAGACGTGGGTCAGTGACAGAGTGAATTCCTATGAAGTCATAACCAAAAATGAGCAAGTTATAGTCAATTTTAAGGTGCACGTATGTTAAACAATAGTAAATTAATGTTAATTAATGTACCTACCCATGAATAAAGAAAAATTCATGAGTGTTTTATGTTACAGCAAAGAACTGGAAAAAAACATTTATTTGCTGAAACATGAAATTGAAATAAACATCTTTACAGTAAACCTAACCTAAAAGTTTTAGGCTTCTGTTTAGGTGCCTGTACTGCTCAATTTCTTGATTTAGAATTACACAATAAAAGTGATTCCAAAGTACAAATCAAATAAGAATAACAAAATGCACTAAAAGTTACAATGTATCCAAAGTTCCGTCTTGTCTATTTCTCAACACATCAAGACTATTGCAAGCTGATTATTCAAGTCACTTTATATTGCTCTAAATGGGGCTGTTTTAAATAGTTTTAAAAAGCATCAAGGAATGTGGAGATATTTTACATAAACACTAGAAAGAATCAAAATGAGCTTTGCAGAGATGAGCTGCTGCATTGTTCAAAGGAATGTTTTGTGCAACATTAGCTAATGAGGTTACAACACACTGAAAAAAAGCCCCGTAGACTCATTGCAATAACTGTCCAGAGTGCAGTATGACAAAACAGGTTACCTCTAGTTAGCCAAGTCCAAAGTGTGCTCCATGGGAACAAGGAGTTAAGGCATGAACTGTGTGAGGACCAGGAAGAATTGCAGCTCTGAGAGAGGTAGTGCTGCACGGAGACTGGAGAAGAGGTTGGAGAAAGGTGAAGCTATTGTTAAGCCTACTTCCTGCACACCAGTGAACAAAGATGTCACACAGATAAGGATAAGCTACACACAATAAAGGAGCATAGCTGTGGATATGCTTCCTTTGGGAGTGCCAATAGTACAGCTGGAGAAAAATTTCCTTTAACGTTCAGTGAAAATGGCTATTTTAGCAAAACTCAGATTTCTGCAGGAAACATCTGTATTTTCATCAAATCTCCCTTCACCCAGCTTTCAGTTTTGGGTAGCCAAACATTTTTAGGGTTTGGCTGACAAAAGCCAAAATATTATTGAAAATGTTCAGCCTAAGTCATGAAACAAATCTGGAGACAAAATTGACAACAAATCATTTGATTTTCATTCAGATTTTTGCAGGGAAACATTTGCTGACCATCCCTATCAAAAAATTATTTGTCATTAGACAGCAAAGTACAATATCATTCTTCATATTTACTTGAGGGTAACGTGAGAAGGGTGTGTATCCTAATATGTGTTTGTTCTGAATTCTCATTTGTCTTGATAATGAGAAACTTTAAGTGAATAGACATTTCAGCCATTAACTGCTTCCATTTCTAAATAGGTAACTTTAGAACTTTTTGGCTGATTTGGCATCATCTGTCGCATAACTTCTAAAGGCATGTCTATGCTAGGAAATTATTTCAAAATAGCTTATTTCAAAATAATAATTGCCGAAATGACAATTACAAAATGTGTCATTTTCCATGACCAGCAGGAGTTGTTATTTCAAAATAACTAGTCCATAATTTTAAAATAACTGGCTTACTAGTGTGGACACTGTTATTTCAAAATAACTCCCTAGGCTGTGTCTACATTGGCACCCCTTTCCGGAAAAGGGATGCTAATGAGGCACTTCGGAATTGCAAATTCCACGGGGGATTTAAATATCCCCCGCGGCATTTGCATGAACATGGCTGCCGCTTTTTTCCGGCTCGAGGTTTTGCCGGAGAAAAGCACCAGTCTAGACGGGATCTTGCGGAAAATAAGCCCTTTTCCGGAAGATCCCTTATTCCTACTTGAAAGGGGGAATAAGGAATCTTCCGGAAAGGGGCTTATTTTCCACAAAATCCCGTCTAGACTGGCGCTTTTCTCCAGCAAAACCCCGAGCCGGAAAAAAGCAGCAGCCATGTTCATGCAAATGCCACGGGGGATATTTAAATCCCCCACGGAATTTGCAATTCCGAAGTGTCTCATTAGCATCCCTTTTCCGGAAAGGGGTGCCAATGTAGACACAGCCCTAGTGTATATCAGGGCTAAATGATCTAAAGCTTGTTGCACAAATTGACGAGGCCCTTTATTAAGAATCCATAACTCTTTGCTGGTACTAAAATTGCCACCACACAATTATAGTTACAATAAATTTATTATTGTGCAATTGGATTTTGATTTGTTATAACTATATCAATTTCTTTTCAAATTTTAACATTTTGTGTTATAGTCAGTTAAAATGTATTAGTAGTATTGCAGAACAAGCTTTATTAAAAACTAGTTTCTGTCATTAAAATCTACCTGGATTAATAATATGAATTTATAAGCCTGGAGTGTGTTCCTTAGCTCTTCTGCAAATTAACCAAATGAATTATAAACATTTATTAATGAAAACTGCTGAAATGATATGGTTCAAATCATAGCCATCCAAATGTTCTCAACAATGAAAGTAAAGAGAAAGTTGAACAAAAAGGCTAACTGAAGCAGAAAATCTAATGCACAATCACCTAGCGTAGTTTTACTATTATGCATCCTAATTAAGCTCTCCTTTTCTGAGCCCTGTTTATTGTTCAAGAGTGATAAGGAATTAGAGGATGCCTGTTATCCACTTGTAGCATGCATAGAAATATATTGCTTATTGGTTAATGTAAAATAATATCCCATCGCATTTGTCTCAAGGTTCTGCCTTCCCCTTTTAACATGTGTAAAAAGTTTTTGCAATGGGTTGGCACTTCCCAAATCCTATGCTAAGGCAATAATAAAAGGAAAATACTGTTAAAACAATAATCTATAATGCTAAGCTTTAAATCCCAATTCAGGTTTGGTACTGCTGAAGAGAAGGAAGATTAGAAAATAATTTTCAGCCCACCTTTCAACAACATAAATCATTTTGCAGAAAATTCAGAATACCATACCTGTAATAAAGTGGCGGGAAATTATCTGTAAACTTTTTCTGAGCTGAATACGTAGGACTGTTTCTGGATGATGTTACATTAAATTGAAGGCTGAAAGTGTTTTCAGCCAACGGAAATAGAAGTATTTGTTCCTAGCCACATAAACATGACCACACTGAAGACATCACTATGGGTATGTCTAGACTACATGGCTCCGTCAACGGAGCCACGTAAACTAGTTTACCCGTCATAGTCAATGAAGTGGGGATTTAAATAATACCCGCTTCATTAAAATAAACATGGCCACCACGCTGTGCCGACGATCGGCTGATCCGGCACAGCGCGGCAGTCTAGACGTGGATCTGTCGGCTGGGGAAGCCTTTGCTGACCGATCCCTTATGCCTTTTGAAACAAGGTTTACAGAATCAGTTGGCAAAGGCTTCCCCAGCCGACAGATCCGCATCAGCCATGTTCATTTTAATGAAGCGGGGATTATTTAAATCCCCACTTCATTGACTATGCCAGGTAAACTAATTTACATGGCTCTGTCGACGGAGCCATGTAGTCTAGACATATCCTAAGTTACACATTTGGGTCAGTAACAGAAGCAATTTATTTGACAATGACATAGTCTGTGATTATAGTGATAGAAATTTAGCCGTGTTAGTCTGGTGTAGCTGAAGCAAAAAACAGGACTATGTAGCACTTTAAAGACTAACAAGATGGTTTATTAGATGATGAGCTTTCGTGGGCCAGACCCACTTCCTCAGATCAAATAGTGGAAGAAAATAGTCACAACCATATATACCAAAGGATACAATTAAAAAAAAAAGAACACATATGAAAAGGACAAATCAAATTTCAGAACAGAAGGGGGATGCGGGGGGAGGGGGGAAGGTAAATGTCTGTGAGCTAATGATATTAGAGGTGAATTCCCCAATTATCACCTCTAATATCATTAGCTCACAGACATTTACCTTCCCCCCCCGCCCCCGCATGCCCCTTCTGTTCTGAAATTTGATTTGTCCTTTTCATATGTGTTCTTTTTTTTTTAATTGTATCCTTTGGTATATATGGTTGTGACTATTTTCTTCCACTATTTGATCTGAGGAAGTGGGTCTGGCCCACGAAAGCTCATCATCTAATAAACCATCTTGTTAGTCTTTAAAGTGCTACATAGTCCTGTATTTAGCTTCTGTGATTATAGTAATTGGAAGTAAATATTCTTATTTGAAGTAGGGAGCAAAATGTGAGAGAGAGAACACATTTCAGTAACTTCAGTTGAATGTAATTTATTTAATTAAAGTTAAGTTTGGAAATATTATACAGCTGCATACAAGGAATATTCAAAAATGGAAAAAAATCCATGAAAAGATTAAGTTAATCCTTAGAAGTGTGCAGTATTTAATTAGTTAAGAAGATGAGCAGTAGTTGTTCTAGCAATTTAGAGATCTCTTGATGCTTCAAGTTCTTCAATGACAATTCAGCAGTTAGACTTGTTTGACAAGATTCACACCTTTCTTACATACTTTGAGGGAAAATCTCTAATGTTAAGTCTCACAAAGTCTCCTGTGCACTGCTTAAAGCCCAAGGTTTGATGGAAGAATTAGAATCACATTGGCTATTTGGGAAGGCAAAACTACACATAAGATCTGTGCCTCAGAAGGCCTACAGCCACTACTGCAAACCATAAACAGGAGCAGCAGTGGCTGGATCATTCTCTTGCACTATTGCTCTGTAGCAGTGTTGGGACAGAGAATTTGGGTCCTGAGATGCAGGAAGAAAATTAGCTACTGGTCTGCTTCCTACATCCCTTCCCCCCTGAAGCAGGGTATAGGGGTCGGCAGTGGGTCTCATAGACTTTGTCAGAAGGTGCCACTATGATCATAGTCTGATCTCTTGACCATTGCCCTAGTCTGTGGCCAAGACAGCTGACATTTTGCAGTCGTCTTGTGATTTGATTCTGAGATGTGACAACTTCCTACATCCAAATTGGCCCAAATTCTGCTTGCTTTAGTCATAAGTATAATGCTGCTGAACATTCATGGTGTGATTTTTATTTAAAGTACGTTATACTGGGTGGTAATCCTTACCACCTCCTTTTTGCAGGTAATGTGTTCTTGAAGTTTATAGGAACTATGGAGCTCAGCAGGCCAAAATGACTTGTTCAAGGTCACACAGGACTACATGGCCATTTCATAATCTTCCCTAAGGGCAGGGCAGCACGTAGCTGCATTTCCCCAGGAGAAGACCAAAGATTCATGCCTCCTTCATTCCCAGTTAACTCTGATGGTGAAGGGATTACTTTACTCTTTAAATGAAGCAGTCTCTTCCTCTTCCCCATGCCCAGTTTGATGTCCTGACTTCCACATGAGGTAGGGACAGAACAGAGTCATTGCTCCTCCCATTTCCTGCTTTTTTCCATCAGGCCCCCTCCAAACATGTTCACTTACAAAGGGAAGTTGCACCTGTTCTCCTACCTGTAGCCGGTGTGGCGGTCAAGGGCATGTTAGCCCTCCTTATTTCTTGTGTGCCTGAAAAACTATTGTGACAGTTCAGCCCACATCAAATAAAATTATTACTATCTTGCCCTGTGTATTTTGCCTCAACAATCCAGGACAAATTCACTCATGTAGAGTCCAGCATAGGGTTCCCTCAATAACACATGTGCAGATTAGATCGCAAGAGTTAAATGAAATGTGGAAATGGATACCGCTGTTACAAAGTGAGAGTGGAAACTTAACTGAGAAAAGACATGGTTAGTGTCAGCATGTTGTTGCAGAAAAGATTTGCTTTATAGATGTATTTGTATGACATTTTTGTCAACTCCCTGTAGTAAAGCAAGTCTCAGATTATTAAAGCAGCAGTTAATTGGCAGTATGGGTCATACAAAATCATGAGGATTTTTTTTTTTTAGAACTTATATTTTCTAAAATTGCAAGATATTTTTAAAAACTTTTCGTTTTCCTTCAGATCCAGGAGCTTTTTTTTTTCCTCCGGGGGTTAGTGGTCATATGGTTTTCTTTCCGCAAATCAAAAGGACTTGACAAGTCATCAGATAATTGCCAGCATGTTACACAGAGAATCATTTCTGGATATGCTTCCCAAAGGAAGGGTATGGAATCCAGGCCATTTGGTGTGTTACTGAAACTGAAAGACTTACAACTTGGCTTCAGGGAAAGTAGGATAGCTTTGAATAAACGTGACAACCCTTTATGGAACGCAGAGACGAGTAATTGATCAATTTCTCTCCCACAGGGTTGTTGGTATCCTGTTAGGGTCTTTTAAGGCTGAACTCTGAAGTAGCTCTTTTACTATATCATGTATATATTTGATAGCTTTTTATAGATTTCTCATATTACTGCTTCTTCTCTTTAGAATGGTGATGATAAATGCATGAGGACAGGAAAATAAGCAGTCAATGTTGACTTCAAAAAAGCTGTGATGATTTTCACAGTAGTATTCAACTGCACATTGACAATTTTTTATGTGCTTCTTCCCCATGCTGGCACACAATAGTTGGCTGCTGAGATCAGGACCAATGTGGCTGTCTGTAAGGAGTGAGCATCTGCTCCCCAACTATTATCTGTTAGTGTTCAGGAGATATCATACCTAGCCTTTATCTTGACAGTGGTAGTTGTCAAATAGTGGTGGTATGTGAGGCTCTGATCCAGAACCGCTGCAAGATATTTCAGGAAATCTTCATGCCTGAATGTTGTGCTGCAGGATGTTGTGCCTCAGTTCTTGGTGTGGTGGTTGCTCAGGTCGATTGCAGAGGCAGCTGTTTTAGGAGGGTTTTGTCAGAGTTACCATAACCAACAGAACTCTTCCATTATTTTTTCCCCAAATTTTCTGTGAAGATGTATTCCAAGGGGGTATGCCTACACTACAGCGTTATTTTGAATTACCTTATTTCAAAATAGTTAATTCAAAATAAGTTATTTCAAAATAACGAGTCTACACACAAAATGCATTTCGAAATAGCATTTGGATATTTTTAAATAGCACGTCCACACTGAGTGGATGCTGAATCGCATTTAAGGCCGGCTGGAACCAGGTCCAGCAGCGCATCAGGTCAAGAGTTACATTGTGTGGCTGCTGCCTGAGGCTATCTGAGGCCTGTGCTTAAAAGGACCCCCCCTGGACAGCCAGTTCTCAGCTTTCCCTGCTTGCTTGTGTACCTCGATGAGGGACAGCAAAGCATTTTGTCGCTGCGTGCTCTGATTGCTCTCACTCAGGACACCACAGCACTCTGCAACATGGAGCCAGAGCTGTCCCTGGGCACTCTGGTGCTTCTCGTGGATGCGTTGCTGTGAGCTTGGCTGCATTTGCTGCAGGCTGACATCTGGAAGGTCCATCGGGGGGCTATCAGTATCCAGGAGGCCCTGTGGGAGAGCTTTTATCCTGAGGAGCACTAAAAGTCTCCTTGGTCTTCCCCATTGCGGGCTTGTGCCTCATTCCTCCCTCACGTCCTTCCACTTACCCATCCCTAGCCCCCCTTCCTGATGTCAAATAAAATATATGTATTTTCATGAACACAAACTCTCTTTATTTAATAAAACTGGGGGTAGGTGGGAATGAAACTCTGGTGAGACTGGGGAAAGAAGGTGGGAGAGGGGAGGGGGAAACCTGGGAGGAGGGAGCTGGAAGAGGGAAGCAAGGGAAAAAAGGGGGAAGGGAAAGCTCAGGGCTCAGGGTTGGGAGTCTCGCCAGACCAACTTGATTGTCATGCAAAGCTGCTCCTGGTTTCGCATGTGACTTTTGGTGGCCAGGCTGGCAGATATCCTGCCATAGATGGCCACATGCCTCTGTCTAGTGCAGAGATCACTAGATCATTCCCCCCAAACCTGAATAAGGTCCATGATTTCCACCCTGGACCAGGAAGGTGCTCACCTTCTCCGGGCCCTGGCAGGCTCCTGGGAGCTGGCAGACTACTCCTGGGGAGATGTGGAGGGCTGGCTGCCAGTGGCTTGCTGGCTCATGTTTTGGGGCCACTGGGTCAAGGGTAGTGACTGCTGGCTCTGGTCTGGCAGGCTTGGAGCTGGCACAGGCACTGTGGCCAGAGACTACCCCATTAAGGGCTCTGGGAAGAGAGGAGGGAGAGGAGTATTTCTGGTTGAGGCTGGAGTGGCCACCAGGGCACCTTGGGAAGGGCTGGAGGCCCCCTATTTTGATATAAGTGTTTACACAGCACTTATTTCGAAATAGATTTTTCAAATTTGGCATTATTCCTCATGGAATGAGGTTTACCAAATTCAAAATAAGCACTCTGCTATTTAGAATTAATTTTGAAATAGCGGTTTAGCTATGTAGACTCTAGTAAATGTATTTCAAAATAACGGCTGTTATTTCAAAATAACTTTGCTGTGTAGACATACCCTTTGAGTTACAGTGCTATCTTGGATATCAGAACTTAGATTGGTCAAGTCACACCTTAATTTTCTTTTCAGAAACTAACAACAAGCTTCTTGAGTAGGATTCATGAAGGCAATTAGGCTTTACAATGCGTGTATGTGAGAATTGTGCATATCTCAAAAACTGATGACACTAAGCATTAGTTGGCTACGTTTTCTTTTGATACTGATTATTCATATAAATTATGTCAGGAGTTGATTAATTTGGAACCATTTTTGAGCCCTGTTAGGATACATAATTGCTCACTAGTATGTTGAATACAACTAAAGATGTCTGAGATAATGCTGTCTTTTCCATTGGTGGTTGCAGAAGTAGCTCTGTTAAGCCTAATGGTTAATATTGTTATTCTAGCTTGTTGTTATAATATCAGTCACAATGCTTGCTAAATTTACACCCTGGTTTTCCTTGTTTTTTGCCATTTATCTTTACATGTATGGTGTTTACATTTCATCTTCAGATAACATGATTCTGATTAGGATATCTGTTCTCTCTTTTCTTGAAATGAATATATGTTCTTTTGTATTTCTATGGGTGAACAACAAAATTTAAAATGAAAGAGTGAACCAGATTGAGTTTTTCAACAGGGAAACTGCTGCCTGACATCAGAAGAGATTTGCCTTTGGAAGAGGTTAAAGTCCCTGTGTACTTTGCTAAAGACTTGATTGGAGACTCACTTTATAGAGAAATAAAAAGTTTACCCTAGTCATTTGTTTGTGATTGTGAAGTACAGTACATAGAATATACCTAAATCTATATAGATAAATGAGGCACAGGAAGTAACACAGCTGATAGGAAGTCATTCCCATGCTGGTAGTAGGAAGTCAAATGATGTGTTTTTGCAATAATATGTAAGCACACAGACATACAATTTCTTATATGGCCTACATTGCCATCAAATCTTAGTACTTCATAATCTTTAATGTATTTATCCTGGCAACATCCATGTTAAATAGAGACACTGGCATCTCCGAGTGTCAACTGGGGCTATGTCTAAACGACACCCCTCTGTCGGCAGATGATGTAAATGAAGCACTTCGAAAGTGCATTTTTTCGACAACGGGGCGATTTTTTGAAAGATCCTGTACTCCTCATTTTTTGCATGTCACTCCTCTTTGCAGGTCATTTTTTGAGGAGTACAGAATCTTTTGAAAAATTGCCCCGTTGTCCAAAAAAAGGCGTCTAAACTGCAGTTTCAGTTTCAAAATGGCACTTTTTCAAAACAGTGCCATGACATGATTATGCAATTGAAACGTGGGATATTTAAATCCCCACTTCATTTGCACTTTCAAGGTGCTTCATTTACATCCCTCTGCTGACAGAGGGATGTAGTTTAGACTCACCCATAATGTCCTGTAACTGAAAAGTAACAACTGCTGCAAATGACACAGGGATTGTTGTGTGTGCAGAGGTTGCAATGATTTTACTGAGTATATAAATCCCACAGAAAGAACGTGGGCATGATCCTTGAGCCACAAATGTGCCATTATCCCCATTTTACAAATGGGGAAGGAAGACATAAAGAGATTAAGTGACTGACTTGGTTAATGTTATACAAGGAATTTTTGGCATAGCAGGAAATTGAACTTGAGGCTCCTGGCTCCAGTGTAGGACCATAACCACTGGAATTTCCTTCCTTTCTTACTAGCTACATAGCTTGCTACAATGGCATTATGGTGTGACCCAACTCTTTCTGAAGACAGATTTCTACTTATTTCCATGGGCACTGGATGACTTGGCACTTAGTATGTTTTGCCTGATTGCTATATTTCTCTGGATGTTCAGGATCACTTTGTTCAGGGCTGAAATAGTGTCTATTAATTTATACATTTTAAAGTTTGCTATGTTTCTAATCCGAGGCTGCCTTATTATCACAGCGAGGCTACAATTCATTCCGTCCATTACCATTTAAAATCCTGTCTAAGCACTTGTTAATAGTAGGGATCCCTCTTTGCACGCCACTGTATGAAGACACAAATTAATTATATTTAAAAATTCATCGGACTTCTTTCACAGGAACTCAGTGCTCATCAATGGAACTCACTTCCAGAACGAGAGGGCTCCAGGATTTTGAATAGTCAGTATTGTTTGAAGGTTATGCAGGATATTCCCCAGAACATAGGAAGATTTTATTTTTATCAAATTGTGGGCTGAAAGTATTATGCAAGGTATTGTGTACAATTAAGGTGCTGTGTTTGTCAAGGATTCAGAGAAGACATGGACTCAATGACTTTCTGTGACCTCAGTGTCTCTTGCAAGTTTTGGTGCACAAGGCCTGGGGGCCAACTGGACAGCTCAGAGCACCTCTCACATCCTCCTTCCTGCGAGCAGTGTCTGTGCCTCCTGGGCCATGTCTCCCCTGCCTCCTCCCTCCCTCCACAAATGATGTCATGTAACTGTCATTGATAAAACAAAGAGTCTTTGCCTTTCTGGTGCCAAACCGAAATAAATGCTTCCAAGTACGTGAGATGATTTTTTTTAAAAAAAAAAGGTCGCTGCATTAAGCCAGCCAACTGCAACAATCAAGTGATTCGATGCAGTACTTCCAGAGAAAGATGACTTGGTAATTATTCATAGGACCCTATATTTAAGAAGACAAATTTGTTCTTCATTCCACAATGGAAATGCTTATTTTATAGCTTGGAGAAACAGCCTGAATATCACAACACTTATGCTAATTTATTTTTTTATGGCCTGCTCCTGCAAATACTTACGCTGTTAAGTACTTTTAAACACTTGCATGAGTATCCTGCTGAAGCTAATGGGATGATTCACATGAGTGTTATTATTTACCTGTATATGTATTTTTAGGATTAGGTCCTTGTACTTTATTGTAATGTTCTCCCACACTAATATGTTCCTATGTATTTTAAGAATCTAAAATATTATTATTATTATTACGTAACAATCTAAGTGGTTTCCCCTCATAGCTCCCCCTTCCGATAGTCTGGCTCTGCCCCAGGCGTCCCTGATTCAGTTTCAGCAGCGGCTGAATAGGGGATGCCTACAACAGAGCAGCTGAGGTGCTGCGGGTTGGTCCAGTAGTGGCGCCTCTCGGCGCTGCAAGATCAACCCAGCAGCACCCCAGCTGCTTTTGGGGACGCCTGGGTCAGAGCAGCTGGGGTTCTGCCGGGTTGGTCTCACAGCCCCGAGGGGCAGCACTACGGGACCAGCCCAGCAGCACCCCAGCTGCTCTGCTCCCGGCTTCTCCGATTCAGCTGCTGGTCAGTTTCAGCAGCAGCTGAATCGGGGAAGCCGGGCACAGCGCAGCTCCAATTGTCCAGCTGCCCCGAGCACTTCTGGGTTCCTGATGGTGCCAGACCATCAGGAGTGTCTGAGCATTGGATGCCGGATTAATGGAGTTTTACTGTAATTTCCTTGAGAATTTAATGGCTGTAATTCACTGGACTACATAACACAAACATAAGAATGGCCATACTGTGTGGCTACGTCTACACTGGCCCCTTTTCCGGAAGGGGCATGTAAATTTCACTAGTCGTCGTAGGGAAATCCGCGGGGGATTTAAATATCCCCCGCGGCATTTAAATAAAAATGTCCGCCGCTTTTTTCCGGCTTTTAAAAAAGCCGGAAAAGAGCGTCTAGACTGGCCCCGATCCTCCGGAAAAAGTGCCCTTCAAAGTAGGAATAAGAGCCTCCGGAAAAGGGCACTTTTTCCGGAGGATCGGGGCCAGTCTAGACGCTCTTTTCCGGCTTTTTTAAAAGCCGGAAAAAAGCGGCGGACATTTTTATTTAAATGCCGCGGGGGATATTTAAATCCCCCGCGGATTTCCCTACGACGACTAGTGAAATTTACATGCCCCTTCCGGAAAAGGGGCCAGTGTAGACGTAGCCTGTCAGACCACAGGTCCGTCTAGCCTGGTATCCTGCCTTCTGATAGTAGCTGATGCTAGAGGGAGTGAACAGAACAGGTAATCATCAATTGATGCCACCCTTGTTGCCCATTCCCAGCTATTGACAAACAGAGGCTAAGGACCCCATCCCTGCCTATTGTAGCTAATAGCCATTGATGCACCAATTTGTATCTGATATTCAGAAATTAGCTATGAACATTAGGCCCCTTACAGATGACTGAAGTTGGGAACCCAAATAACATTTGTACTTTTGAAAATCTGGCTTTAATTAGTGTAGACAAAAGCCTTCATTGAGCATTAGTAAGAAGATATAGAAGAATCTTTCTCCATGGTGAACTGAAATATACTCCAATAATAAAATTTAATGTTCAGTAATATTTTTAAATTAATTTGGCTAAATAACAGCAACAATAAAATCATTAAAATCATTAAATGTCTTGAGAGTCACTGTGGTATGGGCTTGGAATCAATTCTGGATTTTAATAAATCTCATATTTGCTCTAGTTTTCTAATGAATTACAATGGAAAGGACAGTACTGATGATGTTTTAACATCATTCAGTCCTAAGAACTAAATTTGCATTCCATTACAGACAATGGAAGTTTTGCTTTTGATGTTACTTGGATCAGGAGTTACGTTTACTAGTCTGCAAAAGAAAAGAGTCCCCAAAAACCCAGTATGTCTTTTGAGAGAGAGCTCTTTTGAAAGCCTAGTTGAAGCCCTAAAATTAGCTCTTTCTATTGTTGTTACTGTATTTTTTTTCTGAATGTATTTATATGAAATACATCCTCTATATTAATCTAGGATTTCTAAATTCTGTGATGGAAGTGCTGTAACCCAAATATCATGAGAAAAATGAGATCAGCGTTAAAGAGATTATCTAGTTACATTAATCTTTTCTTTATTAGCACCAAGTTATTACAATTTGTCAAATTTTTGTCTATGACTATTTTTAGTTGTAATACTAGTAGACTCCCCATGAATCATCAGGTCAGGCAGTTTTTTATTGTTTTAAATTGATCCTCCCTTTCAGATTATTTTACTTCTTAGGAATTATTAGGGGTAGAGAATGCTTTTCGAGAAAATAACCATCTTTCAGCCCTGAAGTTTTGCCCAAGAACCAAAACTGTAACTCTGGTGATGTGTATTATGTATGTATTATGGATTTCACAACCATGAAAGTAATGTTGATGGGACAGCCAGGCTCTGACCCATTTTATTGCAAAGATCACACATTTGTCTCTATTGCTGTTTTCCATATTTCCATAAAGCAAGGAATATATTTTTGAGATTTAAAATCAAGAATACTTCCTGGAATATTTTTCAAGTGGATGAAAAACTCAGCAGGGAAATGGAGGCAGAAGGTGAGAAGGTGGACAATGCAGTACAAAGGAAAATCTTTGTTCAATTTTTCTTTGTAGGCAGGTGTGATATGAGAGTACTCTCTCTGCAGCATTCACATATTTTCAACTGAAACTAAAATTCAGGAACTTGGAATTCTGTGCTCCAGAGCAAATACAGATTGAACCTCCCTAGTCCGACACTCTCTGGTTCAGCAACATCCATGATCCATCATGATTTTAGTTAGCTGGATGTTCCCTTTACCATGGGTGTAGCCAAGTTTCACTTAGTACCATAAAGTTTTTTTTTTTACAGCCACCAGTCCTGAATCTCAGTTTTCTGTGCTGATATTTAGCTCTAATTTACCCCTAAATGTCTTCTAGGAGCCAAGTAAGCAGTGGAAGTGTTGGTAATGCTGCTAGACAATACTGATTCCACAGTATGGCAACTATTGTTTATCACCAGCCAGATTCTAAGGTTTCCGGACTAGAGAGGTTCAGCTTGTAATATGAATAAGAGGAGCTAAAGCCTGACCACCATAAAATTATTTACAATTTTATTTTAAATAATTCTAATTTATTTTGTTGAGGATCTTAACCACAATGAAAAAATACCTAGAGAAGAAGAAATAATGTATTTTTCTCTATTCACAAATTTCATTTTATTGTAGCAAAGTGACCAGAGATATTTAGCCACTTTTAGATGATCATTGAAGAAATTATACCATCATGGAACACACTTGAACGTTAAAATGTACTTAGCTTTACATACTCATTAAACTGAAGCTTTCACTTTGATACAATTCTGTGCATTTTAAAAGATGATTTTTTATAAGAGAGTAAGAACCAATTACATAAAGTATTATGATGTCTCTTTAATGACACAACTTTTCTGGAATTTAAGTTAATCACCATAATTGTACGCTGTGCACTTTATTAACATTACAGTGTGCCGCATTCAATTACTATAATTTATTACACAATGTAGTTCATTCTTCCTTTATCAGGACTAGATAAGTTGTAATATTAAAAAGGCATTTGAAAAGTGAAGACTTATTTTGCAGGATCAATTTGTACTCTTATAAAAATCAGAAGCTCTCCAATAGCTGCGAGATGAAATTAAATATGATCATTGTGTGCTTCAACTGTTTTATAGTTTGCTTAGAAAAATATGAAGCAAATTTGTTGTGTGCATGACATAAATAGCACACTGATTGAGTATCACTTTCTACATGTAGAGAGCAAGGGAGAGGAGGCAGTATCTCTCATTAGACCAACTTCTGCTCATTCAAGTTAATACAAGTCCTGAAGAACTCTGTGTGATCTCAAAACTCTCTCCCCCTAAAAGTTGGTACAGTAAAATCCACCTTGTCTCGCTCCTATCCTGGACCCCATACTGTTGCAACACAGGACACAGTTTCACTAAGAGCACCTTCACAGCTAGTATTTTCCATGTAAGTCCCATATAGGCCTTATGCCTTGCAATTACTGTTGTCAGGGAGTTAATTTCACCCCTCCTCCTCATGTACAGGACTTGCATGAGATTTCATGCCATATACCACTTGAGACATTGTAGAGGGAACATTTCTCTGGATGAATTACAGCTTAAGGTACTGAGATAAAGCACATGAGGTAATATCTTTTATTGGACCAACTTCTGTTGGTGAGATAGAGAGAAGTTTCCAAGCCCCACTGCTTTAATGATGCTGCTCTACCTGTTACCAAACCTGTAGATGTAACCCACATAGGGTATGTCTACACTGCCACCCTAGTTTGAACAAGGGTGGCTAATGTAGGCATTCAAACTTGCAAATGAAGCCTGGGATTTAAATATCCCGGGCTTCATTTGCACGTTCGCGGGTGCCGCCATTTTTAAATGCCCCATAGTTCAAACTACCTGCCCGCGGCTACACGTGGCACGGACTAGTTAGTTCGAATTAAAGCTCCTAATTCGAACTACCATTAAATCTCCTTGCAGGAGCCTCCAAGGGGCTTTTTATTCCAGCTGGCAGGTAGTTCGAACTATGGGGCATTTAAAAATGGTGGCGCCCAGGAACATGCAAATGAAACCTGTGATATTTAAATTCCGGGCTTCATTTGCAAGTTCGAATGCCTACATTAGCCACCCTAGTTCGAACTAGGGTGGCAGTGAAGACATACCCATACATATTGGGTATGGTTTCTGTCTCATCTAGTGGCACCTAGACCACTCAGGATATGTCTACACAACGTTCGTTATCCCAAAATAGCATTCTGCACATCTTAACAGCACACGCATTATTTCAAAATGCATTTGAAATAAGGGGCTTTTTATTCCAGCTTCCTGTAAACCTTGTTGCAGGAGGATTAAGGAAGATGCCAGAATAGTGATTTATTTAAAACTTAGCACTATTAAGCTATTTTGAAATAAGCTACACTATTTGTGTACTACTCGAGGTATGTGCGACTGTGTAGGCCTACCATTAGGGCACGTCTACTCAGCAGTGTTATTTCAGAATAACTGACGTTATTCCAAAATAACAGTGTGCATCTACACTACAAGCCTTTATTTTGAAAAATAATGGCAAGCTGCAGGTGGTCTTACTCCGACTTCTGCAACCCTCATTTTACCAGGAGTAAGGGAAGTTAAAGGAAGAGTGTTCTTCCTTTGTCTTCCTGCTGTGTAGTCAGTGCCAAAAGCCGAGTTAAGCTAGTTTGACTTCAGCAATGCAATTGATGTAGCTGAAGTTGCATAGCTTAATTTGAGTTTTGCCCTGCTGTGTAGACTTTTCCTTACAGAGAAAGCAATGAATCTGCCTTACCGCTTAACTAATAGCCAGCTGGCTTTTAGCTTATGTAGTAGATTCTCATCCATTAAGCTCCATGGGTCTCAGGTTCAGTTCCACCTGTCAGTTCTACATAGACAGCCCTGTAGTAGGGTCTGGCAGAGCCTTTAATGCAGTGGGAAGGACAAAAGGGGAAGCTGCCCTGCAGTCTGGTGATTTAAAAGGGCCTAAGGCTCCTGTGAGTGGCTACCACAGCAGCAGCTGGAGACCTGGGCTCTTCAAATCACCACTAGAGCCCAAAGGCTCCCAGCTGCCACTGCTTCAGCCCCAGGGCTTCTGACCACCATGACAGCAATGTCCATAAAGGGCAAGGGATGTCTGGTGTATGTCTAAGCCCCTTCCACTAGAATCCACACCCTTTTGGGGACCCCAGAGCTGCCCCTCTCCGTTCCAAGGACCACAGCGCACGGATAAATCCTGTCAATTGCTTTCACTCATGCTGACATCTAATGATGCACTAGGGCAGCGGTTCCCAACTGCCAGTCCGCAGACCAGTGCCAGTCTGCAAACCGCTGCCTGCCAGGCTGCGGCTACTCTGGGGGCCGGGGCTATGGTACACAGCCCAGTGCCACCCCTCATGCTGCGGCTGTTGGGAGAGGCACCACACAAAGCCCAGAAAGGCTCTTCCTGCGGAGCGGCTTGGGGAGAGGTCACATGGGTGGTGCCATGCAGTGCCGGTGTAATGTCAAAAGTTCCTACCTTCTGCACCCCCCTGCCAAGTCACTGTGAAGGCCCCTCCTCTGTTGAGCCGCTTTTCTCCCTTTTTAAACATTTTAAAATGAACTAAGCAAAAACTCACAGTTTGTGCTGGCAGAGAGAAGGGCAGTGGCTGCAAAATAACTATGGAGATGCTCAGTATGTCTAGGCATGCTCAGTGATCAGGAAGTAGCACAATCTCCCAAGTAGGAGCTTTCTACATTACACTGGCCCAGTCATGCTGCACCATGAAGGGGTGAGTGCGGCTTCCACCCGGCATGGACCATCCTGCTGTGGGCCAGCCTTGCTGTGACAGGGGCCTCCCCAGCCGCCCCGACTGTGCCCTTCTCTGGGCAGCAGGGGAGCCATGGGAGTCACAGGCACCAACCAGGGCCCAGAATCTGTGCGGGCTGGTGGAAGCGGCCCAGGACTGGTAGAATTCTCCCGCACAGTGCTGCTGCTACGAACGACAGCTGAGCACACGCCAAGCCGTTAATAACTATGCAACCACCCCCATGCTCTGGGACCTGCCACTTTCTGCCCAAATTCCCACATGGTCACTCCAAGCAGCCTCCTTCCTCTCTCACAGCTCTCTGTGCCTGGCCCTCGGGCTGCTGAACTGTGGGTTGTTTTATGGATACCTGGTATGTGTAACGAGCTAGAGAAAATTAAGCTATTGATTTTCATTAGGAGTGCAGTGTTACATTGTGTGTCTGGGAAACACTGGCACTCATCTGCGGGAAGCTCAGCATGCTGCTCTTTGAAGGAATCTCACCTGCATGCAAAAACCAGCTCTCCTATGCCTGGTCTCACGTTATCTGCTTTTCAGAAATACTAGATGGAAGAGCTGGTCCGTTCCATTCTGCTTTGGAGAAATGCAGATCATTGTTTTGTGTAAAGGTCTTTCCTGTGAAAGAATCTTGAAAAAAATCATATACAAATGAATTAACTTGAGCATACACTCTTTTTAGCCGCCCTTCACATGAATGATAAAGAAGATAGTGAACTGCTGTTCTGCGTCTGGGAGGAGACACCACCCCTGCCTGCCCGGCACCAGTTGGCTGAGAGATGGGGCAGGCCACACCTCTCCCAACAGTGGTGGCAGGAGGGTAGGCACTGGGCAGTGTACCCCAGCCCTGGTCCCAAGAACCGCTATGTCCCGGGCAGCAATGCTCAGGTGGTGGCTGGAAGTCAGTGCATGGCTAGGTGAGAAGAGAAGGGCAGGCTCTGGGGGTAAGGCTAGTACTGAGGCACTTTGGGGGTGGGGGCTGACATTGGGAGCACTGGAGGCGGGGTTAGTAATGGATGGGCTACGGGAGCAGGGCTAACACTGGGGGGCTCCGGGAATGGGGCTAATATTAGGGACTGGGGGCTGGGACTGGGGAGAGTTTGAGAGGTTAGGCGCAGTGGGGCTCTGAAAACAGGAGGCTGGCATTGGGGGGGTCTAGTAGTGGGGAGCTCTAATCCTTAAGAGGCAGGGAGCTAGCAGATCAGAAGCCAGCTTTCACGGCAGCTCTGTGGGCTGTAACTTTTGGCAGACTGGTAACATCCTATCTGCACGTTTGCATATTTATTATTTCCATAATGAATATGCACATATGAAAATGAAAAATTGCTGGTCCGCCAAAAGTTTGTGAATGGATCTGCTGGTCTGTGGCATATAACATGTTGGGATCTACTGCACTAGGGGAAAAGATGTCAGGAAGAGACCATATTTGCATAGACACACCAACTCTACCTAGGTGCATAGTGTGACAGAGCTGCTTTGCCAAAATGATCACTTTTAGCTGGAGTTTATTGCAGTTATAATCTTGATGTGAATTTGGGCCTTTGAAAAGGGATGTTAAAAAAATACTATAGGACTCCTCTTGTAGCTTGAAATAGGAAACAAAAATAAAGAGCTGCTTTAAATGTAACGCTTCAGATTCAGTGACCAAGAAAGGAGTTTTAAAGTTGATGGAGCTGAATAACATGTTTATGTGTTTTACTTCCTAAGATTTATGTCCCTCCGTGCAACACAATTAATTTAAAAGTTTGTTGTGGAATACGTTGACACTGCACTGCTTTTTCCAATGGAGCTCCAAATTATTTACAAATCAAAGTCAATACTGATACATGAAATAGCCATTTTCCTGCAAAACTGAATTTAAGCTGCAAACCATGTCAGTAACACAGCGAAGATTAATCTATTTATTGAATGTTGTAACCTTTTTAGTTCCTGTTTTATTTTTACAGTAGTTACTTATTCACAATATAATGAAAATAGACCAACATATCATGCTGACAGAAAGCTAAATCCGTTAATTCTTGGGGAAAAAACTCGTATTAATGTCGAAGAGTCATTAAAGAAAGTGAGATTTAGCTAAAGAAAAAAATGACTAGCAAGTATTTTCATTTTGCTGCTGCAGGCAACAGATGGTTTTGTGGTGAAAACAATACCCTAAGAACCTTGAGAGTGAGGTTAAGTTCAAGCCTTCTACAGACTTCATGTAGGGCCTTGCGTAAGTTGTTAAATATCTGTGGTTTGGGACAGTCGTACTATCTCTTTCATCCCCTTTGGACTACTGTGTCCATTTTAGAACATAAACTCTTCAGGACAAGCTGTAGAAAGCACAATAGTAAGGGAGAAAATGGGTGACTTAATCTTACTTTGAGTCTGTGATGGAGTGTGCATATCCCTAAATGAATTACTCTGTGAATCTGGTTTTTAGTCTCTTCCCTCAGGGAGTTAGACTCTGAGACTTACATAGCCTAATATTTAGACACCTAGAATTATGGTTGCCAATTGTCAGTCACACAATCCCATACAACCTTGCCCCCCTCCATGACCCTTCCCTTCCCTAGACCTTGCCCCCATTTACTCCCTCCCCCCCCCCATCACTTGTTTTCCCCGACCTTCACTAACTTTAACCAGCCTGGGGCAAGGGGTTGAGGTGTGGGAGGGGGTGCAGACTTTATGCTAGGGTGGAGGGGTTTGACACATGAGAAGGGGCTCTGGGATGAGCTTGGGCATGAGGTTTGGGTTCAGGAGGGAAAGCACTCAGGGAGGAAATTGGGGTGCTGGAGGAGTTCCAGGTCTGGGACCAGGAATTGGAGTTTAACATAGGGTGTGGGGTGCAAGTTCTGGGAGGCAGTTTAGGTGCAGGATGGGGGTTTCAGCTGGAACAGGAGCTTGCAGTATGGGAGGGGGCTCAGGGTGCAAGCTTCAGCCAGGCGAGTTACCTCTGATGGCTCCCAGTTAGTAGGGCCAACGCTGGTTCCCTTACTGCCCTGGCTCCGTGCAGCTCCTGGAAGCAGTCAGCATGTCCCTTGAGGGGGACGGGTGGCTCCATGTGCTGCCTGCAAGCACCACCCCTGCACTCCCCATTGGCCACAGTTCCTGGGCAATGGGAGCTACAGTGTTGGGGCTTGGGGTGGGGATAGTGCACAAATCCTCCTACTTTGCCCATGGGCCACAGGGACAGGACCACCATTTCCTTAGTGGTGCGGAGCCAGCGCAGGCAGAGAGCCTGCCTTAGCCCTACTGCACTGCTGGATTTTTAGTGCCCTAACATCTCACACTATGGCTTCCGTAGCCTTTGGGAGAATGAGCCTGATTCTAGGAAACTCGTATTCTCCAGGGTTGTTCAGACTAATTACTCCCCAGTCCTTCCTGGGGCTCTAAATTGAGGTTGTAAGTCCACATTAGAGAAGCCTGCCTCGGGCTACTTTCGAGGCTTCCCTGAAGTGTGGATGCATTATTTTGAAATAGTTATTTCAGGAGTTATTATTCCGAAATAAGTTATTTTGAAATAACCTTGTAATGTAGACATGCCCTTAGTGAGCTAACTATCATAAGTTTATTTTCTTAGTTTAAAAAAAGCCCCTTTATTTCAGTGAAATCAAAAGACAAATACTAAAACTAGAAAGTGTGGAACCACTGAACTCAAATAAGAAAAGCTTTGAATGTTCACTTTGGTGCCTGTAAAATGCCTGAAATGATTATTAAGATTATTTGCTGTTGAAAATCATCAGCATGTTATCATTCCATTATTAAGTTTAAACCCTTTCCGTATATTCCTTAATGAATAAATCTGTCAAATGGATTCCTTGAACGTTCTATAGATAACCTTCAGTTGAGAAGATTATATGGTGAAAAATGAATTGCTGGAAGCTTTGTTTCTCAAAGGGTCTTCTGACAAAAAACTCAAATTACTAGAAAAGAAAATTATATCCATTGAAAAGAAATGATATTTGGCCACTGAAAAGAGCAAGTAGTGCTGATTATAAGGTTTCTGACTTACTGAAGCAACATGCTGCTTGTATCTCTCACACTCAGCTGTCATTTCAATTGTATTCAACCTTAAGTAACTTCTGTCTAGCCCATTCTGAACCTTAGGAAATCAGAACCAAATGTTTCCCAAAGCGTAAGGACATTCTGTAATCATTACAGTGGGAATCTGTCTGTCAAGCTGAACTGCCTATTTGCTTGACTATACAAAATAAATATGAATAACAAATAATGCAGCCAAAATTAGCATGTTTAATTTGGCATTTTAGAAGCACTGTCAGATTATACCTTATGCCTCTCGAGTCCTACTGTCTTGATATTGCAGAGAGAGCTTAGTCTTCATACAGACAGGTCATGTCTGTTATGGAATAACAATTAGCTAAACAGCATCTTTGGTATTGAATATCTTTTTCATAACAAAATGAATAGCCCTACACCACCTTAGGGTATGTCTACACTACAAAGTTAATTCGAACTAACAGACATTAGTTCGAATTAACTTTGATAGGCGCTACACATGCAAACTGCTAGTTCGAACTTAATTCGAATTAGGTAAACCTCATTCTACGAGAACTAACGCCTAGTTCGAATTAACTAGTTCAAATTAAGGGCTGTGTAGCCACTTAATTTGAACTAGTGGGAGGCTAGCCCTCCCCAGCTTTCCCTGGTGACCACTCTGGGCACCACCAGGGAAACTTGTCTGCCCCGCTCCCGGCCCCGGAGCCCTTAAAGGGCCACGGGCTGGCTACGGTGCCCGTGCCAGGTGCAAGCCTGCCAGCACCCAGCCAGCAGACCCTGCACCTGGCATGGCTCGAGCCGGCCACCTGCTGCCACCCAACCCTCCGCCTCTTCCCGGGACCAGGCTGGCGGTTCCTGGGAGCCTGCCCAGGTCCGCAAGAGGCGGTCGCCTGCCTGGTCTAGTGCAGACATCGTGGACCTCATCCACGACCTCCGCACTAGGCACAGGAAAGTGGCCATCTAGGGCAGGACAGCTGCCAGCCTGGCCACCCAGGAGCAGGTGTGCATGAAAATCAAGGTGGTCCACTGAGACCCCCGACCCTGAGCTCTGAGCTTAGAATGGCCGTACTGGGTCAGACCAAAGGTCCATCTAGCCCAGTAGCCTGTCTGCCGACAGTGGCCAACACTAGGGACCCTGGAGGGGATGGACCGAAGACAATGACCAAGCCATTTGTCTCGTGCAATCCATCTCCAGCCTTCCACAAACAGAGGCCAGAGACACCATTTCTACCCCCGGCTAATACCACTCCATGGACCCAACCTCCATGACTTTATCTCACTTCTCTTTAAACTCTGTTCTAGTTCTAGCCTTCACAGCCTCCTGCAGCAAGCAGTTCTACAGGTTGAGTATTTACTTTGTGAAGAAGAACTTTCTGTTGTTAGTTTGAAGCCTGCTACCCATTCATTTCATTTGGTGTCCTCTAGTCCTTCTATTATGGGAACTAATGAAGAACTTTTCTTTATGCACCCTCTCCACACCACTCTTGCTTTTATAGACCTCTATCATATCCCCCCGTCTCCTCTTTTCTAAGCTGAAAAGTCCCAGTCTCTTTAGCCTCTCTTCATATGGGACCTGTTCCAAACCCCTGATCATTTTAGTTGCCCTCTCCTCTCCCACCCTCTCTCTTCCCCTCTCCCACCTCCTTTTCCCAGTCTCCCTGGCTACGTCTACATTGGCCCTCTATTACAGAATAGGCATGCTAATGTAGCACTTGGGAAGAGGCAAATGCACGGGGGATTTAAATAACCCCCATGGCATTTGCATTTTCATGGCCGCCGCTTTTTTCCGGCTTGGAGATAAGCTGGAGAAAAGCGTCCAGACTGGCACGACCCTCCGGAATAAAGCCCTATTCCTTGCAAGTAGGAATAAGAGATCCTCCGGAATAGGGCTTTATTCCGGAGGATCGCGCCAGTCTGGATGCTTTTCTCCGGCTTACTTCCAAGCCGGAAAAAAGCGGCGGCAATGAAAATGCAAATGCCGTGGGGGATATTTAAATCCTCTGCGCATTTGCCTCTTCCAAAGTTCTACATTAGCATGCCTATTTCGTAATAGGCGGCCAATGTAGACGTAGCCCCTGAGTTTTATTCAATAAAGAGAGTTTCTATTTTTGAACACACGTGTCCTTTATTTTGTACATCAGGAAGGGGGGCTAGGGAGGGGTAAGTGGAAGGAGGTGAAGGAGGAATGGGGTATGAGCCCCCGATGGGGAGGACTGGGCTGGCTCTGCAGGCTCCTCGGGGTGGAAGCTCTCCTGAAGCCCCTTGATTGACCCCTCCCACCCCCCAGATGGCAGCCTGAGGCAAGTGCAGCCGGGCTGATGGCCAAGTGCTGTGATGTGCCAAGTGTGGGCACTCCGGACACTCCAAGCCAGGACTGCTTTGCAAGCGGGGAGCCCCTGAGAACTGTCTGTCTGGGGTGGGGGTCGGGTCCCTTTAAGCACAGCCCTCGGCTAGCCTGAGACAGCAGCTCCACACTCTAAGTCCTAATCTGATGCCCTCCCGGCACTGCTTCCGGCCATCCTTAACCTCAGTTCAGGGTCCACTCAGTGTGGACGCGCTAGTTCAAATTAGCAAAATGCTAATTCGAACTAGTTTTTAAGTCTAGATGCGCTAATTCGAATTAGCTTAGTTCGAATTAACTAATTCGAACTAAGTTAGTTCGAATTAGTGCTGTAGTGTAGACATACCCTTAGAGACTAACCAAAAATGTAGATAGCATCATGAGCTTTTGTGGGCATAACCCACTAGAAGTTGTTTTTTAAGTTTTTTCAATTAAAGACTAATACAGCTCCCTCTTTGAGACTTTTTCATAATGTTATCTATGTTAGTGAAATAATGAAAAAATGTAGCTGCCCATAGTTTGCAGTTTGTTAGATTCACAATTCAAATGTTTTGTGTTATATTCCCATAATTAATTTATCATGCATCTTTGTGGGGGGTTTCCTAAATCCTAGCAAAGCACGCTATTATTTTTTCATAAATAATCTCTCCTCCAGTTTGTTTAATTTGGCAATCTTATCACTATACTTTATCTTATAAACAATGGGATTCTGAGGTTGACTGTGGGTATGTCTACACTACAGTACTAATTCGAACTAACTTAATTCGAATTAGTTAATTCAAACTAAGCTAATTCGAACTAGTGCATCTAGACCTAAAAACTAATTCAAATTAGAATTTTTCTAATTTGAACTAGCATGTCCACATTGAGTGGACCCTGAACCAATGTTAAGGCTGGCCAGAACCAGTGCTGGCAGGGCATCAGGTTAGGAGTTAGAGTGTGGAGCTGCTGCCTCAGGCTAGACGAGGGCTGTGCTTAAAGGGACCCGACCCCCACCCCGGACAGACAGTTCTCAGGGTTCCCTGCTTGCTTGTCTACCTCAATGAGGGACAGCAAAGCAGTCCTGTCTTGGAGTGCCCTGAGTGCCCACACTTGGCACATCACAGCACTCGGCCATCAGCCTGGCTGCACTTGCCGCAGGCTGCCTTGTGGGTGGCTCAGTCAGGGGGCTGTTAGGATCCAGGAGGCCCTGCAGGAGAGCTTCCACCCCGAGGAGCCCGCAGAGCCACCCCAGTCCTCCCCATCGGGGGCTCGTGCCCCATTCCTCCCTCACCTCCTTCCACTTACCCCTCCCTTCCCCCCCTTCCTGATGTAAAAAATAAAGGACACATGTGTTCAAAAATAGAAACTCAAAACTGGGGGGGGGGGGAGGATTAACCTCTGGGGAGATTGGGAAAATGAGGTGGGAGAGGGGAAGAGAGAGGGTGGGAGAGGGGAGGGGGAAACCTGGGAGGAGGGAGCTGGAAGGGGGAAGCCTGGGGAAGAAGGAGGAGGGGAAGTATAAAACTATGGTACGCCATATCTTCAGTACAGTGTACAGACGTGGTCTCCTCACCTCAAAAAAGATGTTTTGACCTTGGAAAGGGTTCAGAAAAGGGCAACTAAAATGATGAGGGGTTTGGAACAAGTCCAATATGAAGAGAGGCTAAAGAGACTGGGACTTTTCAGCTTAGAAAAGAAGAGACTAAGGGGGAAATTATAGAAGTATATAAAAGCATGAGTGGTGTGGAGAGGGTGCATAAAGAAAAGTTCTTCATTAGTTCCCATAATATAAGGACTAGAGGACACCAAATGAAATGAATGGGTAGCAGGCTTCAAACTAATAACAGAAAGTTCTTCTTCACAAAGCAAATAGTCAACCTGTGGAACTCCTTGCCACAGGAGGCTGTGAAGGCTAGAACTATTACAGAGTTTAAAGAGAAGTTAGATAAAGTCATGGAGGTTGGGTCCATGGAGTGCTATTAGCCAGGGGGTAGGAATGGTGTCCCTGGCCTCTGTTTGTGGAAGGCTGGAGATGGATGGCACGAGACAAATGGCTTGGTCATTGTCTTCGTTCCATCCCCTCTAGGGTAGCTGGTGTTGGCCGCTGTCAGCAGACAGGCCACTGGGTTAGATGGACCTTTGGCCTGACTCAGTACAGCCAATCTTATGTTCTTATGTTCTAAGCTCAGGGCTCACGGTCGGGGGTCTCACTGGACCACCCTGATTTTCATGCAAACCTGCTCCTGGCTTCGCATGTGGCCTTTGGTGGCCAGGCTGGCAGCTATCCTGCCCTAGACGGCCACTTTCCTGTGCCTAGTGCAGAGATTGTGGATGTTGGAGGCCTCCCCCCCAAACCAGGATGAAGTCCACAATCTCCGCACTAGACCAGGCGGGCGCCCACCTCTTGCAGCCCCGGGCAGGCTCCTGGGAGCAGTCAGCCTGGTCCTGGGAGGAGGCCGAGGGCTGGGTGGCAGTGGGTGGCTGTTTCATGCCGTGCCAGGTGCAGAGTCTGCTGGCTGGGTGCTGGCAGGCTTGCACCTGGCACGGACACCGTAGCCAGACCGTGCCCCTTTAAGTGCTCTGAGGCCAGGAGAGGGGCAGACAAGTTTCCCTGGTTTGGCCCAGAGTGGCCACCAGGGCAAGCTGAGAAAGGCTAGCCTCCGACTAGTTTGAATTAAGTGGCTACACAGCCCTTAATTCGAACTAGTTAATTCGAACTAGGCATTAGTCCTAGTAGAATGAGGTTTACCTAGTTCGAATTAAGCGCTCCGCTAGTTTGAATTAAGTTTGAACTAGTGGTTTGCCTGTGTAGCGCCTATCAAAGTTAATTCGAATTAGCGTCTGTTAGTTTGAATTAACTTTGTAGTGTAGACATGCACTGTGATTCAAAAAAAATTATGTCATATATGGGAATTAATTTTTCTCTTTTCAGTATAAAGTAAAATTTGAACATGATCTTTTGGCAGCAGAAAAAAATAAGAGTCTGGAACTGAGAGTTCATTTTGTAAAATGAAAGTTCTGGCTCAGCATATCCTATTTTAAATTCTGCTGTTGGTCCTGAAAGCAGGTTAAGAACGATTATCAAATAAGAGTCCATATTGCTTTGCAATATCCAAGGTTTATTTAGTTAGAACTGTTTTTTTACTAATGGCCTTTGGACAACATACTTCAAATTTAGAGGAACATTTTCTGTAAAAGTTAAGTTTTCAAAACATTGAATAATATAGATGTTTCACAAAATTCAAGATGGCTCTGGGTGGGTGCATCTGTGTATTCACAGTACTGCAGCATGCTTTCTACATAAGCTGGTAGACAAGTGCACGTCAATTTTGTGTATCACTCCAGACACCAGTCTGTTATCAGAATCCAAATTCACTTCCAGGTTCTGATTTACTCTTTGAAATTCTTCAATGGACTAATCCTTGGGAATCCCAATTTTTTTTCAGGAAAAAAAAACCAGTTGCATTTTCATAAAGATATTTTAGGGGATGGAGTTCAGGCTGAGCCATGTCAGGGTTGTTTCAGGGAAGGCCCTTAGATATGCAATCCTATCACAAGGATTCAGTATGAGCCTTATCATTTTACCCTTTAAGAGTAGCCTTAAAATGTGAGCTCTACCACTTTGCACAAGCTTTCCCTCTAATAATGAATGACAGTCGCAGAATGGACTAGTTACATCACACACATATGAAATGGCATAAAAATATCTGTTTAAGAAGGAAATGGCATAGTGTTGTACCAATAAAAGCAAGCAGGATCTTATGAGGGGGATAAGGCAAAAAGCCACATTTATTGTAAAGATAACAATAAAAAAATAAAGAAAAGATAGAAGCAAACAACGTTGTTTAACTACTTATTCCTGTCACTACTTAACTCTTATATATATATATATATATATATATATATATATATATATATATATATATATATATATATATATATATATAAAACATTCATTCATACATCCATTCATTCAAGTTCTGTGTATAGTTACCAGCCTGGAAGTGGCTTGTGACAGAATACTGGCCAGGTACTCTGTACACAAGTGATGGTAGTGGGGAGCAAAGTCCTGATCAGATGCGCATCTGAAGCTCCTGGTAGGCTGGCAGCAGAACCTTGGACTCTGATTCCATAGTTTTTTAGTCCAGTTCTTATAGGAATTTCTTCCTATGCCAGTCTATGGAAATTGCTGCATCATGCTGATGTCTCCAGGGTGGCTGCCAGGTGCTCGTCAGTGATCTCATCGGGTGGGCCTCCAGTACTTGGTTTTCTCCACTTGACACCTTTTGGTTGCACTGGCACCTGACGCCTTCTTCAGCCCTTTGTTGCTGTATTCTCAGGCTGGCACCTCTCAGAACCATTCACTCATCATCCAAGCACTCTCTCTCTTACATACATTCCTTAATTAATATTTCCCATACAATATTTTTGTATAATAATAACTTTACATATATCAGAGTTGTAGTTACAAAAAGTTTCTGGGTGGTATTGCTTAAAGCATTCTCTGAGTGCTGAGTAAAGTTACAATGTTGTAAAGAGAACAGGCGTCAATTATGTAACAATGCCCTTAGTCAATTACTGGGCTTGGCTCTCATAGCAGAGTTAGTGGCTTGACAATGCATTGTTACAATGTATCTCTGCAATGTCAATTTCAAGCAGCCCCTTGCACAAGCTTGAGCATGCCCTGGGGTACAGAGGGGGGCTGTTTCTGACTACATAGGATTATATTCTTAACAGTTCTAAGTTACATGACCTAATACATTATATTCTAAAGGGGCAATAATAATAATAAATCTAAACATTTAACAATCTTAACAAATAATAATAAGAAGAATTAATAATAAATCTAAACACTTTAAGTTGTGGGGAACAAAGTATGGGGAGTCACTTCCATTTGGGGGAATCATTTTCAATACATTAATATGTTATCCCTACAATAGGGTATGTCTACACTTGCCCCCTAGTTTGAGCTAGGGAAGCAAATGAAGCATACCGAAGTTGCTAATGAAGCACGGGATTTAAATATCCCGTGCTTGATTAGAAAATTCGCGGTCGATCGTCATTTTAAAAAGCCAGTAGCCCAAATTAATGCGTCACATGTAGACGCAGTAGTCTGATCCAAAACCCTTCCCTTGAATTAACTGTTACTCCTCATGCATTAACTGTTACTCCTCATTAGCAACTTCGGTATGCTTCATTTGCCTCCCTACTTCGAACTAGGGGGCAAGTATAGACATACCCATAGAGAGGGAATATAGGGTTAAATATAATCCTTTCAGATCAGAATTATGCTTTTAAATTACAAGTGTGATACAGGTGGAATAATGTCAGAATATTGAGTGTAAAATTAAATGCCTTAAATAAAACTCTACAGACTTCAAAGAGAGTTTTAGCTGAGTGAGGACTGCAGGTTCAGACTCCCTAACTCCGTGGTCCCCAACCCAGTGCCCGCGGGTACCATGGCACCTGCCGGGCCCTTTATGTGCGCCCGTGGAGCAATCTGGGCTGGCCCCGCCCCCGGGCGTGCAGCAGGTGCCAGCCCCGGGCGCATGGCCGGCCGTGGCCCCGGATGTGCCGCGCGTGCTGGTGCCGACCCTGACCCCTGCCCCCGGGCGTGCCGTGCGTGCCCTTGCCAGCCCTGGCCCTGCCCCCGGGGGCGCCGCGTGGAACCTGGGCAGCCCCTGCCCGGAATCGCAGCACATGCTGGTGCCGACCTCGGGCGTGCGGCGCATGCTTGGCCCCGCCCCCAGTCACGTGGCCTGTGAGCGGCCCCGCCCCTAGGCGCCCGGCAGCCCCAAAACGTTGGGGACCACTGCCCTGACTGTACACTTTTATTCACTCGTTATAGCAGTGTTGATTTCAGAATATTAGAGAGGCAACTTTTTTATCTCAGAAGGTATCACCCCACACACTTTCTTTTGCCATTTCTCTCAGTGTCTACTTTAAATTCACTGCATGAGAAGTTATTTTCACCATGTGCAACTTGTGAAAGATATGAAAATGTATAAAGTCCTTGGGAATGTTTATGCAGAGTGCCTGTTTATGCAGAGTGCCTCTATTTTGATTTAATAAAACAAACTCCGTTGTACAATGGCTCTTAATTTGTGTCAGAGTACAGTAACAAAAATTTTTTTTTCAAAATATGTTTAATAGCATTTACATATGATTTTTTAAATGAAATAATCCTTATTCCTCATACAATGAGGTTTACCAGTCATTTCCAGAGAAGGGTTTTCTCTTGAAATAACCGCGTCTTAACAGCACCTGTTATTTTGAAATAGTGCCATAATGTGAATATGCATATGAAGCACGGGCTATTTAAATCCGGCTTCATTTGCAATTTTGAATGTCTTTATTTGCATCCCTCTCTTGAAAGAGGGTGGAAGTGTAGACATACTTTGTCTGATCTCGGATTCACATTAACTGAAGTTTTTCTATAGTCTGAAAATTATTTGAATGTTGGGGGTTTGTTTGAGCCCTCTCCACAGAATAGAGAATAATTGATAAATTGTAAAGGTTTTTTTTAGCATAAAATTATTCATGAGCACCATACATTTTAATGTATAAACAGTGACTCCTGAACTTGCTAAAATACTCACTCTAATTATTTTCATATTCACCTAGCAACGTGTGTATATATAGGGAAAAATTACTTGGCTAAATGAATATTCAATTCTCTCTACTAAGCAAACAGACACAGCCTTATTTCTAGATATCCCCTTTCTACTCTTGCGGGACTGCCTATTTCTGTATCTTGCAATTCTGAAAAAATAGAGATTTTATTTGCTCTTCCATAAAGTCCCAGAAAACCAATATGATGTCCCAAAGATTCTATCAGAGTTTCATGCTGTCAGTCATTATGATGGTGAATTTCAGTCAGCAACAATGTAGCTCAGCAAACAGGATTCACACTTTGACCTTAATGTGTTCCACAATTAGGAAGCACAATTTTTATTTTCACTAATTTCTAAAGGAAAATTGCTGGGAAAGCCTGTGTTTTCTTGTGTTCATCGCCCTTCACCACACCATGCACATTTTCAACTTTTTGGTGAAACTATTTAAATAGTTATAGTCTCCATCTGTCTATAGGGATAATACTTTAATATATAGGTAAAAGAGTGCTCCTTCACAGTAACACAAAGACTGATGAGTTCTGGAGTAGCAAAAAAAGTTTGTGAATGAGCTACCATTAAATTAATTACAGTGCAGAACCTCTTTGAAATCCATAGAAAGACTCATTAATGTCAGTAAGCACATTTGAGCTTCCATTTTGGTATTATGCGATCACCTCAGAGTTTGTAAAGTATGTGTCCTTATAACACTTCTGAAATACTTAATTACGATCCCATTTTACAGAAGGGGAGCTGAGGCACAGAGATTTAAAACACATCTACACTACAATGTCAGCCCACAATTATGCTATTTCTATACTACAGGGCTTTTCCAGGATACTGGAGGTCACCTGGAAAAACTCTGCTGTGTCCAGGGAATGATTTTACTCTTCTGCTTTTTTTTGGTGGAAGAGCAGACATGCTCTTTCAGAACCCCTGTGTTCCTCCTCCCACAAGGAAGAAGGGCTCTTCCAAAAGAAGGGCTTTTCCGATATTTGGCCCAGTGTAGAAAAGCCAAATTTCGGAAAAGCCTCTTTCAAAAAGGCTGTACAAATTCTCCTCTGAAAAAAATGAAAAATCATTGTAGTGTGGACATAGTCCACAGATCCTGAGTTTGTAAGTCTGGGCCTTTGTTCATATTGCATGTTTTTCCTAGATTTAGAATTTATAACCCACGTCACACACCAGTGCCCTGGCATCTATACCACATTACCCTATAATTAAGTCAAACCAGCAACTCTACCTCTTTGTTAATGGTGTGGGGGGGGGGGGCTGCTTGACTGTCTGTCTTTGCTGCATGTCAATATATCAAGCTAAACCATCTTTTACGTGATCGCACTTTCGCAACCAGTGACAGTAATATGTAGAAGTCACCTTGTGGATGGCCAGTCATCCGGTTGCCCAGGGAGGCTAGACTCTGGCGCCTCCTTTTGTGCCCCACTTTTTTGACTTCCCTCATCCCCACAGGAGCCCATGACCTCAGTGCTGCATGGGTGGGGACAGAGGCGCAAGGCCCCAGCCCTAGTGTGCTGCAGCTTCAGTGTCCACAGTTCCTGGGTGGTGCCCACAGCCCCAGCACTCGCACCCCAGAGCACTGGGTAGGCAACATGTCCAACCCTGACTCCTTGTGGGAAGTACACTGGCCTGGGGGGAGGGGCCACAATAGGCTGTTTGGGGATGCTCAGCCTCCCCCTGCCTACAATACCCGCCACCCACACTCATCTACTAATAACCTATAAATGAGACAGATAGATTCCAGATTTGTGTCTGTGAATGTCCAGCTGAGACTCAGTGATCTTGGCATGAGCTGGCGACTAGTCTGCCAACATCACAGCATTTACTTAAGGAGAGATTTATCTAATTATATTACAGAACAGGGGCAGGCACAGGCACCAGGACAGAGACAAACCCACACCTGCTACAGTCTAAGCTTCCAGCCAACCCACTGGGCTACAGAAGAAATCAGAAATAGCTCCTGTGGGGGTTCAAATCCCCTTTATGCTTGCTGAGAAGGCATTGGAACCTTTGCCATTTACCTCTTAAATGAATGGCACAAATTCTGGGCTAGGCGCTATTCTGACGGGGAACCTCCATTACTTTTTTCTGCTGAAGCTGCTTCACTTTCAGAACATATCCACTGGGACAAAACCTTAGCAAACGTCCCTGTGTAGCTTACTGATTGGGTGTGTGGTCAGCAGGTTGGGATTCACAGTCCCTTCTTGCTGCTTGGTCTCTCATTTCCCAAGTGACTGACCCAGGAGCTGGGCTACAAAGTATTCCAATGCGCTGGCTGCCTCTGTGTTTCCTTTTGAGGAAGGGCCACAGTCATTAAATAATTAGATAGTCATTGAGCCACATACACTCCATGAGTCTCCCTGTAGTATGGGGGTTTGGGTGATTGCCCATTGAACAGTGTAAGCGTCAGGACAAATCCCCTTTATGCTTCCTGAGAAGGGATTTGAACATCGGCCAATCATTTGAGACATAAGAGATCAAAATGTTTCCCTAGCAGGTGGTTGCTGGATGCTCCTTTAGCCTCTTCTGTTCAGGACACTTTCATTAAATATGAAATGAGAATTGGGCCACTTAATCATCATGACTCCCTCTGTGCTTTGGCTAACTGCCCCAGAGACAAGGTGGGGCTGGTTCAAATCCCCTTTTGGTTTATTGGGAAATGAGTAGTAGTGTGACCTGTTACCACTCAAGTGCTCCACTTTGACTATATATATTAACCTGGGCACAATCAGCTTCCAAAGTTCTCTGTAGCATGAGCATTAGGGGCTCACCTGGGGTATGAGTGCCCCTGGCTCACATTGCTGCTCTGACAGGCAGAGGGCCTCTGGTGTGTGAGGGCAGAGCCCTTGTAGCTGACCAAGAGGCCATTTGCAGCCCCCTTTGCTGTTTTAATTGAAGAGAAATTGCTGCTGGGCAATAAAAGCCCTCATTCTCTCTTGTCCACCCTGATCAGAATACAGGCCCAGGCTATGGCAGACCCCAGGGCACTCTCCTGCCCTTTTGAGGAGTGTGACCTGGGGCGAGTCACTGGTGAGTGATCCCTGTCCAAATCCCCTCCCCATGCCAAGAAGACAAGAGCCTTTTAGGAAAGGGAGGGCGTTTGGAGGATGGTCACTGAGGGTGTGTCTGCACATCAGCACTAGCTTGAAATAAGCTACACAATTTGCATCTACACAGCACCAGATTTCGAAATAGACTGCTAGTCCAACAAGCCTCTAAAATCCTCATGGAATGAGGCTTACCGGGGCATCGGAATAGCAAGCCTGTTATTTCGATTGCATTTTGAAATAACAGGCATGCTGTCAAGCTGCAGAAAGCACTATTTTGGGATACCAGACGTATCCCAAAATAGCACTGCTGTCTAGATGTAGGCTTCAGATCAGCTATCAAGAGCGACTCTGATGTTCAAATCAGTCCCCAAGGAGGCTTTTAAAATAAAATCATTGACCATCCCAATAATTCAAGGTTGTAGAAGCACAGAGAAGTAAAAGAGGGTTGAAACCCTCATGCATGTGCATGAGATGTTAGGGGTGGTCAGACCAATATAAAAGAGTTTGGGTAAAACTGGGAGTGATCCTCCTTTGGCCTTTTACATTTCTAGCCCCACGTTTTTTGTTCCTAATATGGGATGAGAAGGATTTATGATTTTTGACCCACTGAAAAATGTATTACAAGTCACGAGAAGCAGCGTATGTATACAAATAGTGTATTCTGGGGTCAGAAGTTTACCGTCCTAGCTGAGAAGACAGTCATGAACCACTGTTGGCTCACTGCTCAGCACTGTACCCAACTCCTTGTAAAAAGAAGGATGACTGGGCATTCCCAGAGGTGTGGTTCTCATCCCTAGCTTTCCAGTAGTTGTTCTTAAACTGATTAATCTGCTCTCTGCAATGGTTACGGGTCCAGTAAATTTCCAATACTTCCAGCTTCTTCATTGTTTTCTGGTATGCACATGGTCATGGCTGGAACTCTTGCTGAAGTGAAATTTTGCTTACTTGGCCTGAGAGATGAACCAGATTCTGACACTGCTCCTGTGATCAGGTTGCAGGGTACTTGATGAAGGATGACTTCTTGTTGTTGGCCATTACAAATGCAAGTTCATTCTGCTTGCAGCTCAGTGGTCAGAAGAAAATGGAAGTTAAATACCAAGGAGTTGTATTTGAACCAGCAGAGGCTGTTTCTATTTGCTAGGGGTTGATCAGCTAGTTTTTACATTATCAAATTTTAAATAAGGCATTTTATACACTGTACCACTTCATAGCAAAAAAAAACCAAAAACCAAAAACTAGAGATTAGCATTCCCCTACCCTGGGAAAGGGGGAATCAATCTTGACTGAGAGAGTGAAAGATGGGAGACTCCTTTCCCTTATGTTCAGAGACATTTTAGGGGATCCAAAAACCTTCGGACACTTAATATTATCTTGCCACACAGCAAAAATTATAGCTCCACTAAGAATTACAGTAGCAAAACCAGGCAGCAAAATCCATTCAAACTGTCTGGGTTGTATGAAAGTCATAGGTTGATGCAGTTTATCAGTGTTGCACGAGATGTGGGGTTTTTTTTTAATTATGACTCCCATAGTTACTTCCCCCTCCAGTTCCCAGTCCACCCTTTTTCTTCCCCCTGGCCTAACTTTTGTCATCTCTGTATTTGAATGTAGATGGGTTCTACTTCTGTGCTGCCTGGTTGCCAGTGGGGGACCCTCAGAAAACTTCCCTGCTCTCAGTTTTGGTTCCTGTGCCCGGCCCAGAACTGCTGGAAACAACCATTACAGGGAAAAATTCAACTTTGACCTGGTAGCTCAGTGCTGAAGCTTGCTCAGTCACCATGGGGGGAAATGGTGCATGTACAGTCTGGTCAGCATTAGAAGGGGAAAGCGCATGCTCAGTAAGGACAAGTCATCAAATAGTTTATCTGTCAACTTTGTCTCTACTGAACCTGTGAAAACTGCAGTTTTTAAAATGCTTATAACCTGGCCAGTCTGAGCAGGTTTTCACTGGTAAGGCAAAAGACATATTCCCATGGAAAGGGGTGAGCTACTTACTACAAATCATTCTGGCAAATCCTTCTGGCTGTTCTGTACCACTTCTAGTGCCTCCCCTTACAGTCTCTCCACTTCTTTTCTCTCTCAGGCTACCTCTACACTGAAGTGCTATTTTGGGATACCGGAAGTATCCCAAAATAACTACTCTGCGTCTTTAAACATGTCTGTTAATTTGAAATAGATTTTCAAATAGATGGATGCATTATTCCAGTGTCCCTGTAACCCTTCTTCCACAAGGGTTAAGGGACATTTCAGAATAGCGTTCTATTTTGAAATTTGGCACTGTGTGGACTGTGCCAAATTTCAAAATACTCTATTTTGAAATTAGGTTGAAATAAGATACATATGCTGCTCAAATTGCATAGCTTATTCCAACCTTTGGGTGCAGTATAGATGCACTCTCACTCTGCAGCCCAAGCTGAAGCTTCCTCTTAGTAGTTAGGCCCTTTAGCCAGGTCACTATGGCTATGTCTACACAGCAGTGACGTTATTCCCAAATAACATAGTCCGCATCTACACACAAGCATAGACATAATGTTAAAATAATGTTGAGCTGGAGAACTGTTTACTCCAACTCCTGTAACCCTTTTTGTATGAGGCATAAGGGAAGTCAGGGGAAGAGTGTTCTATCTCGAAATAACTGCTGTATAGACGGTACCAAAAGTCAAAATAAGTTATTTTGACTAAAGCTATGCAATTAACATAGCTCAAGTCGCGTAGCTTATTTTGAGTTTAGCCCTGCTATGATGATGTGTCCTCTGTGGTCTCCCCTTCTGAGGTAGAGTCTCACTGGATGCACTGTTGAGAGAGAACTACTCTGTCAGTGGCTAGGAGGGGAATCCAGGCCCAACCACTGTTCTGGGTTCCAGGTCAAGTATCCTACTACATTCAGTAAAGTCTGCTCAATGCCTAATCCTGCCACTTTCTCGTTGGCTGCTTTCTATCTGCATTTCTCCCTCCCTCCCCCTCTGGCAGTGTACAGTAGAGACAAGATGAGGTCTTTTCACCACACCTCAAAATGCTGAAACTGGTAGCCAGTTTGTTACTGTCACAGGGCCATATTTTTTTAATGCCTCTTTAGAAGTGATGGCAATATTTTGCTGGTAAAATATGGAAATTGTCATTGATCTGGTACAAGTGTCTTCTTTTTTATATATTAGAATAGAATTATTTCTAGTACATTATGAGCAATGCCTTGATTCTCCTCCTGCTTCCATTAGTCTTAACCAGTGTATTTCCACTTACTGATGATTCTCATGAGCGTGCCAAAGGAACTGAATTCTCTAAGGGTACGTCTACACTACCCCCTAGTTTGAACTAGAAAGGCTAATGAGGGCAACCAAAATGAAGCGGGATTTAACTATACAGTGCTTCATTAGCATGTTCCCGGGCGGTTGCCATTTTGGAAACTGACAAGCCCGGAATAACTACCCACGTCTACACGAGGCAGTGAAACAGGAGTTTGAAGTAAACCCCAACTCGAATTAGCTGTTACTCCTTGTGGAATGAGGTTTAACAGCTAATTTGAGTTAAGGGGTTTACTTTGAACTCCCGTTTCACTGCCGCGTGAAGACACGGGCAGTTATTCCAGGCTAGTCAGTTTCCAAAATAAGTGACACCCAGGAACATGCTAATGAAGTGCAGGATATTTAAATCCTGTGCTTCATTTGCAATTTAAGTCTCCCTCATTAGCCTCCCTAGTTCGAACTAGGGGGCTAGTGTAGATGTACCCTAATTTCCAAAAAGGTACATGGTGCATTAGAAACTAAAAATATAAATATGCAATATTATAAACTTTTTACTGGGTATCTATCATCATAGTATCTAGGGAATATTGGTGGAAAGGGATTTGAAACCCTGAAGGGAATCAGCACTATGCAGAAGGCTCTTCACAGACCATTGGCCAGTTTATGAGGGTGTTTTTCTTCACAGCAACTGTAGGTGGTGAATACAACAATCTTTCATGGTGCTAAGGTGAGCCATTTCCCAGAATATTGCTGTCAATGGAAAAGGAAACATTCTGAATACATTTATGTCAGGGGGATGAAAAGTAAAGTGAATTGTCCACAGGCTATGGTAATGAAACACAAATGTGTTTCACTGACAACCTGAATTACTTTGGGATGACTGACTGTATCTCCACTTGATAAAGTATCTGTGGAAAACAAACACAAAAGGACATTGCTAGTTACTGAGTGTGAAGCAGTTTTCAAGGCCTGAAACCCCATGGGATTTATGCTTCCGTAGTAGATATGATAAAAAAAAACAACCCGACCACACAATAGCTCATGAAGGATAGATTCAAGGCCAAAACAATATTGAAGAGATTTTTTTTCTTTTAATATCCTCAGTTATGAAACTACAGTGCTGAAAACTCACATTGATTTTTTTCTCATGCAAGAAAAAAATAATTATGTAGGCATTTCCATCCTGCTCTCCAAGGTGAGATCTCAGCATAGCTCATGGAACTTGGAAAAATGTCAAAAATTGGTATTGTAAATATTATCAATAAGTTGCCAGCTGTGGCTATTGACGGATATAAATGCATGTAAGACCTTGATTTGTTTTATGGGGGGAGGGGCGAGCAGAAGAGTTGAGGGAGATATGGTGATATGTTGCCTCATTTCTTGGTTTGTTAGATCCAGGTACTGGTATAAGAAATGTTGGAGATCTTTTTCATGCTACTGCTTGTTCACCTAAATATTTGAAGCTTTTTCCCCCTGCTAAATAATCTAGTTAATAACAGTCTCAATAATAAGTCTAATATGAAAGCTGTTATCCCCCCCCATCTAATTACTTTTCATGAAATAGACTTTTCCCTTCTCTCGTGATAGCCACTCTGTATAAACTATTTTAATCAATGAAAGCTTTCATGCTTTCAGCAAATCAGACCAAAGAAGAATGCTGCAGATGAGCAAGATGTGCCATGAGGCATGCTGAGACACATTCCTAAGGCATGTGGAGGAGACCTGAAGAGCCATCATATTTGATTGATATAGTCATAGTTGAAATGGAATGCTGAAAGCAGCAAAATGGATGGGCATCAGACTAAAAGACCTGTTATACAAGGCTGAACAGGAATGTTAACAAATTGTATTTCTCTTTCAGAAGAAAATTACAAAAAGCCATGGCCCACATAGCTCACATAGAAATACATAAGTTTCATGCAAGTGCATATGTGTACAGCTTTTTATATAGCCTACATTCAATGGTATCCTTAAAAAGTCTTTGGCTATGTTTACACTGCAGTTCTTTTTCAGAAAAAGGTATGTAAATTCTGAACCGCAATTTGCATATCTTTTTCCTATTCTTTTATCGGAAGAGGCTTTTCTGACATTTGGCTTGTCTACATGGGGCCAAATGTGGGAAAAACCTCCTCTTTTGGAAGAGCCCTTTTGACTCATAAATGAGGAACAGGGCTTCCGAAAGAACATGCCCCCTTTTTCAGAAACTGATCTGAAAAAAGCAGATGAGTTCCCCGGACGCAGCAGAGTTTTTCCAGGATACCTCCAGTATCCCGGCAAAACTCTGTAGTATAGACATAGCCTTTTTAATATATCCAGGGTGTTGGAAGGTTTATCTTAGCAGTTGTTTGATCATAGTTGTGAAATGATACATTTCTAAATGTATGAGAACCCCAGATAATAAAGACAAAGGCAAAGTACTTCACTTGGGCTGTGTCCAGACTCCATGCCTCCGTCGACGGAGGCATGTAGATTAGCCAGCTCGGAAGAGGGAAATGAAGCCGCGATTAAAATAATCGCGGCTTCATTTAAATTTAAATGGCTGCCCCGATCTGCCGATCAGCTGTTTGTCGGCAGATCGGGAGAGTCTGGACGCGATGCCCCGACAAAGAAGCCTTTCTTCATCGACACAGGTAAACCTGGTTTCACGAGGCTTACCTGTGTCGATGAAGAAAGGCTTCTTTGTCGGGGCATCGCGTCCAGACTCTCCCGATCTGCCGACAAACAGCTGATCGGCAGATCGGGGCAGCCATTTAAATTTAAATGAAGCCGCGATTATTTTAATCGCGGCTTCATTTCCCTCTTCCGAGCTGGCTAATCTACATGCCTCCGTCGACGGAGGCATGGAGTCTGGACACAGCCTTAGGAAGCAGGAATGGGGAATCAAATGAACAGGCATAAAATGGGTGCCAGTACTCCTGAGAAGGATCTGATGGTTACACTGGACACAGAGTGAATATGAGTCAACAGTGTGATGCAGCTTCAAAAAAAAGCCACATGATTCTGTGTGTATTGTGACAGGGTGCTGAGTGAGAGGCATGTACTCATCTCCTGTCACGCCAGCCCCAATCAAGGAAAATGGATTGGGGCTGGTGGAATAGCACTATGGCTGTCTGCCAGCCCTATTAGCCAGAGCTATGAAGGCTGGGAGGAAGACAGAGCGAGGGAAGAAGTGTGGAAGAGAAAGGCCAGGAAGAGAGGGAAGTGCAAACCTTCTGCTCTGTTGCTGGTCAGTTAGGAAAGTTGTTGGCTAAATTTGTACATAGGTGTCCAATGACAATGGGAAAACAAGAGCACTGGTGTTGCCTCAAGCTGAGGCGTTCCTGACTGACTGGAGAGGACAAAGAGGGCTGAAACCAGAGAGGCCCAGCTTGCACTTCACTACATGTGGGGACTTGTCTGGGATCTGAAGCCACCACAAGAGTTTGGCAGCCCAGTAAAAGTGGGAGCCCTGCAGTGGCTAGCAAAGCAATCCTAGCAATTGCACCAGCTGGAAAGGTGGTGTCCTTACACTCTTGTCAGGTGGAGCAGTAGAAAACATTCCAGGACTTCATAAGGGAACAAGCCAATGTGAAGCAGCAGTTCCTACAAAAGACTGATGATTCCCCGAGAGTGATGGCACCCATGAATTGGTATTAGGTAAGATAGGCCCCACCAATGATCCAGATACCCTCTTTTTGAGTGGGTAACCATGGGTGATCGATGGGATAAGGCAACCTAGGCCCTATCACTGGCTCCCTATCTGGCCAGTGAGGCTCAAGCCATTTATTTTGTGTGGAGCAATGACCAAGCTACTGATTAGGAGATGGTGACCATGGCCATCCTAGACCGGGTGTGACTGCTGGCAGAGAAGTACCAGCAGAAGTTTTGGTTGGCCTGGTGAATGTGGAGGATTGTGGCCCTAAACCTTGACGCAGAATCGAATAGATTGGGCCACAAATTGATTGCAACCAGATACCCTAATGGGGGAAGAAATCATGGATAGGATGATCCTCAAGCAACTTCAACAAGGCCTCCCAGACAGCATTCATGTCAGACACCAGCCAAGAACCATGGAAGTCACTGTTAAGTTAACAGAAGAGTATGCAGAAGTGGACTTCCCCTAAAAGGAGGATCAGATCTGCTGGGATCTAGAGTGAGGAGAAAAACACTGATAAATCTCCCACCTAGGAAAGGCTTGCGAGGAAGAAGGAGGAGACCATGCTGGCAGTGTGGGCACCAGGACATAAAAGAGGGGAGTGCCCGGAGATGGAATATGGCCTACCTGAGTTTTGAAGCTGGACTAATGTTGCAAGGCCGGAGAAATGGTGAGGACTCACCACTATTCCAGTATGAGTGTGAAGGACACGTCAAAGGGGACTAGTGATCCCAGCCTTGGATGGCTCACTCATCCAGAGGGGGCAGGTAAAACCACATTAGATTATCCCTGGGGTGAGGATATAATCAGAGGGCATCCACAGGGATTGGAAGCACTGCCCTATGGCCCAGGCTCCCCTGGAATTATGGGGCACATTTGCCTGGAAACAGTTTGGGATAGTGAGGAGTTACTGGGGAAAGACTGGGATTCCATTCCAAAAGGTAAAGGAGACAGTGGCAAGAGGCCTACAGGCAGGAAAAGGGGAGGGACCCCAATGAAGGGAGGGGAACCCCTAATGCTAGTGTACACTGATGAGGCAGAGGACTAAGATCCCCAGGGAAATCAAGGGGGAAAACCCTAGTACCCAGAGCTCAAATGGGAAGAAAAAGCAGTGATGGGGGAAAAAGAATGCCGCAGAATAGAACCCCCAGGTAAGAAGACCTAAGGGACAAAGGGGGAAAGGGTCAAAGAGCACCCCAAACAGACACCCACCCCCCAGCTAAGGAGGCCAAGACCCAAAAGACAAGAAGACATTAGGGGTGTGTCTAGACTTCATGCCTCCGTCGATGGAGGCATGTAGATTAGACAGATCGGCAGAGGGAAATGAAGCCGCGATTAAAATAATCGCGGCTTCATTTAAATTTAAATGGCTGCCCCGCTCTGCCGATCAGCTGTTTGTCGGCAGATCGGGGCAGTCTGGATGCGACGCGTCGACAAAGAAGCCTTTCTTGATCGGCACAGGTATGCCTCGTGAAACCAGGTTTACCTGTGCCGATCAAGAAAGGCTTCTTTGTCGATGCGGCGCATCCAGACTGCCCCGATCTGCCGACAAACAGCTGATCGGCAGAGCAGGGCAGCCCTTTAAATTTAAATGAAGCCGTGATTATTTTAATCGCGGCTTCATTTCCCTCTGCCGATCAGTCTAGTCTACATGCCTCCGTCGACGGAGGCATGTAGTTTAGACGTACCCTAGGTGTCCTGGAGGAAGAACAGGCTAACCCTGATCTCCTGCCAGAGAGAAAGGGGTAGCATCCAACTGGACAAATCCAAGACTGTTTGAAGACCTATGGATGGCAAAGGACTTGTGGTGCCATCCTGCCCCAGTCCAGTGTATGTTGCATGGGTGAGGAATGAATGAACCCTGTAAGGACAACCCCAAGGATTGCCCAGAGGGAGGTGAGAGGCTCCGCTGAAGTAAACCCTTAGGTAGAAGGAAAAGAGGCCAGGCAAGGCCAAACATAGTGGTTATCTTAGGGCTACTCCAGCCCAATCAAGGCAAATAGATTGGTGTTGATTGAATAGCGACTATAAAGGCTAGGAAGAAGAGAAAGGGCAGGCGCTGAGGATTTCAGGAGACTTCTGGTCTGTTGCTGCTCTTGGCAAAATTGGCCATGAAATCTGTACATAGTTGTCAAATGGCAGTGGGAAAATAACTTTAAATAAAGATCTTTGGTATTGCATCAAGCTGAAGAATTCCTGACTGATTGGAGACGGCGACAGGGGCCAAAACCAGAAGGGCCCAGCATACACTTTGCTAAAGGTTAACAGTAGTGTTGTATGTAATTAGGGTACGTCGACACTGCACGCTTTTTTCAGAATAAGCTATTCCAGAAGATATCTTCCAGAATAGCTTATTTCGAAATAGCACATCTACACACAAAAAGTGCAGCAAATTAGCAATCTGCTGTTTCAAAAGAGACTGTCCACATTGTTTGGATGCTATCTCACATTTAAGACCACCCGGAACCAGTTGAGGCAGGGCATTAGGTCAGCAGTTGCTTTCTGGTGCTGCTGCCAGAGGCTATCTGAGATGTGTGCAGCCATTTCTCAGGTTCTTCTCCGGGAGGCCTTGAGAGAGAGTTTCTCACAAGGACCCCAGTAGCACTCTTCCCCTGTGCCTCCCCACTAGGAGCCTGTGCCTTGCCTCGTTCTGTCTTTCCTCCAACAACCTCTCCCTTCCCCCTCCACCCTTTCCCCTGCAGACACACTAAAAAAACTGTTTGGTTGATAAAAACAAAACTGAGTTGTGATTTATTTGGGGTAAAAGTAACTAGGGAGGAGATGGGATAGGAACCTGGAAATGGTGAGGGGAAAGGGGAGCAGGGAGTTGAGGTGCAGGGCTGGAGCTGGGAGTGGTGCATGGCTTGAGTGCTTTCTCCGCCTTGGTGCAGGGACCTTGGGGGAAGAGGGATCCGTGGAGGCTAGGGGGATAAACGGGGGTGGGATGGGGGGCTGGACCAGGATAAAGCATGGGAGGGGGAGCAGGGGCTGGCATGGGAAGGAGAGCAGGGCTGGGAACTGAGGATGGGGCAGGAGAAGGAGCTTGCTTTGTGTGGGTCTGGAGAGCCTGGACAGTTGTGCAGATGCTATGTCCCTGCTACAACAACTCTGTCCACATCTCTCTGCCACTGCACATCATCCCAGACCTTCTGGACCAGTGTGCCCTGCATGTCTCAGAGGATGGACACGTGCTTCCTCATCAGGTCTTCCTGCGGCCTGCAGCTCCCCTGGGATCAGGCGGCTGGCTCTGGTGATGTACCCTCTCCCCACTGTTGTGGCTGGTCTGGCTGGGGACAATAGAGAGAGATGGTCAGTCACCCCTGGAGACACTGTCCCTGAGGCCTTGCCCTCATCTGTGAGCTGAGACCAACAGTTGCCAGGTCAGAGGATAGTTAATGTCCTGGGAGCAAGGACCTGTGTAGTCTGGTCTTACAGGAGCCCAGATGTCCCCAGGGGACCATGCAACAACCCACAGAAAAGCAGGCAAGGGAAATGGCCGGCCACACTGGGATCCAATACTGGGAGGGGGCCCCAAGCTGCTTGGGCTTCCATCGGTGCACACTCATGCCGGCTCCAGCACTGGTGGCATCCCAAGGGGAGAGACCTTATATCCCTGGCTGTGGGGGAGAGAGGGTGAGGGTATGTGGGAATGTGAGCAGCACATACACCTGCACCTTGCAGCACTGTCCTCGGGAGTGGGTGCTGCCTCGAGTGTGCAGACATGCCCGTGTGCCATGTGTGGCACTCCAGAGTCAGTGTGTGCGTGTGGGGAGGTCCTTGTCCCCAGCCTCCTTCTAGCGATGGCTCGTGATGGGAGGGCATCCCCTCCCCCCGGGGGTCAGAAGTGTGGGCGGCCTCCCCGGAGCCTGTGAGCAGGAACCCAGGGGTGCTCCGGGGATGCCTCCTGGGGGTGTGTGGTGCAGATTGGTGTTGTACATGCATTCACATGCACAGACTGCAATGCGATGGACAGGCTGAGACGGCCAAGCAACAATCACACCACAGCCCCTCAGCACCCGCCACCCCCACCCATGTGTGTGTGAGAAAACCAAGCCCATTCACTTGATGAGCCTTTCCCAGCCTCGGAGGATGCCTGGGAAACATTCAGGCTGTGGGGTACTGGCTCCAGGGTGATGATGGTCATCGTGCTGGCTGTGTCCTCCTCCTTCTCGTCCTCCTTGACTGTGAGCCCCAGGCAGGTGATAATGGGTGTCTCCATCCCCGAGTCCACCATCAGGGGTGAGGAAGGGGTTGCACTGCTCCCCAGGATGTGGTGCAGGTCTTCATAATAGGGGCAGAAGTGGGGTTCTGCCCTGGAGCATGAACTGCACTCCCTTGCTCTTGCGTAGGCCTGGCAAAGCTCTTTAACTTTACTCAGGACCTGCTCCAGGGTCTGGGTATAGCCCTTTGTGGCTAAGCTCTTGGCCATCTGGCCATAGATATCAGCATGAGCCATCTGGAGTGGAAATCCTGGAGGGTCTCCTCCTCACCCCACAGCTTGATTAGAGCCAGGATCTCCACCCCAGACCAAGACGGCATGCACCTTTGCGCCTCCTGTCAGGCTCCTGGGAGCCCTCTGCATGTTCCCTGCGATGGGCAGTGGGCTTTTGGGAGGTCTGGGGCTCTGACATGGTGTCCAGACAACGTTCCTTGGCAGCTGCGATGTGGCTGGAGGCTGTGAGGGACAGCTTCCTGCCACAAGCCTTCTCCCTTGTGTCTGCAGCTTTACAAGCTGCAGGGAAAGAGGAAGTATAGAGTCCTGAAGAGTGTGGACAGAGAGGCCAGCGGGGCACCAGTGGGATTTCCTGGAGGCCTCTTTTTTTGAAAAAACTCCCTGTTCCACATCGACACACACCCTCTTCTGACATAGCTGTTTCGGAAGAGGCTTTATTCCATGGAATGAGGTTTACAAATGGTGGAAAAAGCTGTCCATTATTTCATTTTTCTTTCGAAATAATGCAATTGCTGTGTAAATGATAGCATTGTTTTTTCCGGAATAACAGCTGTTACTCTGGAATAGTGGTGTAGTGTAGATGCACCCTAAGACACTGGAAATTATTTGCTGCTCAACATGGCACTGGTGATTGGTCACTACAATTTAGGAAAGATGGATGCAAATAGAAAAAGTCAAGTGGAGAGCATCTATAATTAATAAACGTCTTAGAAAACCTGACCTATGTGGAAAGATTAAAAAAAACTGAAGGGCTACTTCTACACTGGCATGAATTTCCGAAATTGCTTTTAACGGAAAAGTTTTCCGTTAAAAGCATTTTCAGAAAAGAACATCTAGATTGGCAGGATGCTTTTCCGCAAAAGTACTTTTTGCGAAAAAGCTTCCGTGGCCAATCTAGACACGGTTTCCCGCAAAAAAGCCCTGATCGCCATTTTCGCCATCGGGGCTTTTTTGCGGAAAACAATACTATGCTGTCTACACTGGCCCTTTCGTGCAAAAGTCTTTTGCCCGAACAGGAGCAGCATTGTATTTCTGGAAAAGCACTGATGATTTTACAAGAAATCGTCAGTGCTTTTCTGGAAATTCAAGCGGCCAGTGTAGACAGCTGGCAAGTTTTTCCACAAAATCAGATGATTTTGCAGAAAAACTTGCCAGTCTAGACACAGCCAACATGTTTACTCTTCAAAAAGACAACTGAGGATAGAACCTGATAAGTATTCCTGTATTTTTAAGGGCTGTTATACAGAAGATGTTGATCAACTGTTCTCCATATTCACTGACATTTGGACAAGCAGTAATGGTCTTAATCTGCAACTAGGGAGATTTAAGTTAGATATTAGCAAAACCTTTCTAACTGGAATTGTAGATAAGCTCTGGAGTAGGATTCCAAGGCATGTAATAGAGTCCTCATCAGTAGAAACTTTTAAAAACAAATTGGACAAACACCTATCTGTCAGGTTTACTTGCTCCTGTCACAGCACAAGGATGCCAGACTTCTTTGCTTTTCATAGGAATAATAGTACATTTGGTACATAATTAATTTGTACCATTTGCTGCATTTTATTGAACCCTCTTGGAATATGCCAGAAAAAGTGATTGCCATTCCTGATTTTAATAACTTCCAAACAGATGATTTGGGAATAACAAAAAGATTTGATGTAAATTAAACTTTCAGCCAGAGTCCTGACAGAACAGCCAGCACTGACATTAACAATGGCTCCTGTTGCTCTGAAAAATGAATCTTAGATTAGAGTCTGTCACCTGCATCCCTACTAGTTCACATTTCCTCCTTAGTTTTTAGGCTTCTCTCCTATATTCTCCTGCCTCAGCCCTTTCCAGTGCACCTTAATGGGAGAAAACATCTCTATGCCATAACTGACAGAGGCCATGAGTGCAGGGGCTAGGTTCTTTCCCTTTTGGCGTCTTTCCTTAGAGGTAGGGGGATCCTTGTTTTTGGGTGGCAATCAGCATGAGACACCCATACAGGCTTCCTTGTAATATCACATCACACTAGAATACTGTGCAATGCCTGGTAAAGTAGGCTTTCCTGATCTTAGTTACACAGAAAGGAAAATAAAATGCTATATCGCTAGAAGTCACTACCCTCTGATAAGACCTGACATAAGCTCCTGGCAATGGGGCACACTCAACTTTGGAACACCCCTTTGTGTTCATGCACAATGTTGCTAGTCTTCTTGGCTTTCAAAGATCATCTGCCTGTCAGTGGGTCTTCCATGGGTTAGCCCTCCAGCCAAGTCACATAAAGTTCACCCCTTTAATCCAGGGTAACCTCACAGTTCCTTGAGCTAACAAAGTCTTCTGTGAGTACTTACAAACCCTATCTCAGCACCTACCCCCCTAAAGTGTCCAACTCTGCTTCCTGGGGGTTCCTTTCCATATGAGACTTGTGTCTTCTCTGGAATCTTTTCAGGTCCTGCCTTGGGGATCATTTTCTGTCCCCTCAGCCTTCCTCAGTCATGCATCTCCTGAAGAATAAGCTAGCTCCCTACTGCCACTTTCCCAACTCATCCTCCCTCCGCGGAACTCAGCTGACTTTAAGTGGTCGTTTGCAGCTGGGATCAGTCATTCTAATTCAATTACACCCAACTTGGCATCATTAATGGCATCTACATGGGTAGCTTAGCAGTGAAGATGAGGGGTAACTGCTAAATCTGGAGCCAAGATCAGCCCAGGCTGCCTTTAAAGACCAGGTAGCTTGAGATACTCCCTGGTGTGTCTCGAGAAGTCTGGCCCAACTCCAACCCAAGTTGCTGATCAAGCTGAGATGTGGATTTGAGATAAGGTCACATCAACAGTTCCCTAAAGGAGTGTTTGATCCAGAGTTCCACATGGAAGAAATGCCATAGTCTATAATTCCTATACAATAACTATCTTCCCATTATTATTTCTAGGGTACACTATCACCTCTACCCAACATCTTTTCATAATCAGACCCAAGCTTTTAAAGGGCACCTTGATCTCCACTTCATTAGTTACTCCCTAGCAGTCAAGTAGAACTATTTCTGATGTGCATGTCAGTTGTTCTTGGTTATATGTCACAAACTAGATACATTGAGCATGAAGGTATGATTTATCTTCACTAATCAGAGGTAGCATGGATATGCTTATTTTAAAATGCCTCATCGTTCCTTTCCTGTGAAATTGGCCCTTTGTCACAGCTTCTTCTCTGGAAATATCAGCAATAAAGATCTGTAGGACTTTTCTGTTTTGTTTGCTAGGGTCCCCCGTCCCCTCCGCCCTTCTCCTTTGTTGCAATCTTTTCAAAAGCTGGGATTTAAGGCCCCTTTTCATCAAAGGTTTATCTCTTTTGTCCAAAATACTTTGAGGGCCTGATCCAACACTTTTGGAAATTGATAGTAAAATTCCAACACAGACGTCAAGGGGAACATCTTTGAATCGTTACAGGAGGATAGCCCTCTTGAATTAATGTACTTTGTGTATATTAAAGCTGAATAAACACTGAGGATAGAAGTAAAATCATGAATATTTAATAGATACTAACACGTTTGTTTGATTAAAATATATTTGATCACATTAGTATTCATGAACTTGAAAAACACTGAAACTAGTCTTTATGATTCAGCCAAATATGCATATTCAGTCCATTGGTGACTTTGCTGACCTCTTCCATACCTCAAATGCCAACACTGCATGCTTTGAAAATCCACAGACTGTTATACTTTGCTTATAACATTAAGTATTTTCAAATACAACATAGGTTACCTCCTAGCATCAGTGCACAAATGCTTCACAGAACCAAAAAAGACCCAAATCTCTAAACATTTTGTGTTTACTGATATTATTCATGCAAATCAATACATGGTCCTTTCTCCTTGTGTTTGACAGTTGCATGTTTTCCCTCTCAGAATTACAATTCTTTAAATTTTCTATTTTCTACATCTACTGTAGACAAATACTTGTTCTGGTTACACTATAAATTATTAGAATGTCAGGATAATTGTTAAAGTGGCGAGGAGTCCTGTGGCACCTAATAGACTAACTGAAGTGTTGGAGCATAAGCTTTCGTGGGCAAAGACCCACTTTGTCAGATGCATGGGATAATAGTTATAGCCATGTGGGCCCTAGGATATGAAAAAGACATTTCATAGGTGAGATAATATCTTTTATTAGACCAGCTCCTCCACAGAGCTCTTCTTCAGGTCTCATCATCACTGTTAACTATTTGAAAGATATCAGCTAGGCCAGTCTCCATGTGAAAGAGTTTCTCAGAAGGAAGAGGTCAGTGAGCTAAGATGTAGGATAGGATTGATGCAAGCTTTAATTCAGAAATTCTAAGTGAAAAGCATGCCATGGAGTCATGCAGGGTACGTCTAGACTACAGGATACTGTCGACAAAGCTTCTGTCGACAAAGAGTGTCTAGACTACATCCAGTTCTGTCGACAAAGGAAGCCTCTTTGTCGACATGAGAGTGTAGATGCAAAGGACAATGTAGATGCAATAACGCCTTCTGTCGACAGAACTCTGTCGACAAAAGGCGTTTTTCCTCATAGAATGAGGTTTACCGCCATTGACAAAACTGCCGAGTTCTGTCGATGTTATGTTGACAGAACTCAATGGTAGTGTAGACTCAGATATAGTTTTGTCAACAAAAGTCCACTTTTGTCAACAAAACCTTGTAGTCTAGACACACCCATATTTCTATGCTCAGGGCTTTGCTGTGGAGTATGATCAGAGCAGATGTTCTTTGGCTCTGTTCCTTCTAAAATCTTTGCAAATGACCTTGAAGATTGTGTATAAAATATAATAGTAAATTCAAAGTTAAAAAGTTCTGTATTTTATGTACAACATTTATATTTATTTTGCTGCTGATGATGCCGCGTTACATGGTTGAGAGTCCCCCTTCAAAAACAATTAAAAAGCCTAACTAAAGTAATCACATTTTTTAAAACTATCCATTTTTGTGAATTCTTTTACATTGACCCCAAATATTGAAAGTCTTAGTAGTTCTGAGTTAATTTTTCAACTGAAACAGCACTTCTTTCCACGCACCAGATGCTTCTGTTTCACCTAAGCTTTGTACACAGCAAATAACCTTAACTACAGTCTTGTTTGCAATAAACACATACATTCACTCGTCTTAATTTCATAGACTCTTCTAACTGCATGAAAATCATTAAGCTTCCTTTTTTATTTCTCACTTGAGTGCTACAGGGAAATAATACAGCTGCATGTGTTGTGTTATGATGCTGAGAGTTTTGCAGCTGCGTGAGGTACAAATCCAATTTAAAATAAAAGGTAACTCCAACTAGCCAATTATAATCTAACATTTTCTCATTATAGAAAAAAATTCCCTTAAATCTTTCCTTGCAAGTGTTTCCATTCCCCAGGCCAGAATATTAAACCTGTATTTAGATTTGCTACATTTCAGTTAGACTAGTCAAGCATAGAGACGGCAATAGACCACAACTTTTCTTTGTATCTTTTGTTATAGTGCTGAGACTACCTCACAAACAAGGCTTAAGGGCCCAAACTTCAACTGGTGCTCTGTAAGTTGCATGTAATAGAGAGCAAGAAAACTGAGTGGACTTAAATGAGAAAAGAGATAACCTGAATTCAGCTTGCCTCTTCCTTTGCACAGATGATCAGCAAAAATGATATAAGAAATGCAATGTAAGATTGGGAGAACAGTACATCCCGCTCAGATTCCACATGAAGGGTCTTAGGACTCTGTTGAATCTCAACACAGTGAATATTCTGTTCCCTTGTAGGTTATGTTAACTTATTTCACTTTCTTGTTTTGACTTTAATTCAGCAACACAAATGTGTGTAAGTCCCACTGATGGATTCTGCTAAACCAGGGCCACAAACATTAATCACTTAGGCTATGTCTACACTATGAGTTTTCTCGGCAAAAAATATGCTAATGAGGGCTTCATTTGCATGAGTTGCGATATCATTTGCATATTTTCTGCCAATTTGTTTATTCATTAGGGTTTTTGTGCAAAAACAAGCAGTGTGGACATTTCCTTTTTACTCAAAAAACCCTTTTCGCGCAAGATCCTTATGCCCCAAAAAAGGAAGTTTACCAATCTTGCGGGAAAAAGAGGGTTTTGCACATAACGGAAACATCCACACTGCTTGGCCCTGGGATCCTGGCTTGCAGATCAGAGTCATGGTACAGGCCATGACCTCCTCCTCCTGCCCCTATTGTCCCTCCTCCTCTGCAGTGATCTCTGGGTGAGTGATGATGGGCATCTTGAGCCCCAAGTCCACAACCATGGGTGGAGAAAGGGTCTGGTGGAGTTCCTGATAGTAGAGGCAGGAGTGGTGTTCAGTCCCGGAGCAAGAGCTGCACTCCCTGGCCCTGGGAGAGCCCTGGCAGAGCCCTGGCAGAGCTCTTTAACCTTACTCCGGACCTGTTCTAAGGTCCAAGAGGAGGTCCCTTCTCCACCAAGGCCTCAGCCTACACCCATAGATGTTGGTAATTTTGGACCCAGAAACGGAGCTCCTGCAGGGTCTTCTCCTCCCCCCACAGCTTGAAGAGGGTCAGGATCTCCACTCTGGACCAAGAGGGTGCATGCCATTTGCTACTCCTGGCAGGGTCCTGGGAGCCCTGGTGTTGCTCCCTGTGAAGGCCAGGGGGGCTTTGGGGGCTTGTGTCTGGGCCATGGGTGGCAATGCCTGTGGCAGAGAGAGCTGCATGTTCTGCCACATGTCTTGTCCAGATCCCTGAAGCTTTAAGAGTTGGCAACTATAGAGCTGTGATTAGTTTGGATGGAGTGTCCACCGGGCCACCTGTGTTATCTCCTGGGGGCCTCTTCTGTCAAAAAAAACCCTCTTCCGTATCCACATACGCCTTTTTCTGAAAGACCTCTTTTGGGAAAAGGGTTCTTCCTCATACAAAGAGGTTTATCGCTGTTGGAAAACCTCCTCCGTTCTTTCAACTTTCTGTTGCAAGAACGCAATAGCAGTGTGAATGTGAGTTTTTTCCAGAAAAATGCTTCAGTGTAGATGTACCCTGAGAGAGAAACTTTACATGCTACAGATGTATTACTCTGTGCTCAGTCACTCTATCAATTAACACTAGGGTGCCTCAAATACCTCTGTGGACAGATGCTGATTTTCTAATTACAAGTTTAGTATAGTAATTGACAGGAGTACAGTATTGTAGCTTAGTATAGCTTTAATTTTTTACTTCTATTTGAAACCTTGATAGTTTTGGGGGAGAAAAATAACAAGCAGTACACAAGTCAAACTTCAAATACTTAAACATATTCACTGAAGTACAATTGATATAATTAGTTAATACTTTAATTTGATAGAGTGACTGAGCACATAGAGTGACTGGAGCTCATCCAAAAATAGCCTTTTTGTTTGGGGATTTCTCCTGAGTAAAATGTCATCTTTAAATCAAAACCTGACCTGAAGAAGCAATAAAATTATAGAAACCAGAAACTTTCTGTGAAAATTTTCACTGGCTTTTTGACACAATCTTCTATATAAAATCAGTTTTGATAGAAAACTTTCAATCATCACTAAAATCTTTATTCATAAATATGATCGTGCCTGTCTCTACAAGCATGGGACCATCCTGTTATTTCCAGTTTTCCCTGGCTAAAATTGTCTGCAACATGTGGTTTATATTTTTACTGGAGGGTAACTATAGGGAGCACAAGTAGAAATGTCTAGAGTTCAGGTTATGCATAGCTTCCCCTTAAAAGTCATTTTGCAGTTGCTTTTAACTTTGTTGAATTTTAGCTGTTCAGATTGGAATTGCCCACATCCAGGCTTTGCCTAAGGCTGAATTATTCTGAAAAATTTCATGTAGAGGATTCATCCATTTCTCAGATTGAGGGTAAGGGGAAATACATTATTTTGCCCATGTTTTAAAAGCTCATCACCACCAAAACCATTTTATTGATAAGCTCCAGCACTTCCATGCTTTGGAGCAGGAACTTCAAATTTGGCAGTATCTCTTTTTCTCCCCCAACATTTGGCCGTATTACCATACTCTGAAAAAATTTAGTTTGTACTTTCTCAGTATAGATTTGTTAGTACTTGAAAAACTCCATCTCTACTGAGCATGTTCCATCCCCTCAACTCAGTCTATGTCTAGGCTGCAAGCTTCTTGCGAAAGAAGATTTTTCTGGAAGAGATCTTCACAGCAAAAGCGCATCGAAAAAGCGATCTGCTTTTTCAAAAGATAGCGTCCACACTGAATGGATGCTATTTTGCATGTAAGCTGTGATTACTATGTATGGACTGGCCGCCAGGGCACCTGTGGCTTTTTCCTCGAGGAAAGAACTCCCTCTTCCCCGTCCACACACACCTTTCCTTGTAGAAAGATGTTTACCAGTGTCGGAAAAACCCCTCTGTCGTTAAATTTTTTTTGAAAGAATGTGATTGCAGTGTGGACTTAAGTAAAGGTGGTTGTTTTTTTTTTTTTTTTTGAAAATGGCTGTTTTTCCAAAAAAAACTCCGTGGTGTAGACCTACCCTCAGTGTGCTTAAAAGCTCCAAATGTGTCACCACAAAATTACTGACTTGTTCCAGCCCAGAGCTTTAGGAGTGTATGAAAAAAAATATTAAAGCTTCCACCTTTAGGTCCCAATCCTGCAAAGAGTTCAAGTCCTGAACTCTTAACTGTAGTCAACAGGAGTTTAGAGCTCACTATATTTCTCAGCACCATGAAGCATCTTGCCCCAGATTTACATAACTAAGTACCAAGGATAAATCTACAGCAGGGCAAAAGTGGAATTAAACTTCGCAACTTCTGTAACTTCAGCTACATCAATTGCATAGCTTTAGTCAAAATAGCTTAATTCGGCTTTTGGTGCTGTCAGTAGGAAGTTGAAGGAAGAATTGAGGGTTACCATGAGTCAGAGTAAGAAGTCCTCCAGCTCGCCATTATTTCAAAATAAAGGTTTGTAATGTAGACGTACAATATGATATTTCAGAATAACGTCAGTTATTTTGAAATAACACTGCTGTGTAGACGTGTCCCAAGAGAGCTAAGTACTGTATCTGCAGTGAATAGTTGTGAAATGAATAATTTCCCTTCTTCCATAGATAGCTTAGATGAATTATAAGGTCTCTTTCACCTTTGTGTTCAGGAACTTAACAACATTAACAAGGTAAAGCTTTCTTTTGCTCCTGTGTATTTCATCTGCAACTGATTAATTTAATAAGCATGAATTTAATTATTCTTGATAAAATAATTATAGTTTGTCCCAAAATCATAACTCACGAGGAAAAATAAATATTGCTTCAAGTTTTCAACAGCTGATATAAGCTGTAAGGAAAATAGTTATTCTCTGAAGTGTTCATGAGCATCACTATGTGAACTCAAATACGTTTTTACACTGCATAGTTGGTGAATGTAGCAAAATATTTAGGTCAAAAACCCAGTATGGGAAATCCTTTCAATGGAAAACATGAAGCCACCTGTTATAAGGATCAAGCAGTTTTTATGCTACCTGATTACCATTAGATTACCATTGTTTGAGTTTGAACAAAATAAATACAAGATAGGATTGTACAAAACCACAAATGGATCTTTACTATATAAAATAAATGAAGGTTATGAATAAGATTTGTTTAAAGTATGAAAAGCTCATGTGTTTTAATGATTTAAATTATAATAGCTTTCTGGATTCTACTTTTAATAAATTATTAGTAAAACAACTTATGTCAAGTGCTGTAGGGAAACAGCGTATTCTATGCACTCTTAAATGGTATCAATTCATTAATATTTTAAGGTGAATTCAAAAATTATGGCCTCTATTGTGCCATCAATTTGTGCTGACCTTATGAGTTTCAGAGGGGACTTCTGACATAACCCCACCTGTTGATAACTAATGTGTATTGCGATATTAAATGCCAGTGTATGCCTTGGACAGTGCATTTTCACAATGTTCTATGTCTCCAGCTATGTCTTAACATATGCAAGTGTACAATCAGATCCATCTCTTGTCATAAAAAGCCATTATGAAATGCTGAGTGAATGTCTATTAGAAGTATTATGTATGTGAATATGATTATATTCTTTATAGTAATGAACCATGGATAAGTGTTCACTGATGAGGAGACTGCAGAATCCAAAGTGTTTTAGCTTACAACAAGGGCTTTCAACTCTGCTTGACTAAGTCAATTTAAAAAATAAATAGTGAGCACACTACTATTACTGATTAGAATAGGCTGAATTACAGTAACCTTAATGAAGGTCAAGGCTCCATTGTGGGAGGCATACATACTGTAGCTGCTCTTGAAAGTTCATCATCAAAATAGATAAAAAAGATAAAGGATAAGAGAAAGGAAATACTACACTGTACCTCAATTAGGGTATGTCTACACTACCACCGTAGTTCGAACTAGGGTGGTAATGTAGGCAACCGGAGTTGCAAATGAAGCCCGGGATTTGAATTTCCCGGGCTTCATTTGCATCTTGCCGGGTGCCGCCATTTTAAAATGTCTGCTAGCGTGGACTCCGTGCTGCGTGTAGCCGTGCGGCACGGAGTCCGCACTAGCGAACATTTAAAAATGGCGGCGCCTGGCTTTATGCAAATGAAGCCCGGGAAATTCAAATCCCGGTAGGGTGGTAGTGTAGACATACCCTTATATAGCTATGAACTGAGACAGAGACAGAGACAAATTTGATGATTTTTCCTAGAACACAGGAGTCCAGAGAATTGGACCCAGATTGCCAAAATTTCAGTGCACTGTCTGAGGCATTGGGCCAATCTTCCTCTGACAGAAACTGGTCCTTGATGTGTAGATCCCTGCACAGATACAAAACTGGTATCTGCATCTTCATCTGCAAAAATGATCCATGTAGGTGGATACCTGTGAATAGAAAGCAGATATCTGCAAATTTGCAGGGTTCAAGATACAAAATCTGTATCCACATCTGTATCCACAAAAATGAGCTGAGGACATTCTCATCCATAGTCACAGATGTGGATAACCATTGATATAATGCAGATATCCACAGATTTGCAAGGGCCTACTTATGTGAAAAGGGTCACTTGCCTTCATTGTTATGGCTAGAAAAGGGCGTGTACTGAAGTACTTTCAAAATTTCTCATTGTACATGGTCTATGATTTTAAATACAGGGGCACTGAATAACTAAAATGAGGAGGCAAGAATTAAATTGTACGTATAAATATGCAGAAATAATTCATCTGACATCAGTAAAGATCTGGAAACCAGTTTCATAATTCAAAACTGTTAGTGCTAAAAATGTAAGGCAATGTGGGATTATAGTGCTATGTAAGGGAACCAAAGTAAACTTAGGTCTAATTTCGGATATGTCTTTCAGGAAGAGGAACATTTTACAGGCATATTTGGCTCTTTCGTGTCTGCAGCAAGAAAGGCTCCCTGACACTAATTCAACAAGACAGTTGCACCTTATGCAAAAAATCATCCCCCACATTCAAATCTAAATTAAAAATCCAGTGCTTTGCGTCACCAAAGACACCCATTCCCACTAAATATTTCATATTATGGAACAGCTGCCACAACGCAGTTTTGTGACGATACTTGTTTCCATGCCCATGTGAATTTGGGTGTAAGTGAAAAAATAAAAACAGTATGGCAAGGAGAGTCAGCAAAGTATGTTCCTTAAAAAAGAACAGAAATGTCATATGACAGTTCCCAAGAGCACTGCCATGGCTTAAAAGCATTCTTCTGTTTTGTAGAAGCTTGTGTGCATGTTTGATTGAGTGGAAGGAGTGCAGGGGGGAAAAATGAGATCACAAATGTATGTTTTGGCTTCCATGAAGTCAGTACAGTAATAGGTCGGCAGAAACATCAAAACACAATCAAGAGCTGTCTTCAGGGTAGTGAGTGAGTAGAATTCACTGGGCAACCAGCCAGAAGAAAAGAGAAGAATTATACCGTAGTTCCTATTTAGACATGTTAAAAATCGTGTAATAGGGTAACTGTGTAACCATTGAAAATCTCAGTGGTTACATGGTTACCTGCGCTGCAGGCTCTGCAATATAAAGCCTAATGCTACAGAAGCATGGCAAAGCCTCCCCAGAAACAGGACTACCAGTCTCTGCCGGAAAGAAGCTTCACTGTGGCAGCAAAGCTTCCTCCTTCTCTTCTTCCTCTATGATCACCCCTTGCCCACCTGGCTCCAGGGAGGTCACTTCACTGCCCTGCCACTATGAAGCCACCTCCTTGGGAGCTGACTAAGTGTAACTGAGACCGTTAACCGATAAGCATCAGCTTATTGGTTTAAAAGTTAATCAGTTATACTCTAACAGCTCTACATCCTATAGTTCTTTTAACATGCACGGAAGAGGCACATTGGAAACCTTTCTATTGAAACATTTGAATCTCCTCTTTAAACTTCATGTGCAGTTAAATGTTTGTGGTGTACTGTTACGTCCAATATATTTGGACCTTTCAAAGTCTAGAAATGAGGACTGTGTAAGGAAACATAAGGTCTTCACATGCCATAATTCTGATGGGGCCTTCATATATTAGACCTTAGATTCAGGAGTTGAGCAGGCAGAGACTTGAAACAATCAACATTTTGCAGATAAATTTTCACAATCAGTCCTAGTTGTGATGCACAAGAAACCTGACACTGTTCCCAGAGCATGTCACCGGTACGGTTACCAAGCAGCTGCTTTTTGACTGGAATGCCCAGCAGCTCTTTCTGGCACCACGGACTTCTTACTTGCCCTTGCTCTGCACAGCTCCCTGAAGCAGCCCTGTGGTCCGCTAGGCACTGGGAGGCTCCATGCAGTGCCAATGATACAGTGCAAGGAACCCCGACAAATGGGAGCTGCAGGGACTGTGCCTGAGAGCATGAGTACAGTGCATGGAATCTCTCTCACCACCCACGTGCTTATGGGCTGCAGGGACCTGGCAGCCACTTCCTACGAGCCACAATAAGTGTCGCCGGACCATGAACCTCCTGCACCATTGCAACCTCCTGTCCCATCTCAAAGACCCCTCCCACACCCAATCTCCTTCCTGGAGCTTACACCTTGCACCCCCTCCCCCTGCCCAGAGCCCTTTCTTGTACCCCAAACCCTTCATCCCCAGCCCCATCCTATAGCCCGAATCCCCAGCTAGAGCTTGTACTTCCTCCCACATGCCAACCTCCTTCCCAGCCTATAGCCCCCTCTGGCAGCCCAAACCCCTCATCTCTAACCACACCCTAGAACCCACACCCCCAGTCAGAGCTCCACACTCCCATTCCACAATTCCATAATACCCCAATCTCATGCCCCGATTTGGAGTCCTCTCCCATACCATGAAACACACTTTTCTATCCCCATCCAGAGCCTGAACCTCCAATTAGATCCTTTGCCCCTTCCACACACCCCAACAGCCTGTCCCCTCCAGGACCCCAAACCTCTCATCTCCGGCCCCACCCAGATCCTGTAGCCCAGTAAAATTCAGTGAGAGTGGGGCCTCAGATAAGAGGCATAGGCTTAGTGAAGGGAAGGGACTGGGTTTTTGGACAGGGTTGTTCTGTTTTGTGTGATTAGAAAGTTGATAACCCTAGTCTCAGCTGAAGTATTTTTTGAGAGAATATACATTACATATCTAAGGTAGGAGGATTTGTAGCAGAATTATTTAAAAGAAAAATGGTGGCTAATTTTGAACTTGTTCAGAGGTTTGGAATGTTAAAATAAATCCTGCAGAGGGCGGCTTAGAGGGCCAAGGCCATGATGATACATTATATATTCATCAAATGGCTCTGATCACATGATGTCACTCCCCTTGTGATTAGGGGGAGGGATAGTTCAGTGGTTTGAGTATTGGCCTGCTACACTCAGGGTTGTGAGTTTCAATCCTTGTGGAGGCTATTTGGGGCAAAAATTTGTCAGAGATGGTACTTGGTCCTGCTGTGAAGGCAGGGGACTAGACTCAATAACCTTCCAGTTCTAGGAGATAGGCAATCTCCATTACTTTAATTTTAATAGTGTTTGTATGTGCATCATCAAATTTTTTGAAAATGTATTCCTGTATTTGCAGATATTTGTACAAAAACATTTAAATTAAAAGGAAAATTTCTACATGGGTTGTCTCTTAGGATCACTTGAAAGTGCATGCTAGTGCAAACTATAGCAGCCTACATAATAAGTTGATGAGCTTTCTGAATTCACAGACACCTTCCTTACCTTCCTTCCTCTCCCCCCCCCCCCCCCCGCATCCCCCTCCTGTTCTGAAATGTGATTTGTCCTTTTCATATGTGTTCATTTTTTTAAATTGTATCCTTTGGTATATATGGTTGTGACTATTTTCTTCCACTATTTGATCTGAGGAAGTGGGTCTGGCCCACGAAAGCTCATCATCTAATAAACCATCTTATTAGTCTTTAAAGTGCTACATTGTCCTGCATTTTGCTTCAGCTACACCAGACTAACACAGCTACATTTATATCACTACATAATAAGTGAATACCACTTTTGTGTCTTAATACCCCTGTCCTTCCCCCTCCCTCCCACACACACACTAGAACAAGCATTCATCAACTGTAGCTCAAAATCTGGCACTTCAAGTTGATCTAAGATGACATAAAGATCTCTTCCATCCACAAGCACTCTAGATATCGTCCACCTTGTATCACTTGTTGTAGGTCATTTGAGAAACATGGTGACCTGTAAAGATGAAATTGAAAAAGGGAGGATTTCGGCACTCAGTATTGAAAGTTAAGGACAAAAGACTATTATAAAGCGGATTTTTTTAAAGCACTCAAAATTGTTACAAGTCTGCTCCCATTGAAGTGCATGGGAATTTTACAAATGATTGCAAGAGGAGCAGAGTTAAATTGAAAATGGGTACTTTAAAATTAATTATCTAGCTATCTAGATATAGATATTTTCCATGTATAAAGGCCTACTTAGACTATTTCATCAATCTCTTTAGCTGGATTATACCATCTCTCAGTCTGTCAGGCTCTGGTTCCATTTGCCCCGAGAGAAGATCACTGAGGCTGTGTCTAGACTACACAGTTCTTCCAGAAAAAGATACGCAAACTGCAAACCACAATTTGTGTAACTTTTTCCACTTCTTTTTTTCAAAAGAGGCTTTTCCAACATTTGGCCCATCTACGCTGGGCCAAATGTGGGGAAAAAAAACCCTTTTTCAAAACATCCTTTCTTCCTCGTAACGAAGAAATGAGGTTTACAGGGATGCCGAAAAAACGCATCTGCTCTTCTGAAAAAAAATTTGGAAGATCAGACATGTTCCTGGAACATGGAGGAGTTTTTCCAGGATAGCTCCAGTAACCCAGAAAAACTCTGCATTCTAGACATACCCTGAGAGAAAGAAACTCCTTATCTCTATGGAAAAGTGTGTCTATGAGCAGGGCTTTGACTACACAATGCCTATGAAAATTGATAGGCCAAAACTGTGATAAATTCTTTGAAAATATAGCACATAGTACTAAGGTTATAGAAAGGGCTTAGTGATTCCGTGGGACTCTTCATTCTGACAGGTCCTAGCAAAAGGAAATAGAATTTTAAACTAATGGCTAAAATACCTAGAGGCTGTGTCTACACTGGGCCACTTATTCCGGAAAATCAGCCGCTTTTCCGGAATAAGCTGCAAGCTGTCTACACTGGCCGTTGAATTTCCGGAAAAGCAATGATGCTCTACTGTACAAAATCAGCCGCTATTCCGGAAAAACTATTCTGCTCCCGCTCGGGCATAAGTCCTTATTCCGGAACACTGTTCCGGAAAAGGGCCAGTGTACACAGCCCAGTAGTCTTTTCTGGAAAAAAGCCCCGATCGCGAAAATAGCGATCGGGGCTCTTTTCCAGAAAAGCGCATCTACATTGGCCACAGATGCTTTTCCGGAAAAAAGGCTTTTCCGGAAAAGCAGCCTGCCAATGTAGACGCTCCTTTTCCAGAAAAACTGAAAACGGAATAATATTCCATTTTAAGCAGTTCCGGAAATTCATGCCAGTGTAGACTCAGCCAGAATGTTTGTCTCTATCACTGCAGTGATCCCCAATGATGTTTTCCATCCATAATGGAATTAAATTGGCCACCAGTTCCTCATGTCATGCGTGATGAGTAGGTCTATGATTTAGTCATGGGTATTTTTAGTAAAAGTCATGGACAGGTCATGGGTAATTAACAAAAAAACCCACCACCTGTTCATGACTTGTACTACAAATACCACTAACTACATTTTAGGTGATGGGGAGAAGCACCATCGCAGCAGAACTGCTGCTGCTCAGAGGGGTACAGGGTGCACTATTGGATAATGCTACTGCTTCAGAGTGCACCACAGCTCTTTAAATCTGTTTAACATTTTATTTTCTCAAATTGTTATGCTGAAAAATTAGAATACTTTAGGGAAAAGTTCGAACTCAAGGGTTTTTTCCCCCCATGTAGTTCAAAACGTCTTTACAGAAGGGTATTTCCCCCCACTTTCACCTAGTACTTATATCTTTTGGGGGGCTGGTCCTCTGAGTAGACAGTTGGGTGGAATAGGTCACAGATAGCATAGTATAATAATATTGAACCATCAAACCTTTGCAAATTTTTACTCATACTACATTATTTTTTCTCCAGGTGTTCCTAAGATGGTTTGTGAAATGTTGGTGGTCCAGAAACCACGTATATGTACTATGAAGAGAGCTGGCTGGTCACATGTTGTTGTCTCCTCTAGATTTCAACTGCAAAACTGCAATAAAAAGCTAAAAGTACATTGAAAATATTCCTAATATTACACATTTGTGTAAAGCAATTTCTGTGGTTACAGTGGAAAGGCAGATGGAAGGGGAAGTGGTTCACAAAACAATCTATAATGGATAAAAAAACCCACAATGATTAAGATCCCCATTTGCAGAACATTCATGTCTAATTCCTATCAATCCTTTACCTTCAGCTCTAATTTTGCTGAGCCCAAATGGGAACATTGTGACTGAAATTAGACCCACACTAGTCAGCAGTTCATAATATACAAACTTGGACATTTAAAGCTATTTTATTGACAGTTCATTAGGAATGCTGACCAGACCATGGTAGCTACGCTATTAATTTCGGAATAGAAAGATCATGTGGCTGTTCCCTAATGTAAAGCAAAGTTTTAACCATAACTATATCCCCCCAATTATTTTAAGGACTATTTTAGGACATGCAATTATCAACTGGGAATGTCTGATACATGCAAGAAATGCACACATTATTTTCTTTTGGAAATAAAATATGGGTCTGCTTTCTTTTAGTGTTCCTTCTTCTGTATAACAATATAAAAAGCCTTTGAGATGCTGAGGTTTAGTAAGAAATGGGACTCCTTTCCTTAGCATTCACACGCTCTAGGCGAGGGTGACAAAGAGTAACAATCCTTGCAAATGGCAGGAGTCAGTATCCACAGACTGTTGCACCTATAGGTGCATAAATACTATCAAAACAGCATATTCACTCTGTAGACAGCACCAAAAGCTGAAATAAGCTTTTTTGACTTAAGCGACGCAATTGATGTAGCACAAGTTGTGAAGCTTATTTCAGCTTTAACCCTGCTGTGTAGCTGTGTCCTTAGATACGCTCATGATTCTATTGACATATCAGAGTGTGCTGTTCATGTGGCATTTTTCCTGCCCTCAGTGACAGCAACTATGACTCCATGCTGTACCTTCTGCAGAGAGTCTGGACTGTGCAAAAGGGGATGTGCATGTGGATGAAGGGGTGGAGAGAAGTAACACAGAACACCCATTTTCCACAAAGGGAAACAGGAGAGGTTTCCCTTTCCTGCAGATTCTGAGGATGCCTGAGGGTTGGGAAGCTGTTCTCTGTTTTCTACGTGGTGGCACTTTGACTCCTCCACTCTCCTAAATCCCTGTTCTCCCGAGGGAAGTTTAGAGAGAATTCCATGAGATTAATCTTTGTTCCTTGCACCTTCTGGTTCTGTCCCAGAGGTGTGGTTTCTCTGTTGGAGATCATTAGTTTGGTTCATAGTATAGTACATTTAAAGGAAATATGAAAACTAGTTATCAAATCATATATGTTCCGGCAGCTGTGATGCCCAGGGGAATAGAGGTTTGCTATCTATTGTGAGCCCTTTTTGACCTGAGTGGCTAATCAAAGAGCCACTCTGTGAGGTGTTCCAATTGAAAGTATATACTAGTTGTAGCCAATGTTGATGTAATCTTGTATATTTACAAGGAATATATATAATTCTGTGTCTCTGCATACAGGATGAGCCAAGAATAAAAGGTGAAGTTTCTTAGCTTGAAGCAGCTAGCTAAACCAACACCAGACTGAGAAACTCTCTGTAGCTTTTTCCAGAGACATACTCTGTGGAAAGGGTGTTGTTTGGCTTTCTTTGCATCTTTTCCTCTGTCTCTGTCTCTCTGGTCTTCCCTGGACCTCAGTCTGTGTGGCTGCGTCTAGACAGGCAAGTTTTTCCTCAAAAGCAATTGCTTTTGCGGAAAAACTTGCCAGCTGTCTAAACTGGCCGCTTGAATTTGCGCAACACTGACAATCTAATGTAAGATTGTCAGTGTTCTTCCGCAAATACTATGCTGCTCCAGTTCGGGAAAAAGCCCTCTTGCGCAAATGTATTTGCACAAGAGGGCCAGTGCAGACAGCTAAAAACTGTTTTGCGCAAAAAAGCCCCGATGGCGAAAATGGGGATCGGGGCTTTCTTGAGCAAAACCGCGTCTAGATTGGCACGGATGCTTTTTCACAAAAAGTGCTTTTGTGCAAAAGCGTCCTTGCCAATCTAGATGCTCTTTTCCGCAAATGATTTTAAAGGAAACACTTTTCTGTTAAAAGCATTTGCTGAAAATCATGCCAGTCTAGACGCAGCCTGTGAGTTCTGTCACACTGCCACATACCTGAAACAGTATTCAGCCAAAAGCTCCTGACATGCCATTTATCTTAGGTAAGGGTCTATGTTCACCTCTATGTTAACTGAAGAGGGAGTGCACACTTATCAATCTCAATGAGGTTTTAAGACAACCTATAAAAAGGTCACATCCCACTCAGAACACCTTGTATTGCCACCTGAAAGGCAATACAGAACTGTAGTTAAGAAGCAATGGAGGTAACATTTCTATTAAAGAAAATTGTTCAGCCCTAGGTATTAGGGAATTGTCTCTCTGTGTTCTGAAAACTCACTTGTTATAAAGTATAGTGCAAAGAAAAACTGGGAACAAAATTCAGTTTAAAATTGATTTAAAAAATCGTAGAGCCCTTGGCTACGTCTACATTGGCATCCCTTTCCAGAAAAGGGATGCTAATGAGACGAGTCGGAATTGCAAATCCGCGGGGGATTTAAATATCCCCCGCGGCATTTGCATTTACACGGCTGCCGTTTTTTTCCAGCTTGGGGACAAGCCGGAGAAAAGCGCCAGTCTAGACGCGATTCTCCGGAAAATAAGTCCTTCTCCGGAGGATTTCTTATTCCTACTTTCAAGCAGGAATAAGAAATCCTCCGGAAAAGGGCTTATTTTCCGGAGAATCACGTCTAGACTGGCGCTTTTCTCCGGCTTGTCCCCAAGCCGGAAAAAAGCAGCAGCCGTGTAAATGCAAATGCCGCGGGGGATATTTAAATCCCCCGCGGATTTGCAATTCCGACTCGTCTCATTAGCATCCCTTTTCCGGAAAAGGGGTGCAGTGTAGACACATAAGGTATTCTCTATTCATTATTGTTTTACAGGAAGCTAGATAATCCTGGTGCCCCTGGTAAAAGCTATGTGTTCTAGATCTTGGGCTTCTGGTTCAAAGGCATGAGTATTCAGTGCTTCAGCCAGGGCACTCAATTCATAGCTTAGTGGCAGCTGTATACTCAAACCTCTATGTATACTCAAACCTCCAGCCATTAGAGGGAGAAAAAGGACCACATTATTAGCATGGATCACATCAACATGAGGACAGAGTTGAGATGGGTGAATAATGCATATTTTAAAATCTGCTGGCAAGTGTGTGTGTGTGTGTGTGTGTGTATTATTGTGTGTGTGTGTGAGAGAGAGAGAGAGAGAGAGAGAGAGAGAGAGAATGTATAAAAATTGGGGTCAAAACAAAAATGAAGTTTTCAGCAGATAATTAAAAGATAGAAAAACCTTCCTTTAGGGTCAAACAAAATATTTTGTTTTAACAAAAGCTGAAATGTTTTGTTTTGATTGTGATTAATTTAGTATGTTTATAATGTTTAAAATTAAAAGGATTTTTTTTAATCTGAAGTTTTCTGAGCTGAAAAATTAAACTATTTCATTTTGAAAATGTCAAAACTGTGTTGCTGTTGTTTTGTTTTGGTTCATTTCTAGGCATTTGATGGAGGCATCTCTTTTTCTGGTCCAAAAATGAGTGTAAGAAAAAACAAAACAAAAACTTTGCCCAGCTATAACCATAGGCACACTGAAGCCCTCATTTTTGGTCCCATCCCAGAGCCCAGGGTGGAGTCACAAAATCCTCTAACAACAGCACCACAGAAGGATTAAGCCAGCCCTGAGGGTAAGCCCTGAGCCTTGGCACCTCCCCCATCTTGTGGGGCTGGAACTTGAGGGAAATGTTTTCTTCTTCCTGTTTCTCAGTCCAGGGCCACATCTGTGAAGGTTTATTTTTTCTCCTCACTTGGGGGCCAGGTCAGTGAGAGTTGTGAGGGTTTTTCTTTTTGGCTTCTCACTTGTATGTCCTCCCTGCTTGATTTTTCTGTGGGTCAGCAGCCCCAACCCAAGAAGGCTCCCCACTCCTGTTCTATAGATTGATGGTTAGAGGTCTCACCTGAGAGGAGACACATCCTGGTTTTAGTCCCTGACCCAATCAATACAAACACTAAGTATTTATACAGAATGGAGCAGCTTTAACAGGAGCAATTTTAGTGAATGGGGGTTTTAAATTTTTGTTTAATATTAAAAATATGTTTAACATGCTCCCAAATAAACATGTTTTCACTGAAGTTGAACAAAATTATGTTTTTTGGTTTTTGTTGTTTTTTTTGGTTTTTGTTTTGAAAAGAAATTTGAAGGTCAATTTGAAATGAAAAAAAATAAAAGATTTTTCATTTTGGTCAGTGAACCAAAACCAAAAAAAGTCAGTAATTTGCAGGGGTCTGTTCACACATTATAATGCTGTTACATCAATAGTATGCCTTCATCTAGAAAACTAACTTCTGTTCTCATGTTTTTAACTCCGAAAGGACAGGGCAGAAACAAAGGTTAGTTTAAGTTACAAGTATGGTATAACTGCCTTAGGAAGAGACTGAAAACATGCAGACTTCCTGTTATAAAAAACAGGAAAAGGAGACACAATAAAGACACCAGAATAATGAACCAGAGAAAGTAAAACTGGCGCGTCTGTTCATACTATATCCATAACACAAGAGGAACACATTCAATTAAACTGAAAGGCTGCTAATTTAAAGACATGAGGTAGAGCTCTGCTTTTGTTTCTTTGCTCCAGGATAGGAGGGAGATAGAAATAGCCAACACTAGCACTATTTTCATCTGCTTCTCATTCCCCTGTGCAGCTAGGCATAGGGGGAAATGTGGAAAAAGTTTGTTGATGCACCTGGGATGTCCTAGGAACACTACACAGCGATCTCTAGGAAACTTTACTAGCAGTATTCCACAATTCGCTGCTGAAGATTCCTTGGGTGTGTCTAGACTACATGCCTCCTTCGACGGAGGCATGTAGATTAGCCAGATCGGAAGAGGGAAATGAAGCCGCGATTAAAATAATCGCGGCTTCATTTAAATTTAAATGGCTGCCCCGATCTGCCGATCAGCTGTTTGTCGGCAGATCGGGGGAGTCTGGACGCGATGCCCCGACAAAGAAGCCTTTCTTCATCGACACAGGTAAGCCTCGTGAAACCAGGTTTACCTGTGTCGATGAAGAAAGGCTTCTTTGTCGGGGCATCGCGTCCAGACTCCCCCGATCTGCCGACAAACAGCTGATCGGCAGATCGGGGCAGCCATTTAAATTTAAATGAAGCCGCGATTATTTTAATCGCGGCTTCATTTCCCTCTTCCGATCTGGCTAATCTACATGCCTCCGTCGAAGGAGGCATGTAGTCTAGACACACCCCTTGAGAGGGCTGCCCTGTTTCTTCCACTGCCGCAGGAAACTTTGCCATGCTAATCTGCCTTTACTTCTGCAGGCACCAAAGCAGCACACAGAGGAGCCGCATATGGACTGCCATGTAGCTGTATGCATGCAGGAGCTGCGCCCTTGCATGTTTGGTTACCCCAGGAAAGAAATAGCAGCTACTGACACCCTCTATTGTGGAAAATGGTTCCAATATTCAGCATAGTAGCCTTAGGCACTTGAATTGATAACTCTGTGAAACCATCCAGTACCCTTTGTCCAATTTTGCCCCTTCCCTCCCTCCCTAGGCCAAATTCCTCAGGGTTAGGGGTCTCACTACACTCTGTGCCTGCTGTGGTAAAATGGTGCATTTAACTCGTATGAATCTATATTGTGGGGGCACTTACAATAGTGCTTCTTTCTATTGTTTCTTTAGCTTATGCACATGTGCTCTTGAAGGTTTCCTCTTGCACACCAGGGCTGTGTCTAGACTACATGCCTCTGTCGGCAGAGGCATGTAGATTAGACAGATCAGCAAAGGCAAATGAAGCTGCGATTTAAATGATTGCGGCTTCATTTACATTTACATGGCTGCCACGCTGAGCCGACAAACAGCTGATCAGCTGTTTGTCGGCTCGCGCGCTAGTCTGGACATTCCCCCTGTCGACATCAAAGCCCTTTGTTGGCAGCCCCGTTATTCCTCGTGGAATGAGGTTTACCGGGGCTGCCAACAAAGGGCTTTGATGTCGACAGGGGGAATGTCCAGATTAGTGCGCGAGCCGACAAACAGCTGATCAGAGGCATGTAGTTTAGACGTACCCCAGCTGTGGATCTGAATGATGAACCAAGAGGAGTAGGAAGATCGGATGCACTGG